>NC_142770.1:16667084-16990493 GCF_988280905.1 Pimephales promelas | reverse complement strand
GACGGCGAGTGGGACATACACATCGGACGCCCCCTGACAATACAGGCTCAGGTTCCTGTGAGTTTGCCATGGCGACCAGCGGGCCCTGACAGCAGCGGGGATCACAGTCTTGCTGAGGAAGGGTGTGTTTGTGTGTGTGTGTAGTTGAGGGGGTGCGGGGGTTATTGGGGGACACACGCCAGATGCCTTGGGGAGACGCCCTTCAGCTCACCAGCTGGGAGAGGCTAAACTGCCCCTCACACGTCGGTTCTCGGCCTTAACGGATTAGAGTGTTTGTTTACGGCACACTTCAACTATCATGCGCTCGCAAACACAAAAACAACTGTATATAAAACAGTGCCTCTCAATTGGATTCAGGACCTAATACTGTAGCAAAACTGTTTATCGTAAAACAAACATTTTCTTAAAGTCACCGTCTCTGGGAGTACTTATTTATGGAATATTGCAATGTTTATCATTAATTATTCATCTGTTTTGTTCACAATATTGTATCCTCATAACGACATCTCTTCTCTCCTCGCCTCCAGCAACTAGTGAGTCAGATGAGATCGAAGCAATGGGCTCTATGCACGGCGGTATTTCCGGTGAAGGTGTAAGGATGCTCGATAACTTCCGCCGATCGCAGAGTCCAATGCAATACTGAGAATTTATATTGAATTTTATACTCCATGGTTATAATAATGAAACGTTAGTCACAAAAACAGATAAAACTGACACCCCTCGTTGTGTTTATGCTTCTTTTTAAAATGATATTAAATAAACCTAACTATTTATAAAATTACATCTAAACGTATGAACGTTTCGTTTCAAAGACGGGAGGACAGTAAATTTTGAAGACTCTGCCATAATCCCGTTTTCCTCGGTTTTCCTCTGCTTTAATCTCCACAACCGGAAATGGACGAGCATCCTTGCGTCAAATGCGGATTTTATGCGTGCATATAGCCAATAGCAAACGATCTACGATCTACGAGAGAAAAGACAATCGTGACTAACTCTGCGCTTTGACAAGTTAACTCGTCTTTTATGAGAAAATGCTTCCCTGCCAATGACAAGTTTTTACGGTTTTCCGCGTTATCGCTGCTATAAGGTAGGGGGCGCTATTATATGCAAGCTTATTTCTGCCACAGAATAAAACATTAAAAAGATAATTGTGACTTTTTATCTCACAACTGCGAGTTTACATCGCGCAATATTGACTTTGTTACACTAAATTGTGAGTTCAAATCTCATATTCTCAGAATTGTGAGATTGCGAGCAATTATATAGACTTGTAATTTTTCCTCAGATATGCAAGTTTATGTCTCACAATTCTGACTTTATATCTCTCAATTGCGTGTTATAATGTCCATAGCGACTTTATATAACGCA
The DNA here is from genome assembly GCF_988280905.1 of Pimephales promelas. Taxonomy (NCBI): domain Eukaryota; kingdom Metazoa; phylum Chordata; class Actinopteri; order Cypriniformes; family Leuciscidae; genus Pimephales; species Pimephales promelas. Next base: position 16,989,125 of record NC_142770.1, on the reverse strand, counting down.
ATTCTGACTTTATAAATCACAATTGTGAGATAAAAAGTCGCAATTATCTTTTTTATTCTGTTGCGGAAACAAGCTTTATACTATTACGCCTCTCCTGAACGAGTACAGAATCTCCAGATAAAAACACAGGAAAAGAAGAAGCAGAAACGAGCGGTCGCATATGTAAGCGGATGCATATGAAAGATCATCAAAAATATATAGGGCTGTATATATAGGGTATAGGGCTGTGCAAGCGATCTTTCTGAATATGATCCAGATGTAGTCTTTGACAAAAACGTGATTTTCTCAGCTTTTTTTGCGTAAAAACGTTGCTTTTTTAATGAAACTTACCCACATTTAAGTGTTGATAAAAAAAAAGAATGCATGAAGCTAGAATAAAACATATGTTTTTATACTTTTGATATATTGCATGTTCAGATATTCATACATCAAAAATAATCTGGGAATTTTTTGTGAAAATGACTAAAAATGCTGCCGTAGGCTGGCAACATAAAAAAAATGCTGGCAGGGAAAGGGCTAAAATCGAACATTTACATGTATTAATATTAGCCTGAACTGTCTAACTCGATAGTTTCATGCTCAATTCATCACTAACAAAATGCATGGCTATAGCACAAACCATGTTCACCCTTGTTGCAGTCTGTGATGCATTTTATTTACCTAAAGATTGTCTATAGTGAAATTTGGGACAATCTGAATCCATTTACTGTACATTTTACATTTACATTTATTCATTTAGCAGACGCTTTTATCCAAAGCGACTTACAAATGTGAACAATAGAAGCAGTTAAACTAACAGCAGGACAACAATACGTAAGTGCTATAACCCCTCTGTTTAATCTTAGTGCAGTTTTTTTTTTTTTTTTTGTAAAATCAATGCTCTGATTTTAAAGTTGCCATGAAATAAAACTTCACCCTCTGCAAGTTATTGTTCTTATTGCAAAATTTACCAGTGCATAAGTCCCATTTACATACTAACAAAATGTCAAACATAACCAAGCAAGATTCTCCAATCATTAACTCCGCTTAAACCCCACCCCTTTCTTACAATTTATTGGTGGATGTATGACGTCAGAATCCGGAACACTAAAAAATGCGGGGTTGTTTCAACAAATGTTTGGGTCAAATATGGACAAAACCCAACTGTTGGGTTTATAAATGTAATTTAAAAATTTAAACCAACAGTTGGGTTTGTCGATATTTGACCCAAACATGGGTGAACATTGAACTGACCCAGCATTTTTTCGAGTGAAATCGAATTCGCTGCTGCTTCCTTCGAGATTTTTCAGTGTGGTTTTATAATGGAGATCTTCGATTTATGTGTAAAATAACGTCTGTGGTAAACATAACTTGACTGTACTTTGACTTTTTGCTCTACAGCATAAATTATAAATTAGTGAAAACTTGAATTTTGAAACAGTTATGTTTATTTTTTGAAAATGTCAGTTTGCATAAGTACCTATATATGGCAGTTTGGGGTGTGAGTGTGTAGTATAGTCGAATGATGTTTTCCACAGGCTTTATTTTACACATAAATTGAAAACAAAAAACCTATAGGAAAATCTCGAAAGAACCAGGGGTACATATACGCTTTGACTTCACCCCCCCAAACACACACACACACACACACACAAATACTACCTAAAAGTTGATAAGCAAATTTATTTTCCAATTAAGCATTGTTTTTCTATCATTGATCAGAATAGATCTGCAACCTATTTTTGGGCCACACACAAGCCACCATTTGAGAACACTGCTCAGTTCAAACCCAATCTCTTTGTTATTGACTAGCATCACAACAAACAGCTAAAGATGCGATGAGCCGACTGGGTAATCTCTGCAGGCAACTGTGATGTGTTTACAGTCTCACATTGACCTGTAGAGGTTGAGTAGTCTGTTTACACCCAAAACCTGAGAGAAAACCCACCTCAACTGCACCTGAATCTGACTTTTACTTCAGTACATCTTTGCTAATCTAATGCTAAAATGCTAATCTGTTATTTTACAATAGCTGCTTCACTGTTACACCAAAGTTGATCAACATGTGCTTACAGCTCTCCAGTAGCTAAAGTAGTTGGAATGTGTTACCTTTTCTGGGGATGTGAACATCTGTACGCCCCCTGCTGGAGGACCCCGGTCTCGCGCAGCTGAGTTTTGGCATAATCTCAGCTGGCAACTGTGAGTAGTGTGTCACCCCTCTCACAGGCGCTGCTGGGGTTCTGTCACACACAGCACCCGCACACCATCGGATACAATACAGACACCTGTGGAAAAGAAGCTTTAATTCAAAATGTAAATGTTTGTGTTTGTTATTCATTCAATTTTAGATTCACAGACTTGTTCATCCATCAAAATTAATCAATCCATCTATCACTAAATTCTGGGTATCTGAAGAACTTTCTGATGTTGGTGATACTGCATCAGGAACTGATTGGATGATATTTAGGAGCCATCAGTTCTTGATGCACTCCCTTCAGCATCGAAAGAGACATCTATCTTTTCACTTTTACAGTCAGTGAACAGTATTAAACTATAAGATAAATAGCTTAATATTGTAATTGTTTTGAGAAGTTTGTATTGATATTAAAAAGCTGAAGCACTAAACATTTACAATCTGTTTGTTTGAGTGGCAAGATAATAGTATTGGTGTATTATCGCTGTTGTTATTGTTGTAGCATTGCTTAAACATCCTATACAATAACTATAACATTTTGTACATTCATTGTTTTGTGCTTTGTTTTTGTTTTTATAACAAGTAGTGTCTTAAAGTTATGCTTTACATTTATTGCTGAATAAAAATGATCTCTGCTCTGACACCAAACCTTTCACTTATAGCTACTACTTTAAGATACTTACCAGTTTGCTTAGTATTCTGACTATTCGGACACAGTCAGCAACACTAATGGCTGGTTTCTTAGACTTAAATCTAGTCTCAAACTAAAATGCATGTTTGAGCTGTTTTAAATGAAAGCAATTGAACTCACACATCTTAAAATATAGGCTACCAGTGTACTAATGTACTACTGATTTGTCTTAAGATTCACACCAGTGATGGATTTTGTTTAAGGCACATTTTAAAAAGCTACTTAAATGTCCTAATTTAAATAAGGGCTAATCCTGGCTTAATCAAAGCCCTGTCTGTGAAACAGGCCTAGAGATGCCACACTAATGTCATTGCATTAGAGAACAAAATATGGATATGAAGAGTTCAGATGCAAAAGCCTCTAAATGCCATTTGAAATGTTCTTCTTTAATGATGATTTTTATCAAGCTTGTATATTTATGTTCAGTAATTTCACTTAAATGGCAATGATAATTACCTATTAATTGTTATTTAAGTGAAATTACTGAACTTGAATATACAAGTTTGACAAAAATCATCATTAAAGAAGAAAATTTCAAATGGCATTTAGAGGCTTTTGCATCTGAACTCTTCATATATATATTTGTTTAATATCTAATATCTATAATGTTTTTAATCTTGGGTTGATATTCTGAACGAAACGAAATCTACACATCATAGCCTAACAAATGTTTAGGATACAACGTGGCCAGTCACCACAGTGTTGGCGCCCTCTGCCGATTAATTCATTGCAGCAGTCTGAGCGGACGAGGCCTTGCGTAAAGATTAAAATGATTTTTTGAACAGTGACGCTAGCAAATATGGTATAGAAAAGAAAAGTAATATTTACTATCGAAAATCAGCTAAAAAGCTAAGATACACTGCATCTTTCATGATTTAAACAGCGTGATGATAGCGTGTGCTGCTTTAGTGGCCGTCAAATGCCATACCAGCCGTCATCAGCACATGTAGCCTACGTAACTTTACCTTCTTCTCGAACTGCAGAGAGCTTGTTGCATTGTCCTTGAACCAAACCCAGCTACTTTTTAGCAGGTCAAAAACAACTACATAGGGCTGCTAATATGAGCTCGAAGAGAGGCAAATTGAAACATATCAAAAAGGTGCTTAATTTTGATTCGCCTTCGCTAGCGCGATCAATAATCAATGAACATCCAAACATTGTACCTGTCGGGCGACAGTTAGAGAGGACACCTCCAGCCAAAATTGAAAGAGTCACAACCCAACGGCATCCCAGCAAACCAGATAATTCTCCAACATCAGAAAAAGTGGTCAAAGATGAGCCATGTGGTCAGGTAAACAAACAAACAGACAATTGGCTTTTTTTTTTTTTTTTTTTTTTTTTTTTACAAATGCGGGTGTGTAAAATTACTTTTTTGGAAATAGACTAGGCCTTATTTCTTTTACTTTTTTCTTTTCCTTTTTATGACCTCCATAAATATACAAATCATTTTTGTGTGTCCAATAACCCATGCAAACCATTTAAAAAAAATGCCTAATGATCAAATGACCACGACGCTGCAACAATAAAAATGTGTTTTATATGTATTTTTGATTAAAAATATTTCTGAATATGTATAATTATAAATACAATTTATAAAAATAAATAAAAACCAGAGCTCAACGCTCTGCGGCTGAAAAAACAACAACATTAAAATAGAAAAAAATACTTATGTGCTAATATTGTTGAGGTCTGTTCTTTCGCAGTTAGAAAAAAAAATGAATGATAACATTCATATTAATAATAATTATGAAGTAAAAGCTAGCATTTTGGCTTTATCTTTCTATTTTACTTGACATTAAAAATACGTATGTTATTATTTAGCTTGTGAATAAACTATGCAATTTATTATTGTTTTAGAATTTTCACATTTTTAAGGATAACATTTCTTAATTAGTTCGTTCTTTCCAAGGAAATAACTAAACGCATTTCTTACAATGGATCAAATGAAGTTCTCCAGCAGCCCGAAGTTAAAGATGATAGGATGTCCATCAGGAGGTCTAGTTCTACAGTTGCATCAGGTGATTTCATTTGATCATATTCACTTATTTCTCGGTTTCTAAACTTGTAAGTATTGATATCACATCACAAAAATGCACTGGTTCTTGTCGAGTATCATATTATTTCTTTAACATTCTCTTGTATGAATATCCAGCAACAAGTGGGAATGCAGACCCTGAAATCTTCATCCAGGGGATGCAGGGATACCAGTGGACAGACACAGACCTGGAGTTTATCTATCAAACCAAATTGAAAAAGCAAGTCCAACAGGCACAGGTTAATGAATGCATATTTTCAAAAAAGCAAATTAGTGCACACTAAATACTGCCTACTATTTAAAAACAATTCATGTTATGCAATGCTGAACCATTCTAAATGGTTATTTACTATGTTTAATACAATGTTTATGTCAAAAATCAAAGTTTATATTACTTATTATTTTGCATGTGCACATTTTTGTAAATATAATTGGTATTCTTTGCATGGTATTCTTTGCATACTGTAAATGCATACTGCATAAATTAGTGGTATGGTATTATGATATTTTGAACATCCTTTTCTAATTTTCCCATTTATGCCTGTACTGATCATCTGAATATTATCATCGTAAGATTTTCTTTTTCAATAATTGAATTGAACCAAGAAAACGATATTGTTTACAGCAAGAGTTAAGCGACATGCAGAGGTCTCTGAGGAACACGAAACAAATGCGGGACTTGGCCCTTGCTGCACGTGACAAAATACAAACAGAGCTCTCTAAGGTCTCTTACACATTTGCCATGCATTTTCTCTTCAAATGTGCCATTTTAATAATGTAATGCCTGTGAAACACCTGTTTGATCTCAATACTTGGCTCTGATGTTTCAGGTGCCGTCATGTGAACGGATACAGCAAATTTCCATGGAAATACTTCTGAGGTCCCACAGCTCTAGTCAGCTGGAAGGGCTTGATTTTAAAGCTCTTATTGCTAAACTGAAGGTTGCTGATGTGCATTGTACTACTGCTGAGGAGAAGACAGAGGTCAGCAAACTCAAGGCGGAGGTGGAAAAAGCACAAGTAGTGAGGTATTTACCCAACAGCTTGTACACAATGGTTTTGACATTTTCGAATGTTGCTTACTTGCGTTAAACTCGTTAGCATGATGCTAGGATATTGCTATGCGCTTGCAAACATGTTTTGGATGGTCTTTAAGAACGTTGCCCATCCCAAACTCTTCTTGTCTTGCTAATTTATCAATTCTACACTTCTCCTCAACAGGCTAAAGCAAATTAGCAGCATTTTAGATTTACATTTGTTTTGTTTGTAGGGAAAAGGTGGAGAAACTCACGAAGGACATTGAGAAGGACAAGGAGAGCATAAACAAAATCAAGGTGATTGCTACCAAGAGCATGTCTCCATTGTTTGAAATTAGTATGTTTAAAGTGTTAAAAAAGCACTAGAGATGATCCTTTTTTTCTGCGAAGGTAAATGTGCATGCGCTTACATCAGAAATATCTGCACTGGAATCCAAGATGTCCCGTAAAGAGGTTAGTCGAACAATTTTAACCACTATTTGCTATTGATACTTTTAGCACTTTGCAGACATTCAAACAAAATAAGACTTAAAGGGATTGTTTACCCTAAAATTCAAATTAAGTCATCATTTACTGATACTGGTGTTCTAATGTGTCGCCCAGAAAAATCACACAATTTGTGAGAAACGCGCATTTGTTAAATGCTTTGAGTGCAGAGGGAATCAATGGGTGGCCTGGATGCCAGCCCGAACTTCGCACACAACGGAGTTCGGGCTTTTTTGGTCGTGACTCGATCCATTGAGGAGAAATTATGATCAGGCAAGAAATGAATGGGCCAATCAAATTGCCAGGGCAGGCTTTATACGATGATGGACAGGTGATCTGCAAGGACGTAATCATCACGTTATCAAAGAGCGCTTGTCAAAGATGACTGCAGCTGGAGAATTGAGATGTATACTGTAGATTCCGCTGTCGCGTCTGTTGTAAAATAAATCGACAGCACATTAATTTTAATAGACAAACAGAAAACTGCAATCAAGGCATTTGTCGATCGGAGAGACATTTTTGGCGTCCTTCCAACATGATTCGGGAAAAGTGTAACTTATCAGCTGGCTCTGACGGTCGCTAAGAAGATGGGACGTAATGAAAAGCCTGTGGTCATTATGGTTTCTCCTTTGGTGGCACTCATGGAGAAGTAAGTAAAAGAAGCAACCATCGTTATTTAACTTCTAATCTAAAATAAGTAATTTCTGTATTTGAAAACGGCGCTATGCAAAGGAGTTGACTTACTGCGTTGCTCTGATTGGTTGTAGGTCTACCGACTATCCAATTGAGTGCAGTGTTTTTTTTTTTTTCCTGGTTCGGTTAAGACGCGCCTCATAATCAAAGCCCAATGGAGCGATATCAGACTCATTTTCTTATTAGAAAATGAGTATGACGAACTAAGTCAGGCTAATCAATGGGATCATTTTGTAATACTTTTTTGCCTCTTTTTAAAAAAAGCTTGATGCTGGTCACTGCCATTATATGAACGAGCGTGAGCGGGACATCATTATTTCGTTATTCTTGTGTTCATAAAAGAAAGAAGGGCATATGGTATTAGAACTAGTAAATTATGACTTAATTTTCATTTAAGCGTAAATTATCCCTCTAAGGACCGTTTACACCAAGGACAATAATTCTAATAATAGCTGTAAAGCTTTAATAACCATAATTCTAGGAGCATAGTCAAGGCAACACACAAGATTTAATGATAACGATTTTTTATCAATAAAAACCTTGGAAGCCAATCAGAATCCACCCGACTTCAAAGAGATTGAGCATTGAAAGTTGCAGACAACAAATCTGGAGCACGCTTCTAATGAAATTTATCGTTCTTGGTGTGACCGGGCCACCATCTGCACATACAAATTTATAGTCAATGACAAGTACTTTTGGCTCACATAGGAGGCACTTCAGTCAACTAAACCACGGAAAAAAGTCCACAGACGACCTAAAGCCTCTGCCGCTCCTTCTGCTCCTAAACCCCTGAAAACACCTGCAGTCCAAAAACCCTCAAAACACCCTACTTCTCCTTTTACTCCCAAATTCTCCAAACATCCTGCTGCTACATCTACTCCAAAACCCTCCACACATCCTGCTGCTCCTTCTACTCCAAAACCCTCCAAATATCCTGCTGCTCCTTCTACTCCAAAACCCACCAAACATCCTGCTCTTCCTTCTACTCCAAAACCTTCCAAACATCCTGCTGCCTCTTCTGCTCCAAAACCCTCCACACATCCTGCTGCTCCTTCTACTCCAAAACCCTCCAAAAATCCCACTGCCCCTTCTGCTCCAAAACCCTCCAAACTTCCTGCTCTTCCTTCTGCTCCAAAACCCTCCAAAAATCCCACTGCTCCTTCTACTCCAAAACCCTCCAAACATCCTGCTCTTCCTTCTACTCCAAAACCCTCCAAAAATCCCACTGCCCCTTCTGCTCCAAAACCCTTCAAACATCCTGCTCTTCCTTCTACTCCAAAACCCTCCAGAAATCCTACTGCCCCTTCTGCTCCAAAACCCTCCAAACAGCCCACTGCTGATTCTCCTCCAAAACCCTCCAAACATCCTGCTGCTGCTCCTGCTCCAAAACCCTCCAAACCTCGTGCCACCCTAAAGGCACAGACTGCCTCGAAACCTTCCAAAACCACCACTGGCTCAAAGACCCCAGAGGCTGAGGTCATTGGCCTCCGCCGCTCTAAAAGAATCGCTGCTAAGAAAGAGAAGTGAAGAATTTGCTCAGAAATGCCCCATTTGAGTAAAGTTTACCTCAGGAAGTCTTCTTCAAGTGCTCTTTCTCTCATTTATTACAAGCCTTGTTTTACTCTGCAAGGACTTTTGTTTAGACTTTTAGACCTAGAGGACACTCAATGGTGGTTATTCACTAATCAGATGTACTTCTGTCAGGATTTACTTTACAGTTTAATGAAACTACATTAAAATGTCTTGAACATTACTGTGTCTTTCGTTCTTTTCTCCACATGTTAAGAGTGTGTTTTCTTTGACAATGAATAAATGTTTTTCAGATGTCTGGGTTATGAGTTGTTGAAAGACCTGGCTTCTTCAGAATATCTGAGAAGTTCAGAGTAGTCAAGTTTTGGAACATGGGTGCTTGAACTGGATTTTCCAGCAGGTGGCCTGCTTTTATTTTAGCTATTGTAGACCTTTGACCAGGTCCTGCTCCTGAAGAGCCACTGTCCTGCAATGTTTAGCTCCAACCGCAATTAAACAAACGCAAACAGTTAATCAAGGTCTTGTCAGGCATACTAGGAATCTCCAGATGTGTGTTTTGGCCCTCCAGTACTGTCTTTAGACACCCCTGCCTTAGACAAATACTTTTTCATAAGATCTGGACTAACTAATTTATTTGTGGTGCTTCCCTTTACAAAAACTCACTAACGCAAATGACTAGCATGCTCTGGTGGCTGTGAAGACATTGCTGTGCATTTGCTGAAGTGTTTTCTGGTTGTTAGCATGTTGCTATTTTCCTGTGGTGTTTTGGGCACATTCTAAGTTTTTTAGGGTGTTGCTGTGTAGTTCCCATTGCATTGCTGTGTGTTTACTTACATGTTCTATGTTGGTAGTTGTTAGCGCATTGTTATTTGGTTGCTTCTGCATTCCGTGTGGATTCTTGCACCTTTGTTAGATGGTTGTTAGTGTGTTCTGGCTGGATTTTAGGGTGTTTTGAGTGGTTGCCAGACCATTGTATTCGATTAATAAGATTCTGAGTAGTTGTTAGTGCAATGCTATTTTTATTCTTGTGGCTGCTTACCTACCAAGTTCTTAGTGTGCTATATGAGATGGTTTTCACCTAGACTGACCATTAGCTTTGTATTGCTAAGTCACACTTTTCCTGGAACATTCTTTTTAGGTTTTATTCTTTGCAACCATAATAATGGTCCCATTATCGTCTTTAGTGTGACTGTCTCCTTCAAAACGTATAAAGTCTGTTTTGATTGAATGTTGTTGGAGATGATATAATGTTGATTATTTTGTGGTGATTTTTACCTCATTATAATGTTCAGACTGCAATTGTACACACACATAAATGGTTGGAACATGGAAGGACTGTAGAGGAAACACATTAACGCTTTGCTGACTCAGAGTCACCCGTTATTGTTGGCTTAGAAAAAGTGGATGAGAGGCCGAGAGAGAGTCCAAATGTGGTTAACATATAATACGGCAGGGAACAACTTCCACAGGGCTTACATCAACAGATTTCTGCTGGATCAGTTAAAATCGGCGTTGAAGCCGGGTACACTTTCAAAACAGTTGATTTTGGAAATTTTGTTTGTTTTCTCAATGCTAATGTCTTCCAGACACTAAATGGTTCAGACTGTTCTTCAGCATTTCAGAGAAAAGAAAAGTTTATATGTCACCAGCTTTGCTAACCATTTTCTTAACAGATAAATATAAGGGCCTTCGACCAATTAAACATTTTAATGCAGACATTGAGGGCAGGAGGTTCCCCCCAATAATTAAAAATGGCAAAACTAAACAATATTTGATATTCTTGATACTGCTACAAGTTGCATTTTTAGGCTGGTCTGCCTCAGTGGTCTAACAGCGCTTGTCAATGTCAAAATGATTGTGGTGGCTAATCGGATCGAAGGAGGCGGCCTTATTTATGTAATTCCAGAACCCTCCAAACCTCCTTCTGCTCAAAAACCCTCCACAACTCCTGTTGCTTCTACTCCAAAACCCTCCAAACCTCCTGTTACTCCTCCTAGTCTAGAACTCTCCAAATCTCCTGCTGCTTCTTCAACTGCAAAACCCTCCTAACCTCATGCTGGTCCTTCTGCCCCCAAACTTCCCTAACCTCCTCCTGTTCCTTCTACTCCAGAACCTTCCAAACATCCCAATGCTGCTTCTACTCCAGAACCATCCAATACTTCTGATGCTCCATCCACTTAGAATGGGAAGTTAGATTTTTTTCCAGCCTTTTCCAGACAGACATTGGACAGTCTTTGCATGATTGACCAAGATGGGATGCTTAAATATTTGAGTGAAAAGATGCCTGCAAAAAATTTACCAGCTGTACCAACAAGCTGTTTTCTTCATCCAGACCTATGGAAGGCCTTTATTGAGGAACAGGACAGAGGGAACACACAATGCAAGGTGTCCTTCTGGCCAGTGTCTCAAGCAAACTCAAATGTCACTGGTGACCTCATAGTTAAGATGGAAAGATTTCTTTCTCTTTGCTTTCACGAGTGCAGCCATCTGCTGTTCGCTCTCTGATTTCATCAGTGGAACATTGAGACAGACCCGGTTAAAAGGTGAAATCCTGGACTTTGCACGTGTCGAATGTAGCCAGGTTTTATGATAGGTCTTGAGGGTCAGACTGGGCTTTACAGTTATAAAATAAAGTTCTCTATTAATCAACAATTTCCTGTTTGGTCTAGGGGAGGATATCAACAGCAAAAATAAATGGTGGTGAAATGAATGTGCAACAGCATGAAGCCACCTCGTCTCCAGACCCAGAATTGTTTCACAACATCCCAAATAACCACATATTTCATGGAAGAAAGTAGTTTTTATTTACAAATTATATACAAAGAGGGTATCAGATTCAGAATGGGGTATTGCCAAATCAACGAACATAATTGGTCTAACTCCTTATTAACCAAACTACTTAAACTAAAAGAAAACAAGAGTGCAGCGAAATAAGTTAACTCCCTTGCAAACATAAACAGGATAAAAAGTCCAAAATAAATGGCACCCGCCTCCCTACTAAACCCTAAAGAAATAAATTATTACTTGGAAACAGATGAATGAAACCATACAATGAATAATCATTAAAGTTAATTCACTTCTGCCTTTTATGTCTTAATCGTGTGTGATCAAAAGAGACTAAGGAGAGAAAAGTACACTTACTGAGGTACTGAATTTACTTTAACTGTTTAACCCCCCCCCCCCCCCACACATTATGTAAATGAGTCAGATTTGTATGTAGTTGCGAACAATCCATTGATGTGTCAATGACTCAACCGTAAGTTTCAGGACAGGATGAATCCTGTTTACCTTGCACGTTCTGGTGCAAGGAATCATGGGAAACATGGGACTCACCAATTGCTCCAGAATCATGCCGCCTTCATTACTTTGGTCAGATGGGTTTCACATTATCCCTATGCTGAACCTGAGGAATATTTGACCAAACAAATATGTTCTTGAAATATGGCCAGTATTTGACTCCGTGAGCTGAAGGACCTTGTGTTTGCTTTTTATACTTGTAATTTTAGTTCTCTTGTCAGTTGAACCTGGAACATATATAGTTCGTTGACAAAGAGAAATAAATGGAGGAATCATGTGATTGCGAACAGCCACCTTCTTACATATCTTTAACGGTAAGTGTTGGTCTGCAATAGTACTTCATTTACGAGGCCGAGCTAGTTCAGGGTGCTGTTAGCATGCTAGGTCCTCATGAAAGCCTATTATTATGATGATAAATGCGTTGAGCTGGAAGCCACATATGTTGGTGTAAGAGATTAGCTTCTGTTTTCCTAGTATTAGCGGTGAGTCCTCAGACAAGGCCAGCACAGGAGATTGTAGGCCCTCAGAAAGCCAACTGTCCTCCTAGTCCGATGGATACCACCGATCTCATTTAAAATCCATTGCGCCATTAAAACTAACTCCTGTATTATGAGACGACTAGCTCAGGGTCAGTCCTTGATTAATCAGCCACGAACTGTGATTTACTTCCAGCCCAAATAAAGCCTGTTGCTTTGTTTTGGCTAGCAAGACCAATAGGTGCTAGTTTTAGAACAACCCCAGCTTCTTTGATCTCATACACTGATCCTTTAATTGTAGTCATTGTGCTCAAGGATTTCAAATTGACATGTTTAGGAATCCAAAACACACCTTTTCACTGAACCACACCGAGTGCACTTTCCATTATATCCACTAGAGGCCAGTGTGGTGCCAGAAGGGGCTTGAGTAAACTTTTGATAATTCAGCCAAGGTTTTGGCTTGTTAGCATAGCCTTAGCATCAGCAATGAAAGCATTTCACAGAATCCGTGTATTTTGTTTAAGCAATTTTAGAAGCAACATATTGCTGTTATTGCATCATATTGCAGAAGACATTTTACCAGTGTGCGATTGGTTTTTAGAGGACTCTAAAGATGTGAAATATGTTTCCTTGCTAAGTGCTCATACATTTGTGATTGGTTTCGGACTAGAATATTAACATTGGGGGAAGTTACTGTGAAATATTACAATATTGCAATACTCCCTGAAAAAGTAACTAATTGTGTTTTACGTATTTTACGGTTACTTTTGCGTTTCTTTTTCTCACCTGGGCTGGGCTTGCTTTGTTTCAAAGAACTTAGACTAGAACTGCACTAGCGCACACAACATCTCTGCACTTAGGCTACTCATGATATCTCTTAACATGGGGACAGGGGAGCTGTCAGTCAATAAATAGGTAAACAAAGTAACTTGAGTCACTTTATCTGTATCTTTAACTGTCGTAAACTTAAAAGTAATGCATTACTTTACTAGTGACTAAATTTTCTAAAAACTGAATTTTCCCTCGATCCATTTTCTTTGGTTTGCTTGACAGTAGATCCTTGATTTGTTCATTTATAAGACTTGTTTGAATAACTGTCATGTTTGAAGTTGCAATGCCCTTGTAGAGACGGTCACTTTAGCCTGACCGTCTCCCCATGTAATGTTTGTTGTTTGGGTTTGGAGATGATCTATAGTCCTCTCCTGAAGCCAAGACAAATCTCATAAAAGTCTATTAGAGGGATGAAGGGGCTTAACTTTTGGATGTGGTGGCGGTCGCGTGAAGTCTGGCCAGGCGGTGTGACCGTGTGAAGCATGCATAGCTGGTTCTACAAGTAAGCGAAGTGTAAAACCAGCCATGCAGATGGCCCTGCCAACCCTGACACAATCCCAAAAATGAAAGCCCTGGTTTCTGAGAGACTGTTTGACAGGGTTATTTGATGGTCTTCTAAAGTACCCCCCAAAATCTAAGCAATATTTTTCTGGAACTGATTATTTTAGTCTAGCCAAACTCACTGTGGTGTTACATTCAGACGACATTAAAGGAGTAGTTCACCCAAGAAACAAAAACTTTTTGGACTCACCCTCTGAATTTAATCACCCTCATGTCATCAAAACTGTTGAATAGCATCATGAAAGTGGTCCACACAACTTTTGAGCTAAATTCTAAGTCTTCAGAAGTCATTCGATAGATGTGAGTGAGGAAATTAGTAAGGAATGACACATTGTGAAGCAATACAGTTTTGTGAACTAGTTCAACAGATTCACTGAAAAGATAAAAAGAGTTTTATCTCTAAAAACTGTTTAGCGTATACGCTAGTATATGGGGGCATATAATAAGTAAAAAGAAATCACTAGTTTATATCACTAACAAGGCTCAAAATAGCCCCACACTAACACAGTAACATAATGAGGGTCCATGCAAAATGAAGCATTGAGATCTTTTTAAGTGTACAGAGCGTTTAATAAGAAGATAAAGACAGTACACTTTGTGTATACAGGCGGCTGCATCTTTGGAAAACTAAGTCAAACCACGAACGCCGTTCATACAGTTCAGACGTTCGCTGAACTTCATACAGTTCAGCTCACTTGGCACGTCGTTCGTGGTTCGACTTGTCAAGACTGTTTTCCATAGATGGCTTCTGCCTGTACATGTAGTCAACTGTCTTTATAACGTATCTTCTTATTAAACGGTCTGTACACTTATTATGTACACTTATCTGTACCCTCATTATGTTACTGTGCTGGTGTGGGGCTATTTTGAGCCTTGTTAGTGGTATTAACTAGCGATTTCTCTTTACTTCTTATATGCCCCCATATACTTGCATATACGCTAAACAGTTTTAGAGATAAAACTCTTTAAATTCGATTATCATGAAATCAAATCTCAGAGGACGGTCGACTAGGTACCGATGTTTACTTAGACCAAAGGTTCATTTTGTGCCAGGATTAGTTCAATTAGGACATTTAAGAAGCTTTTTTAAACATGCTTTAGAAAAACATGACTGGTGTGTATCGATCTTAAAACAAATGTGAATCCCCAGTCCTCATCCACTTTCATTACAAGTGAACTGATGAAATTCTTCAAAAATCTTACTTTGTGGGTGAACAACATGGGTGAGGGTGAGTATAATCACATGATTTACATGTTTGGGTGAACTGTGCCTTTAAATCCACACTAGTCTTCCAGCCGCATTGAAAACATTCTTCTGTGTGTTGCACATGCGTGAGTTTTATTTTTGCTTTAAATCAGAATAGGCATTTATAGTGGAGATAGTAAGCTTTGCAGGACATTTATTACTCCAATATTCATATGACAGGAAACACACTAATATGTCAACACAAAAAGATCTGCTTTTCTAAAGATAAGCTCATGTTAATGTCTGTTTTTATGCTGAATGAGTTACGGAGCTATCACACCAGCTAGCACATTTATTGTGACATGCTCCTTAGAGAACATGTGAAATTATGTTTACTTTCCTCTCTATCACAAATTATATATATACATTTATTTATAAATATATTTAATGCACAGTACCACATACAAATATGGTAAAACAATCTAAGTGGTATAATTATACTCTTAAAGGAACAATACACCCATAAATTGAAATGATGTACTCACCTTGGTTTTGTTCCAACTCCATAATATTGTTCCAATCCGTAATACTGCGTCATATAAGTCATACAAACTATAAGCATGGCACTTTTCTGCAGTATGAATACCCATCCACTTTCATTGCATGGAAAAGAGCAGCATGGATGTTCTCCTTAAATTTTCATGGATTAAGAAAAACAATACAGGTTTGGAACAACTTGAGTGCGAGTAAATGATGACAAAACAGACATTTTTGGTGAATTATCACTTTAAATTCTAAGTAAATCATGTTCATTTTCAATTGGCTTGGTTGCATACAAGGCCTAAACAGGAGGCAGTAGGAAAGGCCTGAAGTCATTTGTTTTACTACTCCATGAGGAATGCTTTCAGGAAGAAAGTGGTTTCAGGAGGAAGGGGGAAACAGGAGTGTTGAACGAAGTCTCAAATGTGCACTGGCAACAATTTGTAGGGAAGGCAGTAGAATAACGCACATGAGACTAAACATTTGGACAGCGTCTAAGTACACACTCTGTTCAGGATAGGAAGAGGGTGAAGGGGGTCACTGGTCCAGCTGAGAAACTCTGAGACCTTGCATTCTTCAAATCCTCAGCCTGAAAATTCACGAGGTGCACTTTCTATGGATTATTTGCTTCCCAGTTACTCCGGAAAAATCTATTGTAATATACCAGGCACTGAAACCCGCTATCAGACTAAACATATGAACATTTGGCCTTTCAGAGATACACAAACCAGTTTGTGTTAAACATTGTTCCTCAATGGCTATTGGATCTTGAACACACGATAAGCATCAACTGGAAACCCTGCTATCTTTGCCATGAGCATCAGATGTAAACTGAGAGGTTGCTGTGATCTTGAGATGAAATCCCATAATGCACTGGTTTATGGATATCTAAAGAACTAGTAGTTTTCCTTTTTCTGCTTTAACTCTTTCAGCTGGAGCAGCTCCATAGGAAAATAAGGGGGTGTCTACACAATGTTTATTTCAACTAAAAACTTTTTATGCATTTTGGCCGTTTGTTTTGGAGGCCTGAAAAAAAAAAACGTTTTTTTTTTTTTTAAACTGATACCATTATCGTATCCATGTAAATTACAAAAACGTCAATTTGTGAAAATAGTTTGTCATAGGTGCTTAGTGTTTCTTTACAAGTGACATCGCCAACTACTGGCCTGGCATGAATAATTATATTTTTCAGAAAAAATACAGAACAAAGTATCTTTTGTCGTTTTCGCAGATCTGTGAAAATGAATTAAATTTGTATTACGCCGTTGTCTTGTAAACATACTCTAAGATGCACTGTAAGTTTTAGCTTAAGTTTAGCTGGCTTGTATTCAGCCCAATAGGACCTGTTTTAAATGTTAAACTGACACCTGTTGGCCTGGATGTACAGTATCAAGTTCAATAACCAATTACAGCCTACAGACTTTGATTTATCTTGTTTTTTCTTTGTTTTTTTTACATATTTGAATTGTTTACTGTACATATACAGGGTCAAAAATACACTGTATCTTCTGGTTTTCTTATGTTGTTATTCAATGGCACCCCTATGAACCACACATAGGAAAATTGTGAAATTTGGCAGCCTGATTGCGTTGTTCCAGAATAGTAACCTGACCAAATTTGCTGTTTCTGGGACCAACTATATACCACCACCACCAGTTAAAAAACTAAATCTCTGTTACAACTTTTAGAAACCGTTGTAAACAATTCTAATTTTGGTTAACACTTTATTTTGATGATCCCCAACAGACATCCTACTGACTAGAAGTAACTTTGCAACTACATGTCTGCTTGTTTTATTAACCAGAAGTCTAACCGTCCATTATACACTGTAAAAAAATATTGTTGTTTTAACTTAAAAAAAGTAAGTAACCTGGTTGCCTTAAAATTTTAAGTTCATTGAACTGGAAAAAGTGAGTTAATACAATGAAGGAGATTAATTTAATCATCAGAAACTCAAAATAATAATTTATCTCAACTAAATAAATTATTATAAAGTTGATTTGACAAAAGAAAATATGTTGTGATAACAAATCTTGAAAATATTTTTTACAGTGAGTTAATTGATGTCAAGTTGCAAAATTTATTTATAGTTAGTAGAATGTCTAAAGTGGACCATCAAAATATAGTGTAACCCTAATTTTACATTCAATCAATTCAGTGGTCGGTCTGGGTTTTTATTTTTTCCACTACTCCTTCAAACTTTATCAGATTCTTCCCAAAATTGTCTCAGATGATCACTGGACCAAGTCACACTAAAATGACCAAACAAAAATAATAAAAATATGTCTAATATAACTAATATGATGTTTCATTTAATGTGGTTGAACAGAATTTGAATTATTTCTTATAAGTGATATTATTTTTTTGTGTAAAACATTTCATAATTAAAAAATGACTGTGCGCTCCTTTAAGAGCAACTAATTTGGCAAAATTGTCATTTATTCACCTTTTTTTTTTTCACAAGACTACTGTGTTTTGAATTATGGGAGGCACTTCCAGTTTGGGAAAGTTGCATTCAAAAATGAGCGAAACAAATCATTTCAAATTATAACGTTGTACTCATTATCTTTCAGTTTGATTGAATACGCTGTAAAAGATCCTTATAAAGAACAATGTAACGTTTGGTATTTTAATGTGACAGGGTATTGTGAGAATATCTATGGTAATAGCTCTTTTCACTTTTTTTCCTGATTATTTCCTTTTTTCCTTTTGAATTCCGCTGTAATGGTATGAAAAAAGACAACATATTTCACATTTGTGGTCTGTTCTCTTGATTTTAATTTATGATATATCCCATTAATAATTAACTGGAATGCACAAAGAATCTCACTTTTTTTCTCCCCAAGTCCCCGCATCTCTTTTCTGGTTTGTTTTCATACGGATGTTTTAAAATGTAATATTTCCCCCCCCTTTCAATTCTAATCATATTAGCAGTGTTTGCTGGATTGTTTCTGAAGCAGGTAAAGCTGTCACCTTGAAATATTCTCTCTTTATGTTAAAGTTAATGACTTTTTAAATTTTGTTTAGGCAACATATGTTACATAATATACACATATATTACTACAGTCCCAGTCTGCAACATGGTGTTGGCCAAGATCCGGCCCACATCTGGTTTGTGTGGAATCCATGTGTACCAGATCTGGGCCGACACTATGTTGCTGTCTGGGGTGCCATTGCTACTGTAAGCTTTTAGCTTTCTTGGTAATTCAAGGTCTGTTGAAAGTAATTTGTTAATGCTTTTACACTTAAGTTTTCTTTAATGTCACCACATTGTGCCCCGTTTTATTTTTATATTTATAAAGCTCATTGCATTCATAAAGCGAGCCGTTCATTGGTTGTTCAAGGTTTAACGGAATTCATTCCCACAAAGCGTCATGGGACATTTTTTTTTTTTACCGAAACAGGGTGACAAGTCAAAATAAATGACTTGGAATCAAACACCTAACAAAATAAATCTATATTCACCCTCTGAAGGCAGTTGAGATATTGTGAAGGGAAACGGATGATGTTAGCTTCTGCCTAGGAAGCCGTATGACACCCTAGGGACTCCTCTTCCATCATCGGTAGCCCTCCCCATCTCTGATGAGCTTTGATTATCGTAAATCTCTCAGCCTGCAGTCGTAGCGCTCCTGCCAGGGTTTGACAGATAGTGAGGAGCCGCATGGTGTGTACACTGGCACGGGACTGTATGAGCATGTGTCCAATATGTGTTTGGAATATTTGTGGAGCTGTCTGAGACGCTCATGGCCTCGGTATTCAAAAATAAACGGTAGGACGGTAGAAAGCGGCAGAGTGAATCTAGAGATGATAGGGGGTGAGGGAATATTTGCATCTGTAACAGACTACGAGCTGTCTGGAAATCCCACCAAAAACCCTTGCGAGTACTTTCAAGTCTGTTGACTGATGTGGCTGGAGGTTCGATTTGTCCGCATTGTGACCCTCGATGTTCCACCGGTCATCATGAGGTCCAGAATTCGAGCCTTAACCACCCAAAGCCATCCAGATTCTATTGGAAACTTGCTGTTATTCCTCGTTTGATACATTTGGCTGATAACAGTGTTTACATTGTTCACAGTTTGATTGAGAGAGCGACCATTAACCATTTTGGAATAATCAATGTTATTCCATTCCACAAAGTCTTAAAGGGGAACTCAAAATAGAATGCATTTGACATTGTCTGTCAGAGCGTCTGCTTTCGCTTACAGTGTGACTGTGTGTGATCTCGAGGTTGACTGACACACACACACACACTTGTTCATACTGCCAGGATAAACGTGTGTTGCATTAAGGAGTCATGGAGGGGAAAAAAAGCTTTGGTATCAAGTCAGTACTGAAATTTAAAAATGTGACTACACCAGCATTTCCCTCTAGCATTTTGAGCGCTGTTGAATGGGTTCTTAAACACCTCTGATTGGCCATTGTGTTGATGCCCTCAACATACACTCACCTGAAGGATTATTAGCAACACCATACTAATACTGTGTTTGACCCCCTTTCGCCTTCAGAACTGCCTTAAGTCTATGTGGCATTGATTCAACAAGGTGCTGAAAGGATTCTTTAGAAATGTTGGCCCATATTGATAGGATAGCATCTTGCAGTTGATGGAGATTTGTGGGATGCACATCCAGGGCACGAAACTCCCGTTCCACCACATCCCAAAGATGCTCTATTGGGTTGAGATCTGGTGACTGTGGGGGCCATTTTAGTACAGTGAACTCATTGTCATGTTCAAGAAACCAATTTCAAATGATTCAAGCTTTGTGACATGGTGCATTATCTTGCTGGAAGTAGCCATCAGAGGATGGGTACATGGTGGCCATAACGGGATGGACATGGTCAGAAACAATGCTCAGGTAGGCCGTGGCATTTAAACGATGCCCAATTGGCACTAAGGGGCCTAAAGTGTGCCAAGAAAACATCCCCCACACCATTACACCACCACCACCAGCCTGCACAGTGGTAACAAGACATGATGGATCCATGTTCTCATTCTGTTTACGCCAAATTCTGACTCTACCATCTGAATGTCTCAACAAAAATCGAGACTCATCAGACCAGGCAAGTCTTCAACTGTCCAATTTTGGTGAGCTCTTGCAAATAGTAGCCTCTTTTTCCTATTTGTAGTGGAGATATGGCTTGGGTTGATGTATGTCTGTCTGCAGGCAAAAATCGCAAATTTGATTGAGTAGAAAAGTAGTAGCACACCTCTCCTCAACAGACCACAGATTTTGAAGTATCCAAGTCAACCCGGTCTCATCCCAAATCGTCATATAACTGACGTTTTGGGACGTCTTTTGACCATACGTCAATATTCGCCTTTTTAGGGCCCCCTTAAACGTCGGTATATGAGGTTATGGGATCCTAACTCTACCCCATACCTAAACTTAACCCTAAACCTAACCCGTCACCTAACTGACGTTAAAGGTAAAGCGTCAGTTGTATGACGGCCCGGGATCGCCATCTACCGACGTTTAAGGGGGCCCTAAAAAGGCGGATATTGACGTATGGTCAAAATACGTCCCAAAACGTCAGTTATATGACGATTTGGGATGAGACTGTGTTATCCAAGTAGTGCCAGATAGTTTGTGTGTGAGTTCATGTCTTCAGCAATCTCTTTTCACCACCCATCTCTGTTTCTTTCATATATAAACACACTCACACTTACTCGGCCATGAAATGTGCGTTAGCCTTTTAATTTCCATATTTTCTGTAAACACACATCATCACACCGATGCTGAGACCCATCGTATTTGTTCAGATGGAGTCGGGCAGTTATACTGAACTGAAAGCGCTTGAAGTTTTGGGACGGATTTCAGAACTGGGAATATGACAGGACTTTGGTTTGGTATCAAAGACACATCTGTTAGGACCATTAAACACTCGCATTTACTTGAAAAGGCTAATACTTAACAGAGGTTTACAAACTGACGTGTATAAAAACAGTCCAGCATTTAGTTTGACACGCAACCCTGTCCGGCATCAGTATCGGTCCAATTTAAACAGGGCTTGTTTGCGTAATCGATACAAGCGGAATGATTCCTAGCAGTTTCTCAAGTTTTATTAGTCAGCTGTGGCGGCATGCGGTTGGTGGTGTGTTTTTTTGTGGGGGAAATGTTAGGCATGTGTTTATATTTGAAATTGTCTGTGAATGTCGTGAGAATGAGGATCCTGGCCGTGGTTCGTTAACACGCCAAACCTGAAAATAAATAAGCGCTTCTCATCCCAGCGACATTCAGATGAAGTAAGAAACTGCTTATCGATCTCTGTGAAGTCGTCGCCAGTTGAAATCTACCATCAATTTGAGCAAAACCTCTTGTTAAAAGTCCCAGCCTTTGCTAAACTACTTTAAACAGTCGGTTCCTGTGATTATGAGCAAATGAGCTGAGCCAAGGCCAATGGGAACATGGAGTGCTCATATTGCATTTGCACTGCAATTTAAAGGTATAGTTCTCACGAAAATCTCAATTCAGTGTTTTGGGTGGTTGCCAGTGACATTGGTAAATACAGTCGGCAGTTGCGTACCACCCCAAGTCAAAAGAGTCCACCCTCAAGTCTCAATAATACTCTTCTCTATTAAAAGTCTCAGTTCTGAAGTCTCCTGCAGTACATTCTTCATCCAGATGCAGTTTATTGTCATTTCCACCCACGATAAATTCTTTTCACAAAACAGCATGCATCGCAGAGGTTTACAGATCCATGGCGTCATAGATATTTTGACCTGTGATATTGTAGGTTTGGTTGATTTGGTCTGTTGAAAGTTTCCAGATGGGCCTGATGTTTTAGGTGTGCTTAAAGGGTCATTTGCAAGCTAAAGGCTGATTAAAGAGCTGTGGCTATAATAACAGCTCTTTAAAACACCATCTTGCTGATGGTTTATTGATGAGGTAATGCTTTTAGTTAAAGATGAAGTGCCTAATTTTATTTTATTTTTATATTTATTATTAAGAACTGAACTGATAAAACATTTCGGAACTAATAATTTTCACGATTCTTTCATGAATATAGTTCGAAAGAAAGCAATAAAAATCACAGCAGACAGTAGGCACCCTCTGTTTGATAGATTTGAGAGATTATTTAATTATTTTAATTGTAAAAATGTTCAATCCTTTACTACACTTTTGATCAATTTAACGTGTCCTTGCCGAAAAAAAATATTAATTTATTTTTAAAAAAATCTTACGGACCCCAAACTTGTAACTTTGATATAGTATAATCTAATATAATGTCATTATAAATGCATACATAGGTGTGTGTGTATATATATATATATATATATATATATATATATATATATATATCAATTAATCTTGATTAATCTATTTTGACATAATAATATAATATAATATAATATTTTAAAGTTTTAAAAGATTTTAAAACTCCAAATCAAGAAAAGTTGGGACATTTTGTAAAATGCAATAAAATCAAGATTCTGTGTCGTAAAAAACGGTGTCGTAATTGTATTTTGTAAATATAAACAGTTGTGTATATGCAACACACTCCAAAAAAGTGGGAACATAGGCAAAATAAAAGTGAAAAAAAAAAGAATATCCAAGTTAAACTCTTTTGAAACAGTCCACAATAAGTAACTGAACTGGTAATAGATTAGGGGGTTGTAGAAGTTTATCCAGCAAGCATTTTAGTACATCTCTTGTTCTCTTGAAGGATTTAGTCTGGAGTTCTTCTGGTTCAGAACCTGGACCTAATATCATCAAGTTGCTTGTGCATTACCATAGACCCATACTTGGGCAAAAAGAGCAGAACTGGAAAGTAGACATGATAATTCTTCCCACTTTAAATGTGACTGTCTGTCTGAATCTGTTGGTCAAAATGGTTTCGGGGGGTTTAGCCAGACAGCCACCAAACGACCAGACAGTGTCTCGGAGACTGTTGACCTCACGGGGTTTGGGACCAAACACCTCCAAATATTCATTTGATTTAAACGAACAAGCGGCTCCAGTCAAAATAACCCCATGCCGCCGCCGCTTCCAGACCACAGCGAAATAAGATACTGGCTACATGTGCTAGCCAAACAAATAAGAGGCATTTAATAGAGAAAAGTCTTGACGGATACCATGGTAGTCTGGCATAAATACTGTAATTATCACATGAATGCAGTGTTCCCATGATATTTGCCATGAATTATTTCCTAAGCACACAAATCAAAGGAACTGCATAATTTTAGTGTGTTGTTAAGGCAGTACTCTCAAATATTAACTTCCGCCTTTTGCATCATTCCCAGTTTGAACACATTTTATCCTTATATAAATCCTTGAATTATTTAAATTAGGTGTCAACTTGTATGAATTAATTTGATAGTATTTATTAGGGGGATGTGCCAACATCACTAGCAGTTTAACTGGATTCTGTCAATAATTGTTATTGGTCTCAAAATACAGGCATGCAGGCCTAGATCTTTAAACACGGCCGTGGTATGTTTTATTTTATTATAAATTGTATTATTTGTTCTATTTTTTTATTTGTTTGTTTTACCTTGCTTTGCTTTTTGTTTTGCTTTGTTTTTTTATTTTTATTTAGTTTTTAGTTTTGCTTTGCTGTGCTTTGCTTTTTGTTTTGCTGTGGTTTGCTTTGTTCCATGTTTTGCTTTGCTTTGTGTTTTGTTTAGTGATGTTTTGTTTAATTTCGTATTTTGCTTTTTGTTTCATTTTGTGTTTTGCTTTGCTTCATTTTGTTTGGCTTTTTCGTTTTGTTTTGCTTAGCTTCGTTTTGCTTTGTTTTTCTTTGTGTTTTGCTGTGCTTTGCTTTATTTTGTGTTTTGCTTTGCTTCGCTTTGTTTAATTTTGTTTTGTGTTTGGCTTTGTTTTGTTTCATTTTCTGTTGGGCTTTGTGTTTTGCTTTACTTATGTGTTTTGCTTTGCTTTGTGTTTTGCTTTGTTTCATGTGTGTTTTGCTTTGTTTTATTTCATTTTGTGTTTTGCTTTGTGTTTAGCTTTACTTTGTTTCATGTTTTTGGCTTTGCTTTGTGTTTTGCTTTGTTTCATGTGTGTTTTGCTGTGCTGATTTGTTTCATGTTTTGCTTTTTGTGTTTTGCTTTGTTTTGTTTTGTTTTGTTTTTTGCTTAGCTTTTCTTTGCTCCGCTTTTTGTTTTGGGCCTACTAGTCATGTTGACTATTTTTAAATGTGAAATTATGGTTATTTTTGTCATATTTTAAGCTTGATAGCACCTATCCAGATTCACTTTCGTTGTATGAAAATTGCAGCTTGAACATTCTGCTAAATATCTCTTGTGTTTTACCGAAGAAAGATAATACATGTCTGAAATAATATGAGGGTGAGTAAATGATGTCATTTTTGAGTGAACTCTCCCTCTAAAATGTTTCTGCATGCTTAAGGGAGTTTCTGACCATATTAACAGATGCTGTTATTTTTACATGGGACACTGACGATTAATAGTTCAACCCTCAAATCCAATAACTAACCATTTATGAAGCGCCTCGAACCAACAGCCTGACCCCACGACTACATCTTTGTCCTTGTATATCTTCCTTTCTCGTCTTCTCCTGTCAGCTGACCTGAGTGATGCTCCCCTCAGCTCTTGTAACACATCTGTGCTGACTTTCCGCCATCAAACTGCCTCTCCACCTCAAAAATAAAGGCCCTAAGGGGAGAACATTTCAGTAATAGACTCGTCACAACCGCCATACATTCACCGGGAGACAGGCAAGTTGAGGTTTTGGTTGTATTTCTTCGGTTGGATGCAGCACAGCATCTTCCAACAAATTTTTCATTTCTTCTCACCTTCATCCTATATGGCTGACAGTGCCGTGCACTCCTGCTGCCCTTGTCTGCTTTTATCATTAACTTAATGACTTAAAGGGCCTGCAGGTGCTACGACGAAACCGCAAATGTTTCTTCTTGAGTGAAAATGTCTACTCTTTCACAAACTTTCAATCCTTAATGAAATAAACTACCAGGATGTGATATTATTCTTCTACAAGTCATGTTTTGGAACAGACACGGACAACATAGCTACGTTCTGGGAATTTGGAGATAAACTGACCTGTTATAATGATTCTGTGACCTAGACTGTCCTCTAGAGTCTCTGAAAATATGCTGACTATAAATATGAAGACAAATATATACTCTCATAAATGGGTACAACACATAGTGAGCTGCCAACATATTAGGGATTAGGTTTTTTTTTGGAGGGGGGGGGGGGGTTGGATTAGTTTAAGTTAACTTCTAAGATTTCTTTTTTTTTTTGCACTGTTACATGTATTACTTGCAATAAAGACAAATTCATTGAGCATTATGCTAAGCTCAGTGAAAAAAATCCATTTAAGAT
Organism: Pimephales promelas; assembly: GCF_988280905.1. Classification (NCBI taxonomy): domain Eukaryota; kingdom Metazoa; phylum Chordata; class Actinopteri; order Cypriniformes; family Leuciscidae; genus Pimephales; species Pimephales promelas. Next base: position 16,963,287 of record NC_142770.1, on the reverse strand, counting down.
GCCTGACTAAGCTAAAGTTTGAAGCAATTCATATAATAACAAAAAAGTTAGATTTTTCAATTTACTCCATTCATGTTATAACAAATAAATAGTTTAATATCATTAAAACTTTGCAATATGATTGAACTTTTTAAGTTAAAAAAATGAAGAATACTTTTTGTGTGCTTATGTGAAGTGTCATGTTGTTAGCTTAGCAACATGCTAACGGCAAGTAAATTGTGAGTTGAGTCTGAGACGATATGCATTTATTACAAATGTTATTTAGGTTGCTGCTTTCGAAGGCACTCTATGTCAGTATTGCTCACTAGGTTTTCGGAACAGAGCCATTGCAAACATTACTGGTGTGTTTCCTCCATGCGACTTCATGCTAAGCAAGCTACAGTACAACTCTATATTGGCCCATTGAGAACCTTCTCTAAAATTCCATTATGTGTCACCGCTAGTTTTCCAAAGGTTTTCTTGTTTTGGACTACAAACAGAGCACTATGCATTGGATGACAGCAGAGGGGAATGGGCTAAAATTTGATCCTGACAAAAGCCATTCAAGCGTGTCTGAAAATAAAGTTGGTAATGTTTATAGTGCTGCTCAGTGAAATACTGTATATATAAAAGTTTAATACTCTTTAAACAAGCAGGATTTTACACATCACATTACCCAGAACAAGACACAGACAATGCAACTTAATGTAATATTATGCCTGTATATGTATATGTAGCGAGCAGGACGAGGCCAAGGGCCGGGGGCGTGATTGATAAGAGCAACACCTGCGCAACACACCGGTCTCGTACATCTCATGTAGGATGTGAAGCATAATATATGTGTGTGTACATTAATAAATATATGTATGTATGTTGTGTGTATATATATATATATATATATATATAGCTCTATCATACAAATAAATAGTTAAAAAATCATATATTGTGATTTCTGGATTTTTTTTAGATTATATCTCTCACAGTGGACATGCACCTAGGAAGACAATTTCAGACCCCCTCCATGATTTCTTATTTTCCTCATTGTATATGTGTATGTATATGTGTGTGTGTAGCTATACACATGAGACACACACACAATGGCACAGAATGATTACAGTACTGCTTTCATACGGTATACCCTTATTTGGGATGGTACATGTCCAAAAACCACAGTAAGTGATAGTGATGTATGTAGGCCTATAACACAGTTAAAAATTAAATAAATGACTCCAGAAGCACTTACCGAAATCTGCAGCATGTTTACACGGCTAGAAAGGAACTGTGCAAGCATATATATTTTTAACGCTTATTTTCTTTTGAAAATTACTGCACAAACATTAATTTTACAGAGCCATGCCTGTTTAACTGGTCAATCTGTCAGTTAACTTCAACATTTAAAATAACTCCAGCAAATATGGAAATTTACGTCTGCAAAAACTTGACCACAGCTTTTTTGGCACAGAGTCGACATTACGTGGATGGTTCATCCAAAAATGAAAATTTCATCATCATTTACTCACCCTCATGTCGTTCCAGTCCGTCATGAATTTCTTTCATTTGCAGAACACAATTATATTTTGAGAAATGTTGGTAACCAAACATTTTTGGTGATCAGTAACTTCCACTGTACGGACAAAAAAACAACAACAAAAACGTTGACGTTTCTCAAAATATCTTCTCTTATGTTAAGCAGAAATAAAGTCATACAGGTTTGGAACAACATGACATTCATCACCATTAAACTTTATCACAAACTCAAGATCCAAGTTAAAAAACAACAACAATACTTAAAATAAAATAAACAACAAAAAACTTCAAATATTACAAATCACTATAATAAAAGACATTGAGGAAATCACAAAATCTTGGGTGAACAACCCCTTTAAAGCAGAAATACTGAAGAGTGGACCAAATATGTGCAAAATATTTCACCATATTCAAAAGAGATTTCGTTTTCTTGTCCATACAATAATAGTCAATGGGTTCCAACATTGTTTTGTCATTGTATGAACCAAAAATATAATCTTCGCAATATGCAGAAAAAAGCCATGCTGGTTTAGAATGACAAGAGGTGAGGTCTTTTTCGGGTGAACTACCCCTTTAATGTTGCTACTTGTGGGCGGGGCCAGTCTCAAAGTATGCACAAGGGGGTGGAGCCTCACATATTTGCGGCGCGCCACTGATGGCGAGATAATGGCCTGTTTCCTTTGATTTAAGTGCAGGCAGTCCTGACCTCATCCACCGCAGCGAAGGCGTTCCAGTGCCTAATGAATTGAACACAGTGATCTCGTAATGTTTTTAAACCCTTCGTGTCTTTCGTCACGTGCGCTGGCTCATGAGTTCAGCATAAATGGTCTGTGGTGACGACTTTTATTACTCTGACTGACTCAGGCCGGACAGGTCGACGGAGAACAAACAAGGATGTTGTGAGAGCAGTTAGGCTCATTTTCACAAAAACGTGGCCTGTCGCCGACACGATAATGTTTGTTGTGGACGTCTGGAAGGGAGCCTTTATAGAAGTTCAGAATGTGTGAATGCCTCTTTGATTTATTTGACCTGTAAATTATAGTTTCTGCGGCGTCAGGTCTGTACTCAGACAGGTCCTCGATCACAGAAGAGACGTATTCCAAACAGCAATTTCATACTGGGTGGTTGTGTGAAAGTATTACATTTCTGCAGTATGATGATGACTGAACATAATCCGTATGCCTTCCAAAGCTGTCGCTTCATTTTTCTACAAAAGCCTTGGGTTGGATTGAGCCCAGTGCATTATGGGTGTTGATGTTTTCCTACCTTTTCAAAGGGGAGCATCACAGCCCATTTTCTGTTTCTTTTTACGGCATTAACAGAGGAGTTTTATTAAAATCTCATCTTGCTAGCGGTGAATTACCACTTTAAATACCCCAATATACTCACGGTGAAGTTCTTTTTCGTTCTCTGCATAGAGGTAAAAAGAAGTTTGAAATACGTGACCAGCGATATACTGTTTGTATGAAGGAGATACTAGTGATGGGGACGAGACCGCTTATCAGACATACGCCATTTCATGAGATCAGTTTGCCATGACTGTGGATTCCTGCTTAATTTGTGTTTTATACTGCAAAGAAAGTTTCATTAAACGTTTTCGACCAGGTGCAGACCGACCTAGACGAACCCAAACCGACCCTGGTGCTGGTCCATAATAGATAGTCTTATTCAAGACTCTCTTAGTTGTTCACTGCAAGAATGCTCTGCTTGCTCTACAAGCTGGACGTGTGGAAACTTCTTTCTTGACATCAAGGGAGGTTCACTGTTTGGTTTGATGAAAGACTGCTGCTCTGTCTAACTCCCTGTGTGATGAATCACTTCCCAGAGAGAAGCAGAAGAATAACTTTGCTCATCATGTTTTGTGTTCATGAGAGCTGAGGTCCAGTTTTGCATAGGCTCTGCTAGCATAAATCATTCACCTACAACATTGCTGGTCTTGGAGGAGCTTTTTGGACCCTGAATAAACGAACAAATAATAATAAACTAATCCGTCTGCCATAGGTATGTGATTATTCATGGTTTTTGGCATTGCGTGGACTAAGAAATTTGTTCCTCAAGATGAAAATGGAATAAATAAACTTTTAAATATACACGCATGTGAATCAAACATTAAAGCCATAAACATATTTTTAATCCATGACATTCTGTTTCTTAAACAAAATGAAAACAAACCGGTTCTCTTTTGTCTTTATTTCATTTTAAGTAGAAAATCAAATGACTAGAAGGTACAGTACATGCATGGACGCATAATATTTCTATTTAGCTTTAATTTATTTTTATTTCAGTTTCAGCAATTATAGTACTTTAACTTAAGTTTATTGAGTTGCCAAAGCGTGATTTCTAATTTTCATTTTAGATTTTCCATCTAATATTTTAGTTTATTTCAGCATTATTTCAGTTACCAAAACCAAATTTTAATAGTTTTAGTTTTATATTAGCCATTTTTAGTTGTATTAGTGCTGTCAAATCAATTAATCATGACTAATCGCATCTAACATAAAAGTTTGAATATATATATATATATATATATATATATATATATATATATATATGTGTGTGTAGCCTATATACTGTATATATATATATATATATATATATATATATATATATATATATACAGTATATATATATATATAAACTTTTGTTAGATGTGATTAATTGCAATTAATTGACTTGTACTGTAAAAATGAATATGCTTTATCTAATCAATAAAATTGTGGCAACAGATTACAAGCAATATTATTAATTAAATTGAACAAATTAGAATTGAGTAATGATTACAATAATCAAATTATTCCTTAAAAGTTAACCATTTAAAATGAATGAGTAAAGTTTACACCAAAAAAAAAAATGAAACAAAAATATCTGAATAACATACAGACGTCAAAGATTAATTAAGAACTCTTTATTTTATATTGCCAACATTGAAGACAGCTGATGTTAACAAGCAGAATCACTGAAGGAGAAACATAAAACCAACAGTGATCACCATAATGGCGAGTTAAATGTAAGGTTGTTGTTTTTTTTGTAAGTTTTACTCATTTTTAATTGTTTACTTTTAAGAAATGAATTTGAATAATTATTATTCAATTCTAATTTGTTAAATTGCATTAATAATATTGCTTGTCTGTTGCCCCAATTTTTTCGATTAGCCTAGATAAAGCGCATTCATTTTTACAGCACTCATTTTAATTATATTTTAATGTGTGTGTATATATATACACATATTACACATTAATGTATATATTATTGTATATAAATTCAAGTTATGAAGTAATATTCAGCCTCTTCATCAGACTTGCTGCTGTACTGCTTCAGAAGGCTTGGAACATTGTGCAAAAGCCAACGGAAAAATAACACTTATAAACATTTGTCTTTCAAATGCAATTGCTATCAAATGTTGCATTTGATTTATTCTCCCAAATCAAGAACTGATGCTATCGTGTTTGTTCAGTAGTTCGCAGTCTGGTATTTAGAGCTGTCAATCATTGCAGTGACATCATAACCATATAGCGTGAGCCGCGTGTAAGAGGGTGATGACAGGCACATCCTTTCAAACCGAATTTACCCCTCAAATACGTTCCACATGATTTCTGCTCAGCTGGGACATAAACCAGAGGCTGACTGTGATAGCAAACACCACAAAACGAATACAAGCCTTCAGAGAATTGCAAACCTGGGCTATTTAGGGAAACCTGCATGAAAGCTCCTCTTTGTCACATTTAGTCGTAATGTGTTTTTCACATTTACAAAGCGGGGGCTGTTTTACATCTTTTGCTCACTTTGTCATGTAATGCTACCATTACAGTCTACTTTGTCATTCTCTATAGTTTTGGTAGTATAATTTTAAGCTGTTTTAAAACCATTATGCTGTGAATTATGAAACAAATATAGGTATATTGGATTAAAATGTGAATGTGAGTGCGGATTTACAACGTAGTGACACATCTGGCTTTACATTTCAACTTGCAATGAATGTGACTTTCAATTTGCAAGTCACATAAAAATATTAGCATGCTAGCTTGAGTGTGCTGAAACATTAGGTTATCTCAGAAAAAAGCAGATAAGATAAGTACAAATAAGTAAAAAATAGAAATAAGGAAAAAAAAAAGAAATAAGTTAGACATAAGTAAAAAATAGAAAAAATAGAGTTTGCCATACTGATAAAAAACCTTGTTCACCTAACTTAACAGTATTAGCATGTTATTTTATTTGGTAATTAGAACACCAAATATGAACTCAAACTTACTTTAAGTACCACATAGCATTAAAAAGGACATTTACACTTCATTAGTCAGATATCTGTCCAATTGTGTACGTTTAAATGTCTCTCTTCAAATATAGGCTAGTTCACTTCAGTGAGGATGCTAATGCTAATACAGCAGTATTTTCTAAGCGCTCTCTGTACCTCATAGTAAGAAATTGACGTCCACAGGAGCAAATCAACCAGCAGAAGCTAACTGAATCATGCTAGCCAAAACTTGATCTTGTTGGCTATTTTGTTTTTCAGTACTGTAACCTATGATTTGAAGAAAGAAGATTTGCTAGTCTCCTTCGTTAGCCTACCTTTTGCTGGGGGAAAAAATGTTTAGAGTAAAAATGTGCTGTCGCAGCGGTTCTTCTGCTAAGCGCATTCATTCAGAGCTGTCTGTTTATGTCTCCAAGTCTTGAACAAGTGACTCTCATTGGCTATTGAAAGATTCAAATACCTTGCAGACTTGGAAAAGTCCACCGCCGCCTCACATATGCCTTAATATTTCAGAAACACCACTTGAGTGTGTCATGATGTTTTTATCTGAGCCTGTTTTATGGACTTTCTTCAGGTGCCGTGTTTGCGCCGAGAAAGCAAGAATTGCGAGAATTAGGACTAGGAAACGATCTCAAATATTTCCACAGCTGCTCTGTATCCAAAGTAAGGCCTGCAGCGTCACTACAACAGCCGGCTCACATTGTGCTTTCACACCGACCACGGTCAACAGAAATGAGGCGCTAAACAGAAAACAGCATGTTAGTATTTCTTTTCATAATGGAGTGATAATTATTATGTCTTTATTATGGAGTGATTAATGGAGTGATAATTATTATGTATACTTAATGTCTATTGCAAAGTACTACAAATGTTATTCATCAAATATAACTGACATTATTATAAACAAGTTTTCTCAACCCTTCATTTTGTGTATTTACTGAATTATGAGTTCAACAAATACACCCCCCCAGGGTCACGGATCAAATTTAATTTATAGAAAGTTCTCACAGACAAACTGAATGTCTATACAGTTCAGCTGAATTGTGAAGATGCATTATTGTTTGTTGAAAGCAGTGGGCTCTTTAGATGATTCTTCAAGTAGAAGAAACTTTCCTTTGATTTTAAAGATTACTGTATATGTTTAAACAAAAAAAGATTATTGTTTTAAAATGTAGATTATTGTATTTATTTAATAACATTTCATGTTGTTACTTTATAACATTTTATATTTTATAATCCCTCTAATAAATGAATAAAATCTGTTTTGTGAAAGCCCTAAATATTAAAATTTAATAAAGATTTAAATTTAATTACATTTTTACATCATAGGCTGAGCGTAGCTTTATCAAATGTCATTACTGAACCAGTTTGTATGGAAGAATGTGAAATCCACTTGCCAAGTAGCTCCGAAATATCCATTCATTCCTTCTATCCTAAAAGACTGTAAAAATACTTTTCTGTATAGCATCAAGTAACATCTAAGGAGTCATATCAGTCAAATTTTCCAACTATTGATTTTAGATTTGGAAGAAATTCTGATTAATCATCATTTGGACATCATGCATCACTAGCTATATTTTGTTCTTGGAAACAAAAACACAAATCTGCAGTAACGTTTTTGACTGTAAATAAATGCATTTGTAAAAAAGTAATGTGATTACACAATGTACATTACTTGTAATTCTTTACATCAGAAAATTAACCTGATTATGTAATGCGTGTTATTTGTAATGCTTTATATTTTACATCAAAAAAGTAATCTGATTACATAATGCTCGGTACTTGTAATTTGTGTCTTTACTTGTTCCATCAAAAAGTAATCTGATTACATAATGCCCGGTACTTGTAATTCGTTTCTTTACTTGTTCCATCAAAAAGTAATCTGATTACATAATGGTTGTTACTTGTAATTCGTTACTTTACTCGTTCCATCAAAAAGTAATCTGATTACATAATGCTCGGTACTTGTAATTTGTTATTTTACTCATTCCATCAAAAAGTAATCTGATTACATAATTGCTCGGTACTTATAATTCATTACTTTACTCGTTCCATCAAAAAGTAATCTGATTACATAATGTCCGGTATTTTTAATTCATTTCTTTAATCGTTCCATCAAAAAGTAATCTGATTACATAATGCTCGGTACTTGTAATTTGTTATTTTACACGTTCCATCAAAAAGTAATCTGATTACATAATGCTCGGTACTTGTAATTTGTTATTTTACTCATTCCATCAAAAAGTAATCTGATTACATAATGCTCGGTACTTATAATTCATTACTTTACTCGTTCCATCAAAAAGTAATCTGATTACATAATGTCCGGTATTTTTAATTCATTTCTTTACTCGTTCCATCAAAAAGTAATCTGATTACATAATGCTCGGTACTTATAATTCATTACTTTACTCGTTCCATCAAAAAGTAATCTGATTACATAATGTTCGCTACTTGTAATTTGTTACTTTACTCTTTCCATCAAAAAGGAATCTGATCACATAATGCCCGGTACTTGTAAATTGTTACTTTACTCATTCCATCAAAAATTAATCTGATTTCATAATGCTTGGTACTTGTAATTTGTTACTCCCAACACATTTCAGATTTGAAAACAGCCTGATTGCTAGTTTTTCCACAGTCTGAAAAGATTATTATATCATTGTAGATTTCCGTCTGAGGCTGGTTTGTCTCATAGAGGAGAGTTACGGTGGAAAATGTCCATTTTTTGCATAATCAGAATGATCATCTAACAAGGGTGAATCAACATAGACTGTAGGGAGCATGGGTGTTTTCTACCATCAGCATCATGTCCTGGTCGAACAGAAACAAACTCAACTGCGTTTGCAATAATTTAAGCTTCATTGTATTTTTTGTATATATTTGACATTTTTCACATGATTTTATATCATTTTATTTATTGGTTAGTTACATACACACAGTATGTGTTTTTACTGTTTATGTTTATTACAGTATCAAAAGTGCACCTAACTGAAGAATCATCCATACAAAGATGGAAAGGAAACAAACAAGAGAGATTGCGATGGTGCTTGTCTATAATAACTCTTTAAATTGACTGTTGCATGTCAACATCTGTTTAGACCCATGAAAACATGGGTAAATCATCATTGTTGCCCTATCACTAAAAATAAAAGCGTAGAAACAATTTCAATCTGAAATTGCTGGCAAATTTCACAATTACTAGTATTGAAACAGAAGTTGAATTAAATATGAACTTTTGAAGAAGAAACACTGAAGCAGTATTTTCTTGTTGCATTGCCAATTCTATCTAAAAATGAATTTGGAGAATGTGAACTAGCCTCACTGTAAATCAGTGGAAAATAGTTTCACCACATAAGAATGATTCTTAACTTGTTCAGTTGAGTATTAACATGAGCACTGGGCAAGATCGCGCCATTGACGCCATTGTGAATCCAAACAACATGATTAAACGCGGTGGGTGTTTGCCTGTGTGTGGTAGTGTGTGGCAACAGCAAATAATATCCCACCATACAAGGAAACATTCCAAAACACAATAGCATAATCCGCTTAAAGGGAATGTTGCTGCTTGAAAATCTGGCTCTTGGTTTTGCCAAAAGGAAGATTTTTGCCACACTTTGGAAAACACATGGGTTGGTGTTTGACACAGTGTTCTCTCTCGGAAATGGAGGGGAAAATGAATCGAATCAACAGCAGTCTAAGTCTCATTCACTCTATTGCAAATAAATAAACTCAATTTCAGGTCAAATATATTTGAGTTGTTTTTGAACAAATGTCAAGGAATCTCACCTCTTTGAAGTTAGCTTTTTCCGCTGTGGCAGAAATAATCCAGACGCCTTCATTCCGTTGAGATTGTCCAACAGCTCAAGAACAGAAGGGAATAACCAGAGGTTTACATCCACCTGTTAGCGTGAGTCACCGGATTCAACTGCCAATCTCACAGATTGAAGTCGTTCCATCGCACAGCAGGAAACAGAACATCAATCCATTAATGAACAGAACATCTGGCCCCACGCCAAATAACAACCGATTGCAAAATTTGTGATTAATCGCAATTAATCGCGAAAAATATGCCTTTAGATCAAAACCTGCATAGCAAATACCAACAAGGAAGACCTAAATAATGTTTCGAGGAATCTGATGTGAGGATTTTTCAGTCGCGCTTTCTGTAGATTACTTCATTACAGTAGCGGTTCTAGGCACGGGCGAACCGGGCAGTCGCCCGGGGCGGCATTTCTTCATGTCACATGGGGGGCGGCATGAGCAGTTCAAAAAAATCCTCTGTGCCGCGAAGTTTTTCTATTTTTTTATCATTTCGATTCAATTATTGGCAATGGCGCCCTGCTTGCTGAGAAGGTGCCGTGCGCAAAAGCGATGTCAAGGGGATCTCCTGATTAGTTCACGTATCGCGTCTTTTGCGCGCTCGAGGTCGTTATTTCAAATCCTCTATGTTTCAAATAGGCGCACGGGAAGCGCGCTCATGTGCGCTCACGGGAAGCGCGCTAATAAACTTTTCAGCACGTGCACCCAAACACTTGGGTGTTTTTCTCTTCTCCGTAAATAAATCTTTAAGCAGAGCTACAGCAAGCGTTTTTCTGTGGTGGAAATACATTAGCTACTAAAACTTCTTTGTCGCTGTGGAGAGCGCAGTGTAATGAGTGCATGGTTCTATAGCAACGACAGCCATGGGAGAATTTTACTATTAACAATAAAAGATAAGCTACTGTGCATTATAAATGTTATGTCTTCATGACAAGAAGCACAAGCTAGTAGAATTCTCTCAATAAACTTTTTAATAACTGATGTACAAGCAGAATAACATGCAAGCACATGTAAGCACAAGCACAGTGTTCACTCTCCTTCTTCACTCTTTTACTACAGCACATATCTCTCAGCTAAGGCGCTTGAGTGCCACCTAGTGGATTATTAACGTAAGGATATCACATTTTCCCTTCTTAGTTAAATGAATTCTTCCTGTAGCCAACAATTGACATGAAATATAAACAAAGAAAATCCAACCCGTAATGTATCAACAATTTCACAAGTATAAGAATACACTAAGCAACACATTACATGAATACAAAGGTGCATTTAAACAATGTGAACAAAACTACTCAACTGCAATTCAGTCCTTGATTATTTATGCGTGTGTAATGTGTGCAAAAGTCCATGTCAATTTCTGAGACTAATAAACATAGTCCTTTAGCCAACCTGGCTCACGTCTTTGACGTGTCCCACGTGAACAAGCATCAGAAGACACTGAGTTTCCAGACAGTGGAACTTGAGAAGGAATCAGGTTTCCTGCATTTGTGGTCAGTCTATTATCTGTTGCATTAGTCGGCACAGATGCAAGACACGATGCATGCCACTTCTTTCCATCATCCAAGAGGTAGGTGTAAGGACCAACTTTTTCTCTAACCTCAACTGGAGGAGTGAATCGTGGGTGTCCTTTTGGTACATGCACTGACTTTTTTATACGCACTTTATCCCCTTTTCGGAAAGAAGAATGATGCACTCGATGCTTGTTATCGAAACGAGATTTCATGACATCCTGACGTGCTGAAACACGTTTCTGCAGCTCTTTAGATTCACGGCCAGAAGGTGAGGGTTTCAGAACATTGAGGCGAGTACGCATTTTCCTCCCATGAAGCAATTCAAAGGGGGAAACACCTGTCACAGCATGAGGTGTAGCACGATAGATTTGCAGGAAGTCAGTTACTGTTTCTTTCCATGGTGCTGATTGTAGGATTGCTGATTGAATTGTACTTTTCAGAACTCTGTGGAAGCGTTCAATAGCTCCATTCGCAGCCGGATGATACACTGATGTGCGAATGTGCTTAATATCTCTGTTTTTCAGGAAAGCAGCGAACTCTGGCGAAGTAAACTGAGGCCCATTATCACTCACCAGAGTGGTCGGGTTCCCATGTCTGCTGAAGACGGAGGTAAGAAAAGCAGTCACCTGTTTTGTTGCAATAGATGCAGTAAAGGCTACCTCAGGCCATTTACTATAGTAGTCAGTGAGTGTCAGAGCGTATCGACAGTCCCAGACAGCAGTCTCGAAAGGACCCACAATGTCTATTCCCAGCTTTTCCCAAGGTGCAGATGGTAACGGAACAGGCTGGAGGGGCACAGCAGAGGTTTTCGCAGTTTTGTCCAGGGAAAGACATAACTGACAAGCGGTAATCTTTTGTTCCACAAGTGTGTCCATTCTGGGCCACCAATACATGTCACGCAGGCGTTGCTTTGTTCTTACAATCCCCTGGTGGCCTTCATGTGCAATGCGAATCAGTGACTCACGAAGTTCTCCAGGTACCACCAGTCTAGACCCTCTAAACACAAAATCAGCTTGCACACTGAACTCATGTCTCAGTTTGTAATATGGGCGTAGAACAGGATCCAGAGCAGCAGAAGATGGAGGCCATCCACGGGCAATTTGTGTGCGAAGTGCAGAGAGTTCCGAACAACTAGCAGAGGCAGCAGCAAATTCATCCTGAGATATGGCAGTCGGACCAGTGGACAGGAAAGCAACAAATTCGGGCTCTGTATCTGGCTCAGCATCCGAAGTCAGAGGCAGGGGCAGGCGGGACAAACAGTCTGCAGTGTAATTTTGAGATCCAGCACGATACTCAACAGTGTAATTAAAACAGAGCAACCGAGCAGCCCACCGAGCTATGCGCATGCCAGCTCTATCAGTCCCTTTTGTGGTCAGTAACGTCGTCAAGGCTTGATGGTCAGTCCGCAGAGTAAATTTGCGACCCCACAGGTATGTCCGCCACTTCTCCACTGCCCAAACGCATGCCAGAGCCTCCTTTTCGACAGTGGAGTATTTTTGTTCAGCTGGGGTGAGTGTTCTGGATGCAAAAGCGACAGTACGTTCTTGACCATCAGTGCTTATTTGTGCAAAGACACCACCTAGTCCGTAGGCAGACGCATCAGTAGAAATGACCACTGGCAGCCCCGGGTCAAACAGTGCAAGAGCAGGACTGTTTACAAGAAGCTTTTTGACTTCAGCTAAGCTTTGTTGAGCTTCATCGGACCAATGAAATCCACTCTCATCTCTCAGGCAAGCACGCAGAGGCATCACTACGGAAGCGAAATTAGGAATGAACTTGTTGTACCATGAGAGAAGACCCAGCAGGGAACGTAACTGAACAGCATCTGATGGCGCAGGTGCATTGATTATTGCAGAGAGATGTTCCTGATCCAGCTGAATACCCTGTGATGTCACCATATGTCCTAAAAACTTCAAGCTCTTTTTTCTGAATTGACATTTAGACTCATTCAACACCAACCCAGCATCTTTGAGACGTTGCAGCACATTCTCTAGTGCTTGATCATGCTCCTGTAGTGAGCGTCCCCACACGATGATGTCATCTAGATAGTTCGCAACGTTCTGGAGTCCTTTTAGAATGACAACCATCATCTTTTGGAATGCAGATGGAGCGGATGCCAAACCATAAGGTACCCTGCGGAACCTGAAGAGGCCCTCGTGCGTAATGAATGCGGTTAGGTCCCGGCTGTCGTCATGAAGAGGTACCTGATGATATGCACTTTCTAAGTCGATAGTTGAAAATACAGTTGCACCTTGCAGTAATGTCATCATCTCCTCCATGTGTGGCAATGGGTAGCTGTCTACTATAACTGCCTTGTTGGGCCCTCGCAGATCCACACACATGCGGATGCCCCCTGTTTTCTTTTGGACCACAACAATTGGTGAAACCCATGGAGAGGAGTCAATTCTTTCAATTACACCAGCATGCAAGAGTCGTTCCAGTTCGGCGGAAACAGCATCTCTGACAGAAAAAGGTAAGCGACGCAATTTGTGTCTGACAGGAGGAACAGAGTCAGAAATGTTTACCTTGTGTGTAAAGTTTTTTACACAGCCCAATGCAGTACGCTGTGACGGAGGAGTGGAGAGGGCACAAACTGAAGCGGATTGTGGTGGCGGCAGCACAGTGTTTCCGTCAAATCGAAGCTGGAGTCCCTTAATCAGGTCCATGCCTAACAAGGCTGTGCCATTGTCAACAATGAAGAAATGTGCAGGGCAGGTAATGCCATATTTAGACACTGTTGCAGGTAAACATCCAAGCACTGAAATTGGTTCTTGCAAGTAAGTGACTAAACGGGCAGATGGTGCTTGTAATGGCACAGTGCGAAAGTGCTGCTCATACAATTGTTTCGGCAGAATGGACACTGATGAACCAGAGTCGACTGTGAGTTGAAGAGACACAGGTGTAACAGCACACATAGCATTTATAGTTACATCACACATCAAGCGATCAGATGTTCCAGGTAGATGGAGAACACAAACCTCTGGTAATTCAACTGAATGCACTGAACGAGTAGGAGCAGAACGGCAGACACGTGCAAAATGTCCAGTCTTATTACAATTTTTACATTTAGCAGATGCAGCAGGGCAGTTCTGTGCGTTTGCAAGATGTCCAGTGGACCCACAGCGAAAGCATGTCCGAGCTGAAGAAGCAGTATGAGGTTTTGATGAGGTACGTGTTTTGAATTTGGCCTTTGAATGCTGTCGTTCAGACACAGAGGTTGCATGTATGGCTTGTACTGGAGCAGAAGTACTTGTAGTCATCGATTTTGCCTGTGCATCAGCGGCCTCTAGCTGCGTGGAAATTGTAATTGCAGTCTCTAGTGTCAATTTAGATTCCATTAATAATCTTTCCCGAATGCGAGGGTTAGCAATATTCTCTACCAGCTGGTCACGCAGCATATCATCAAGACTGTCATCAAATTCACATGTAGTTGCCAAATCTCTCAATGCAGCAATATATTGCAGTACCGTTTCATCTGTCCTCTGCACTCGTTTCCTGAAGGCATGTCTTTCCACGACCACATTTCGTTTTGGAATGAAATGCTCCTTCAAAGCTTTAACAGCAGATGCAAGATTGTCACCGGTATCAGGCAATGTATAAAATAGTCTCTGACCTTCAGTTCCGAGGCAATGAAGAAGTAAAGCCCGTTTTCTGGCTTCTGGCCAGGAGTCTCCAGTAGCATTGATGACTAGCATGTAATTCTCAAACATCCTCAGCCATGTTACAAGTGGTATAGCAGGCTCACCGGGACAAGGCAAAAATGGACTGGGAAACGGTGCACTAACTGATGCCATCCTCAGGAAATCTTGTGAGAATAAATCGTCCTCGTCGCCAATTTTGTTATGTCTTCATGACAAGAAGCACAAGCTAGTAGAATTCTCTCAATAAACTTTTTAATAACTGATGTACAAGCAGAATAACATGCAAGCACATGTAAGCACAAGCACAGTGTTCACTCTCCTTCTTCACTCTTTTACTACAGCACATATCTCTCAGCTAAGGCGCTTGAGTGCCACCTAGTGGATTATTAACGTAAGGATATCACAATAAATATCAGGAATGTATCTTTATTGACTTATTCTTTTTATTGAGATGATTTAAATGCCGAAATATGAGGTTTATCTTTTTATAAAACCTTTTTTTTGTGTTAACATTTTTTTAAGTTTATTAGGTAAGATAAAAGACACTCCTTTAAAACAAATCTTTAATGTTATTAACTTGGTGAATTGATTTCACTGCGTATTAGGCTTTTTAAACAAGATTCTGTGTATGTGATCATTTTGGTCACTATATTATCTAATAATTTTCATAATGATCAACTAAAATCAACTTGTGTTTTTACAGTAGCCTATAATATGCAAAGTACAAGTTTCTATTTTATAAATTCGCCCTGGGTGTAATTCAAAGTAGAACCGCCACTACTTCATTACACCAGTTGGTGGCGACAAAGGACTATCTTTATGAGTGAGTCAGAATCTGAATAAATTGAGTTATGATTCATTCTTTCATTAAAATATTAATAATGACTGAATTCGGAACAGCATACCAGTTTTTCTATTCCTGCAATAGATCACATGGCAACAAGTGACCATTGGCGAAATCTTGTCTGACTTGTTGGCACGCTGGCCTATCAAACAATGAAGCGTTTGTAAGCTTTGGTAATAACTTAGGACATATTTAATAACGACAATAGTAATTTCTCGCCAGAAATGTCATCAGAAGTAAAGAACATTGGTCAAAAATGCAACTTTCAGATCTTTATTCTTTAGCTCAACTGTCACAAAAGGGAAAGCACAGAATCGTGGGATATCAAAATCAGATGAATGTGTCTAAGGAGACAGGAAGTGCCTTGGATTCGGATGTGCCTTGATGCCTTCTAGAGAATGTTTCCTCCGAAGGCAGCGTTTTTTAGTTTTCAGATGAATGAGTCATTGAATCATTGAATCAAGACTTCAATACGATTTCCACGACGCATGCGCTAGAATTGCGATCTCCTTTAACTTCTTCAGTTCAGTTCTCGCGCATGCGTCGTGGAAATCCTATGGAAGTCTCGTTTCAGGCCAACAAGGAAGAAAAGGAATAGTCGAATAAAGTCGTTATTTTTGTTTGTTTTTTCGCACAAAAGGTACTCTCGTCGCTTGATAAACTTAAAGTTGAGCCACTGTAGTCACATGGAATATTTTAACATTTTCTTCATTGACTTTCTGGGCCGTCAAGAGCCAGTCCCTTAAAAGCCTATGTGGTAGTTATACAGCTCTCAAATTTAATCAAAAACTTTATTTCCGAATACAAAGCAATTAAATGGCTTAAAGAAGTAAATATATTAGGCTACTGTGGGTAGATGTCATAAGTGAACTAAATAGCTTCTGCATCAACGCCCTGGGTGGAGACTTACGTGAACGTTTTTCTCTCTTTTTTTTTCCACCTCCTTTGTGGAGTTGCCTTGCCCCTCCTACCTGCCCATAAAAGTGGAAACCACGCTGCCTGAAACCTTTAACTACATTTCTCCTTCTGACTTCTGGATCTCCTTCGTCCTTCGCTTCTCACTCAGAGAGAGATAAACAGAGAGAAGAGAGAGGCCAGGAGAGAGTGAGGGAGAGAGAGAGAGAGAGAGAGAGAGAGGTGAGTGCTGTACATATGTAATGCATGTTGTCAGGGAAAAACTAAAATTAAATGGGTGACTTGAAATATTACTTTAAGTATTGATATCGATCAGAATGGGATTGTATATGCAAGGGAAAGTAGAATCAGTTTGAAATAGATTTTCCTTGATGATGCAGCTTGTTGATTTTTTGGCGGGTATCCATCTTTTTGTATTTGTGGAGATTTGGAGAAGGGGTTTCCAATGTCTGGGAAACCCTGTAAATATTAATGGGGGAAAAAGGCAATTATGGTGTTCAATAAAATGTGAAAAATTATTGAAATATATATATATATATTAGTCATACCTGGGTGTGAAATATTTCATTGGCAAGTGTTATTTGTGATTTTTCCAGTCACAAACGAGTAGAAAAGTCTTGGAAAATTCATGAAAAAGTCCTTGAAGGGTTGGGAACCCAGATAATTGTTTATAGTTTTATTCAAGAAACTCTTTTTGTGTTTTATAGATATTATAGCATTATAAACGGTCTTCGATATTTACTTAGATATTTTTATTTTATTTTAATATTGGCTAATCAGAAACCCAAGTGGCTGACCAATCCTTTTAAAATGTTTGATTTGTATTTTGGATTGAGTATAATTGTGGATTCCTCCACCCGATTCAATCTAACTCATATCCTGCTGCATACCACACCTGCTGTTGTGCAAGAGACTTTATCCAGCTCTGCTCAAGGGTTTGTATATTTATAGAGCCACATTCACTTTAGTTTCACTTTGATTTTCCTGGCACTGGGCATGGCTGTGAGCCGGAGGTTGGCTGTGTGTGATTTTCCCAGCTTCCTACAGCGATCAGTGCTGGATGTTATGTCTCCAGGGTTCAGAACATCCATTCCTGTGGGCACACGAACCGCTCTGGACACTGAGGCAAAGCTCTGGTGCTTGGCAATCTTCTTCCTTCCCTTTCCCTCTTGATCCTTTTCTTTAGTCCAACAGGATTGCAAAAATGCAGTTTTTTCCACTCCAGTCTTGACATTGATCACTAAATAGAAAAACTGTCAATGCAATTCGCCCGGGGACGTTGTATGTCTTACTCCAGAATATGTTTCGGTATCTGTAGAGTTTGTGTTTGTAATAATGATTGTCTTGACGATCCTTAGTTTTTTTCACAGTACTTTCAAGGAAGCCATTTATTGATATGTCTCTATTTTGAAGATGATTTCTACATTCGATTATATGTTGCAAACTATATACTTAAAGAGATATTTCACATTCTTTTTTTATCATTTACTCACCCTGAATTTGTTCTGTTGAACACAAAAGAAGAATGTCGATAACCAAAGAGTTTCTGGTCTCCTACGACTTTTTTCTTCTTCATATAATGAAATTCAATGGTGACCAGCAACTTTTGATTACCCACATTGTTCAAAATATCTTCTTTTGTGTTAAGCAGGAGAAAGAAACCCATACAGGTTTGAAACAACTTGAGGGTGAGTACATGATGATAGAATTTTCATTCTCGGGTGAACTATGCCTTTAATAATATCAAGAAATTTAGGGATTCCATATTGCAAATCCAGTTCCTGTTCTTTAATTATTCCAATACTAATTTTGTTGAACTTGAACAATAGTTTGTCCAAACTATATACTTATAAATAAATAGTACTGACAAATCTAACATAAAAGTATATATATATATATATATATATATATACAGTATACAGACACATACAAACTTTTATGTTAGATGTGATTAATCACAATTAATCATTTGACAGCACTATTAACAAATATACTAAGCAAAAATAATAGCATTTTTGTTAAATATTAATATAGGCCTATTTATTCAGAATTAAACTACCATTTATTACAAGAACACTGTTCTGAATGTGTATATTTAACATATTGTCAAGTAAACAACCAGTTTGTATAAGTCTTTTTGTATAAAAACTCTATTTTTTTTTTTTGCCATTGTCAGCCAGCATTTAAAAAAAAATTAAAATATATTTCTGAATATCTGAACATGCAATATATCAAAAGAAAGAACAAAGCC
The DNA here is from genome assembly GCF_988280905.1 of Pimephales promelas. Lineage (NCBI taxonomy): Eukaryota > Metazoa > Chordata > Actinopteri > Cypriniformes > Leuciscidae > Pimephales > Pimephales promelas. The sequence goes on along the minus strand of NC_142770.1, from coordinate 16,944,548 downwards.
ACTGCCTTTTAACAACTGCTTCATGCATTCTTCATTTTTATCAATGCTTGAATGTGGGAAAATGTAATACAAAAAGAAACATTTTGAACAAAAAGCTGAGAAAAACGACGTCAAAGACGTTCATAAGCAATCATTTTGTCGCTTGTTTCTTCTCCATTTTTGCCTGTGTTTTGATCAGAAGATTCAGGACTCTTTCAGAAGATGTGTAAACGCATACCGTATAACAGTGAAAACACGGAAAGCCGGAAAATTCTATTAATGGCGGGGAAAGAGTTAATACACAGTGAGTTTTTTTTATACATTTTGAGTTCAGTGAAGAACCCTTCGAAACGATTCTGATTCAGTCAGTGAGCGAATCATTAGATCCAATCATTTGGTTCTGGTGTTTTTGGTTTTTGGGAACCAAACGGAACCAGTTCGGAATAAGAACTATTTGTCTGTCCTCAGAGTTATTTAGCTGCGGAGCATCTTCAATCTCCATGCAACCCTGCGGTCTCTCTTTCTTGAGTGGCCTGATTCATTAAACAGTCACAGACACAGCCTGACCTGTGAATGTTCCTCCCTCACTTCCCTCCGGCTATTAACAGACTTTGTTTTTGATCTGAATGAAAGCCATGCAACTCTTGCACAAATAGAAAACAAAGGAAATAGAAGGGAAGGCAAGTCTTGCTTGAGATTTTGGTTGTGGGTGGATTGGGTTCCATAGAATTGTTTTGTGACGCGTATTATTAGGAAAAAATCAAACTGTTTTTACCACCACTTACTGTACTGTAGTTTGGATCATGAATGCAGCTATTGTGCTGACCTCTATCCGAAGGTCAAAAGCTGTGTACCGTCCAAATGTTCTCCATCGTAGACTATAGAATTACAGGTCTTCCCTGGCAAAGTTTCTCATGTCAAATCAGCTTTGTGCTGAAACACGAACACCAAAATGTGGCGGACCAACAGTTCTCCGTTTAAAGAGAGGTTTGGCTCTGTGGTTTGATTTGGTTTCTAAGACGCCAGATATTTGCAAGCCTGACGAGGCTTGGGTCTAATCAAACATTTATTCTTGGAATAATTGGAAAAGCCCAGAAATCTGTGTCACAAATATACAGGTATAGTTTGATCTTGGTATAGAGATTTCTTAAAAGTTACTGCCATCATTTAGGCTGTTAGGCTAATGAGAGGAATTAAACTGGTCATTACATTTTATAGGTACTTAATGTGCTACTGATTTTTTTTTGTACAGAACCTAACTAAGGGCCAATCCCAATTCTACCCCTTACCCCTTCACTTTCCCCTAGCCCTACCCCTTCGCCTTCCCCTTGACCCTTGAAACAGAGTGGCAATGTGTAGGGGTGAAAATATTCCCCTAAGAAATGGGACACCACTACGCCTCCGTTAAACGTCATTATAAGTCGTCGCTAGCGCCTACGTCACAGGAGATGCGCCGATGTTTATCACAACTTCCAAGATGCCGTCGACAGCTGCAGTTATCTCAGTCGCGTGGGTTACAGCTATTTTCTTGCATTTATCTTGTGAAGTTCGCAGGAAACAACGGAGACGACGAAAATATGTTGCGGGACTATCGTTAGCAAACTACAGTAATTTTAGCGATTTTTTTACAAACGTTTCTGTGAAGAAACTGACCGTAAATATGAACACAATACTGAATGTAACATAAAGCAAATCATTATTTGTCATTACAATACTTATTAAAGCCACAAATACTTAAATTTATGGGTCTCCTTTGTCGCTTGGGCAGCCAGCCTGGGTTAGCAGTGACACTTCTCATACCCCTTCGTTTGAAGTGTGCTCCCGAAAAATCTTCAATTGAAGGGCTATCTGGCCCTTCCCCCTAGCCCTCCCCCTCCAACCAAAAGAGAATTGGGACAACCCTACCCCTTCACGTGGACGCGCAAAACGGAGGGGAAGGGGAAAGTGAAGGGGTAGAATTGGGATTGGCCCTAATATTCATATAGTAAACTTAGCATTTTTAAATGTTTTATGTTTTATTTTAAAAATAAAACCTAATTCAAAATAGTAATAAAAACTAACATATAAAAAAAATCTAATATAAAATATGTCTGTGTGTTTTACTCCCTTAAAACCATTGGCCTGATATTTGGATTGTTGATATACAATTGCCTCCAAAACATTTTGAATGTAGCAGATCTGAATGCTCAGTAAACGAAATATGCTTTGAAAGAGAATTTTACATTTTACTACAGCGTTTAACCTATCATACAAGAATCTAAGCGTTACTACCAGAGTTGTGTCTAAAATGAAAATAAGTTTTGGTACCAAGTGCCTGAGAAAAAAAAAAAAAACTAACAGATTTTTTTAAATGTCTTTCCAAATGAATTGTAAAGTATTTTTCTTGACATTTTCAAGCGCAAATTGCACTAATTACATTTTTACATGGAGGAAACAGAGTGGCTTTCTGCTAATGGTTTATATACTGCCCAAAAGCTCCTATTCCCCATAGAATAAAACATATGGTTACATGAAAATCTTCCCTTCTACCTGAGAGAGAAGTGTGAGTTACTGAGAGAGCGAGAGAATGTGTTTTACAGCAGGCAGCAGTTCTGGCGACCGGTCCGTACTGTCAGCTGATTCTGCATTCCGCCGTCATGAGGAGTAACTGCAACTCAAAACCAGTGAGTCTGTGCAACATCACACAATGCCCAGTTAATATTGTCTAACTTACTGAGTTACTTCATTAGAAAAAAGCAAGGCTTCTTTTTTATGTATATGAGTAGGGTTATAATTTGTGCCATCAAGAACCTTTCAGTGAACAGTTCTTAAAGAACCATTTCTTTCTTAATGTAAAGAATAATATTTTAATAATCTAAAGAACCTTGTGTGCATTTGAAAGGTTCCATGGATTCTATGGAAATGTTCTTCATGAAGCCACAAATCCCAGCAAAGAACCTTTATTTTTTAAGAGTAGGTAAATGTGTGTGTCTGTGAGAGAGAATTCTAGTTATGTGTGTTTCATGGGAGAAATGTCTCTCTCTCTCTCTCTCTCTCTCTCTCTCTCTCTCTCTCTCTCTCTCTCTCTCTCTCTCTCTCTCTCTCTCTCACTCTCTCTCTCTCACACACACACACACACTCTCACTCACACACACTCTCACTCACTCTCACTCACTCTTCCCCTTTCCAGAAAAAGCAAGACCTGTAGTAATTGGTAGGGTGGGAACACGGAGTGGTGTGTGGGTGGGTGAGTGTGTCTTTTGGCATCTTCTGCTGTTTACTGTCGGCACCTCATTATCACGGTCATGCTGACTGTAAAGCATCATAAGGTTGTTCAAATTCAGTAGCCAGATCCGAAAGAGAATCTACAAAACACTGCATCATTAATTCATTTCATAGCATGGAGAACAACACCCTACTAAACTGAACCTCTCTTAAAAAAAAAAGTTCATGCATTACCTGGGAATTGAACCTATGACTTTTGTTTTGCTTGCACCATCCTCTACTGTTTGAGCTACAGGAATGCAACTGTACAAAATTATTATCACTATTTAAAAAAAACCCAAAAAACAAAAAAACAGAGATTTGCATTTAGTTGGCATATGCTACGGATGCTTTTTGTCCAAAGTGTCTTTTTGGTCATTTTATTACATTGATTATCACTCCTAAGCAATGGGGAAAAGGTGTAGGGTTCCCTTTTTGGCTCATGAATTTCCATTACTTTTCCATGACCTTTCCATTAATTTGTAATTAACTGAGCAGAGCATAAGTAGAAAAATGTATTCTCAGTATGAAAATATTCACGACATATAAGGTTTTATTAACAGTGTTTTTTTTTTTTTGGTTATTTTTTGTTGTTGTTTTTTTTTTTTTTGTTTAAGAAGTTGCCAGCCATCATCATTATTTTTATAAAGATTATAACGTGCATAAGCAATGCTTTTATCATTTCTTTTTTTGCATGTTTTGATCCAGAGATTCAGTACTCTTTCAGAAGTTGCGTAATACCGCATAACTTTGAAAACATGGAAAGCCGGAAAAATCTGTCAGTGAAAGAGTTAATTTCCATGAATCTATCAGGCACTGGCATGTGTTAATATTCTGAAATTTACAGGTTTTACTTTAACTTGGGAACCACAAGTCTCAATGCAAAAAGTACAGGGTTCAGATCCCGGACGAGCCCCCAGTTTATGTCCATAGTAAGGGTCATAAAGAGGCCCGCAAAGCACATGAACTAACTTTTGGACACAAACTTTAAGTAGCACTAAAAAAGTCAGAATTTTACTGTGTTTTTATAAATGAATAAAACCATCATTTTAGTTTTTAAACATTTTTTTGCTGTAAATTGGACACTGTAGCCAGAAATCAAAAGCCAAGGCTTCAGAGCTGAATATGTTCAACATATGTTCCAAAATGTTGTAAGGCTGAGCATATAATCATATTATTATGTCAGCATCAACTATATGGTTGACACCTAGCATGCTCTTCTTTATTTGTTTATTGTGAATTGATGGCACATCTGGAAGCAGTCAGAAAAGGAGGAATGGAAATTTGACTATATTAGAATCAGGGCAGGGCGATAACAGAGCTGTGGCATGAAACCAAGCAGACAAATGCTGCGGTTGTACATTTTGGCCAAAAAGCACATGGATTCCTGCTCTCTGCAGAGGACGTGTAGGGTTGCTGTTATTCCGTCATGCTAGTCCTTGTGGTTTTGATCCTCGCTTGTCAACATATTTCTTGTTTGACCTTTGGCTTCATCGCCAAAATCTGTACTACAGATTTTTTTCTGGAATCATTGAACATCGGATGTAGGCAAGAGGGAACAATGTGAGATGCTTGTTTAAGGCTTGTGAGTTTGATAAATAATCACAGAGATTCGACTGGGCCTGGCTGTGAACAGAGTTGTTGAGTTCAGAATGAACAGAAGCTTTTATGAGCCATGTTTTTTCTCTCTATGAAATGCTTCTCTCGAGATTTTTTCAGCATCTCATTTATGATTAATAATGGTGGGTATCATGGATGCAAATGAGAGCTATTGATTATGATATTCTGTGTCCCTTTTCAGACATGGACAGCAGCGACTGAGAAATGTTATGATGGAATGTGTTTTTGTGTCCACAATTTTTTTTGGGCGGGGAGGGGTATAGAGAACATTGACCAGTTGTTCACTTTGACATGCCAGTCTTGTCGAATACAGAGAAAGAGTTGTTTTTCCTAAGTTACAGTTCTAGGCTGAATGTAGTCAGCACTAAGAATGACACAAAATACTCTGAAAACATATCTCTGGATAATTGGAAAATCATTTCTGAGGAACGAAGTGTTTGGGTTGGGTGATTGAATGAGCAAACTGATGAATGAACGAATGAATGTGAAAGGTTGTAATAAATAGGAATGTCACTTAAAAATAAGATTAAGGAATCAATTATCTTTTTAATAATTAATTAGATAAATTATTTATTAATTTAAATCAACAGTGAAGTTAAACTGTTTAAAAGTATGTTTTCAATTTGAAAAGTGATTGCTAGAATACTCTACACTCACCTAAAGGATTATTTGCAACACCATACTAATAATGTGTTTGACCCCCTTTCGCCTTCAGAACTGCCTTAATTCTACGTGGCATTGATTCAACAAGGTGCTGAAAGCATTCGTTAGAAATGTTGGCCCATATTGATAGGATAGCATCTTGCAGTTGATGGAGATTTGTGCACATCCAGGGCACGAAGCTCCCGTTCCACCACATCCCAAAGATGCTCTATTGGGTTGAGATCTGGTGACTGTGGGGGCCATTTTAGTACAGTGAACTCATTGTCATGTTCAAGAAACCAATTTGAAATGATTCAAGCTTTGTGACATGGTGAATTATCCTGTTGGAAGTAGCCATCAGAGGATGGGTAGTGGCCATAAAGGGATGGACATGGTCAGAAAAAATGCTCAGGTAGGCCGTGGCATTTAAACGATGCCCAATTGGCACTAAGGGGCCTAAAGTGTGCAAGAAAACATCCCCCACACCATTACACCACCACCAGCAGCCTGCACAGTGGTAACAAGGCATGATGGATCCATGTTCTCATTCTGTTTACACCAAATTCTGACTCTACCATCTGAATGTCTCAACAGAAATCAAGACTCATCAGAACAGGCAACATTTTTCCAGTCTTCAACTGTCCAATTTTGGTGAGCTCTTGCAAATTGAAGCCTCTTTTTCCTATTTGTAGTGGAGATGAGTGGTACCCGTTGGGGTCTTCTGCTGTTGTAGCCCATCTGCCTCAAGCTTGTGCGTGTTGTGGCTTCACAAATGCTTTGCTGCATACCTCGGTTGTAACGAATGGTTGTTTCAGTCAAAGTTGCTCTTCTATTAGCTTGAATCAGTTGGCCCAACAAGGCATTTTTGCCCACAGGACTGCCGCATACTGGATGTTTTTCCCGGTTCACAACATTCTTTGTAAACCCTAGAAATTGTGCGTGAACTTTAGCTATAAAAACAAATGGAATCTTTTAGATGTTAAGGCAACCTCCCTATAGATCCTAACTGAGCAGATTGTGAAATACTCATACTGGCCCGTCTGGCACCAATAACCATGCCACGCTCAAAATTGCTTAAAATCATCTTTCTTTTCCATTCTGACATTCAGTTTGGAGTTCAGGAGATTGTCTTGACCAGGACCACACCCCTAAATGCATTGAAGCAACTGCCATGTAATTGGTTGATTAGATAATTGCATTAATGAGAAATCGAACAGGTGTTGCTAAAAATCCTTTAGGTGAGTGTATATTCATAATGCATTACTTCCGTTATTTTTAAGTGTCACTCCTGTAATTTATGTATGACTCCACCACATTTTTTTTCAGCATTTATAAAAAAATTTAAAATACTTATTTAGCTTCTGTATTGTTGGCGTTGTGGCTGTTCAGAACAGAGTGGGTTTTCTATTCATTATTGTTGTTAATGTATATATATAATGTAATGTATATGAGTTTTTAACATGGTTAAATAAAGGTTACAAATCACATGCCTTAAAAAGGTGTGCTCTCTCCCTGAGAGAACCTGAATATAGAGTATGGTTTGAACAGATCAGACTGTAGATGGTTTAAATATGTGGAAGAGGTGGAAAGTATCTTTGGAGTCGCAATCAACCTTGCTGGCAGGATCCCAAGAAAAATGGTTTATGTGTTACTTAGTCTTTTCATTCTATTCAGGCTAGATCAATCAAGATCTCTGATTACAGTAGCTCACAAAAGAGAATCAAAGCTCTGGCATCCCACCCACACACAGATCCCAATACGTCTGTGTGTATTAGAATCAAAAACTGATTCCGTAACAAGCATTCCAGGTTTTTTTTTTTCACTCTCAATCAAAGCAAGATGCCCCCTCCACTATGGGGTCGGCTTCGGTTTAGGCTCACGGTCTAGGTGGCTGGGTTTCCCATTCATCAGAGTTTCAGGACAGACCTGAAATGACATGGCTCTCAAGCAACCAAAAGAATAAACAAAAAAGTAAGAAATAAATCAAGTTGTCTGTGCCAAAGTGTTCTGAAAATAAGGTTTGACAATAGGTGGGCCTTTTTGTGCATTTGTGTAACTTGCAGTGTAAAGTTTTGTAAAAGTGGCATCACATTGTGGCAGTCTACATATTTTATGCCTTATTGGTATGTGTGTGATAATTTAGAATTTTTGTAAGATTTAATTTGCAATATTAATTTATTGAATAAATTGCAGTGAATAGTGACTGACCTCCAGTGGTCATGTTTAAGTATAACAAATGTATTACCTCTGGTGTAGGTCCGTTACAGCAAACAAAAATCACTGTTTTTAATAAATAATGCGTTTAAGAAAATTCTATATGTTTTTCGTGTTTGATTAATAATAAAGCCTATAGTTTGGCATAGATATTATACGATATAATGTACAGTCCACTTTAAATCAGTTTTAATGTGGATCATGTGAGGCTGATTTGAATTTGGAGGGTCATTTCTTCCATCAATGACTACACAAATAAACATTTGACAAGCTCTTTTAATTTTGGAAAAACTTAAAAAAGAAACGTTTTTTTTTTTCACATGGTAATTGTGGTTATTGATATTGTTGATTTTACTTTTATATTATTTATGTATTCATATATTTTAAAATTAGTCTTTTCCTTGTTCTGCATGTGAATTAAATTGACTAAATACAGTCTTTGTATAGGCAACTTTGTATAAAGGGCAGAAGGCATTGAATTAACTTGAAAAAGATTTTCTTTATTATTTTTTTTTAAGGATTATAAAACTTTATTAGCTAAACAAATGTAATATTTTAGATGTTAAGGCAACCTCCCTAGATCATTTAATGAAACAGCTGCAAAATAGCTTCCACAACTTGACATGACAAAGATGAATACTGTACATCACGATCCAATTTTGCATGTTAAGAAAACCTAATGAATGTTTGGGAACTTCTGCCCATCAATAGTGGCTAGAAGTAGGATAGATGCATGCGATTAATACTAAAAGTAATAACAAAATAACAAAAGTATACGCAAGTTCACTAAACATTGCACTGTTCCTTGCTGTTTGTAGCACCTGCCACCTCTCTACATATGATTTTGAAGATTTGGCAACTGACAATATAAAAAAATTATCTGACATTCATAATTTGTGGTTGATTTTGTTTCAAACAATGAGCACGTTTACATCAACACCAATATGCTACCAAAAATCAGTTTATTGAAATAACCCGATTTAAGTTTGCATGTAAATCAGTAACATGCCAATGCAAGTAGCCGGTAAACTGGATTTACAAGACGGGGAAAAAAATGGTTAGGTTATTTCCCGGTGGTGACATCAAACGTAAGCATCCATGCATTTCACTCAGCGAGTAGACCTATTCTATTAATTATGTGAGTTGTGATGTTATACTGTTAAAGCATTAAAACCCCAGAATGTCATTTTGAATGCAAAATGTCACATTGCACAGACTCATTTTTTAAACTACAACTGTGCCACTTGTCCTTTGACTGCATGAGATGAGAACACATTTTCTATATTTCTTGGGTAAAGAAAATACGGAATCCCTGAACCACAACCTAAAGAAAAAAAAAATCTGTAAAAAAAAAATCAAGCATTTCGAGATTAAAGTCTAAATGTTTCAAGATTAAAGTCGAAGTGTTTCGAGATTTGAGTCGAAACGCATTGAGATTAAAGACGAAATGCTTCGAGATTAAAGTCGAAATGTTTTGAGATTAAAGTCGAAACATTACGATAATACAGTCTTAGAATCGTGTGCATTCATAACAGTGCACTGGATCAGAGCGTGTGTATTTGTGTAAAGAAATGCCAACGCATTCTCATCCTTTAACGTCATATAGAACGCTAGTGACAAAACGGCGCTATACTACGCACATGGCACCCGTTATCGTTAATATAACACGTGCTGTGAGGGCTAAGTTTAGGTGTGGGGTAGGGTGTACGTGTCATATTCACGCTAAAGGATTCATAACGTCTTGGGTTCGCGTGTTATATTAACGATAAAGGGAGCCATGTGCGTAGTATAGCGCCGTTTTTGCATATAGCGTTCTATATGACGTTAAAGGATGAGAACGGGCTGGAAATGCACATGTGAAGTCGAACTGCCATGGATCAACACAAAATAGTAGCTTTTTACTTTTATTGGGCTTTCAACAAAATTCTACACAGGTGATAATCTACCAAAAAGAATTACCACGGCATGGCGTTGCCTAGACGAGCGCGCAGACTCCGCCGGAGTAGCCTAGGTATCACAATCTGGTCCATAATTTATGTGGCAGTGTTTTTGAGGTGTTTTCGTTCTTGTCTAGGCAACACTATCTGGGTCGAGAACACAACAGTAACCGTTCTGTCTCCCTCTTCACCGTAAATACGTTCTGGATACATGTTAAGTGCATCATTCTTTATCCAACCACATGGCTGGATCATGTGATTTCCTCAGATTTAATAATCACTAATGGTGGTAGAGGAGAGATTCTCTGATATGATTGTAAAGCGCTTTGAGTGTAGGCCTAATAGACATATGAAAGCGTTCATTCATTCATATTCATTCATAAAGCTGGATATCTCCATCCAGTCTGAAAGTGTTTTCCGGGTTAGTTTTCCTATAGACTAAAGTTTAATCCGGCGCAGTACTGTAGATTGGCACCTGTTGAATTTCCTTTTGTTGAAACAAAACACACACATACACACAGTGTGAAACCCTCGCTATGCACCAATGCCTGTGTGTGTGGCAATGTGAAACAATGGCAAGCACACACTCAACTTCTACGGAAGACTAAATTCTCGTACTCTCGAAATGTTTCGCCTTTAATCTCGAAATGTTTCGCCTTTAATTACGAAATGTTAGATTTTTTTTTTTTTACTTTGCAGTTCAGGGCTTCCATAAGAAAAAGTCGGAGGTTGCAACATATTTCTTCTGCCCTACCGTGAAACACTCGCTAAGGCTGGATGCGCTTAAATCTGCGAATAAAGGGCCGTCAACACAGAACATGATTCTCCATTCTACTGCGCTTCGTTTCTATATTGTTTTTCAATGTAAACACCTGCTAGGCAGACGTCTTTAACTGTTGCTCTCGCGTCTCGTACATGACACAATTCTGAAAACGTGGGGCTCAAGTTAAAATAAGTTCAACTTTTAAAAAAAAGCGTCTCTTGACCCCTTGCTTTTCCTGTTCCACTGACCTGCTATTTTAACAGCAAAATCACATTCTGTGTGAAAAAGCCCTATGTAGGCTTTCCTGTCATGTCACACATGCCCACTTCAATATGCTGACAGAATCCAGGTTAAGGGACACAAATGCTGGGCGAAATCAGGGTAATGGGCAAAAAAAATGTAGCTCTACTTATTCTCAAGCCGTTCTTTTGCTGATAAAGGAAAATGGTTTATGCTTCTTGAGACGACCACATACTGTATGTGGTCATATAAACGTGTTAATCAGCTTCAGAACGTGCATGTAAACACATTTCTTGTATGTATATGCATGGGCGACATTTAACTCTCAAACTGGGAGGGCAAGAAAAAAAATCAAGTCTTTTTGCACCTGCACTAGCAAATTATTTGCCAAAATTTAGTTTGCTTGTTATTTGGGTAACACTTTATTTTGATGGTGCCTTTGATGGTGAACATTTTACTAAGTAACATTTCAACTACCTGTCAACTAACTCTCATATTATTAGACTGTCTGCTTGGGTTAGTTCACCCAAAAATGAAAATGATGTCATTAATGACTCACCCATATGTCGTTCCAAAGTAGACCTCCGTTCATCTTCAGAACACAGTTTAAGATATTTTAGATTTAGTTCGAGAGCTTTCTGTCCCTCCATTGAAAATGTATGTACGGTAAACACGTACATGTACTGGCCCTAGACTGTCCTTGTCTAGAAAGGAAATAAAGACATCATCAAAGTAGTCCATGTGACATCAGTGGGTTAGTTACAATGTTTTGAAGCATCGAAAATACATTTTGGTCCAAAAATAACAAAAAGTACGTCTTTATTCAGCATTGTATTGACTTCCGGTTCTGTTGTCCGGTTCTGTTCCGGTTCCGCGTTCAGTGATGCTGATGATGTAAGACGCTGCTGACGTGTATCTGGTGTGTCCGTGTATTCGGGTTCAAATAAATATTGGCTGGGCAAAAAAAATGCAAGTCTTCCTCTGTGTCGAAATCCTTAGACATGTTTGCGAAGATTGTTTTGGTTACAGTGTGTGTCTCCCTCAGACTGTAAACGAAGAACAGCAATACAGTTAGTACCAATGGTTGAGTAAGGCGTAGAAGTGCTTTACAACATGTTAGTGTGGGGCCTTTGCTGCTAGATTTTTTGTGTTTTCCCAAGACTACTAACCTTCTCTCCTATTCTCCATTCCACAGGACATGGCTGGGCCTCTCCTCTCTGCCCGCTTGTTTGTACTGGTGGAGCACTTGTGTCTGCTACATCATATCCATGCAGGTGCATTTTATGGACACAAGCCACTGCCTCAACAGCACCAGCCTCTGCCTCAGATACCTCTCCTGTCACATGGCAATGAAGGGATACCCCAACACCATTACCATGGAAAGGAAATGCCACACATGCCATATGGAAATGAGATGCCTTTGCTTCCTCATTATGGAAAAGAGCGTCCACAGATACCCATGCACATGGGTAAACCCATTGTAGGAAAAGGTTGGTAATTTGGCAAATTCTTTAATAATAATTTTGTGTCCAGCTTTTATGATATCACATTAATTTATATATATATATATATATATATATATATATATATATATATATATATATATATATATATATATATATATATACTGTATATAGTTACTTTTAAAAATTGATTTTAACGAATTGTGAAGGTAATGTTGACAAATATTCACTGGCAGGAAACAATTTTTTAAACTCTTAAAAAAACAACTCTCATCAGATTATTTTTCTGGGAAGATGGGTGTGTCTCTGTGCAATTTATTCATAGTAAATTTCTGTTTAATCTAATTTTAGCTCTACTGTATTCATCCATTAGGTTTAATACACACAATTGATACTGAATAATTTGATCCAAGAACACAAATACATTAATTTACTTATTTACCAATTCATTTTCTCATTCAGACATGCGAATAATCTGTGCAAGTGTTTCTGAAGTGCTGACTGGTTACTCTTTTCAGGTGAAACTATTCCAAGAGGAGAGAAAGGTCCACCTGGTGAGACTGGTCTAAAGGGGCCTCCAGGGCCCCAGGGACCTCCCGGACTTCCTGGTCATGTCATGCCAGGACCTCCAGGCAAACCTGGTCCACAAGGTCCACCAGGACTCCCTGGAATTGGAAAGCCAGGAATGCCAGGTTTGCCAGGAAAACCTGGAGGTATAGGTTTACCAGGACCAAAGGGTGAGTTGGGGCCAATTGGCGGTAAAGGGCCGTTAGGAATGCCAGGACCTCCAGGTCTTCCAGGGCCACATGGTCTACCAGGTGTGTCGAAACCAGGTGGACAAGGACTTCCAGGACAACCTGGTCCACGTGGAGAACCTGGACAAAAGGGATTCCCTGGGATCCCTGGTCTCCTAGGGCCAAAGGGTGAGAATGGGATTGGTCTCCCAGGACTGCCAGGTATAAAGGGACCTTCTGGACTTCCAGGACCACCAGGACAAGTAGGAATACCGGGAGTTGGCAAGCCAGGACTGAATGGACTACCTGGGGCTCCTGGAGGCCAAGGTAAACCTGGTGCACCTGGAGAACCAGGATTGGCTGGAGTCCCAGGGGAGAGAGGACAAATAGGACCACAGGGACAACCAGGCTTTGGCAAACCTGGTTTGGATGGCTTACCAGGGAAACCAGGTCTCCCAGGTGGAAGGGGCGAACCAGGTCTTTCTGGTTTACCTGGGGGCCCAGGCTTGCCTGGGTTTGGCAAGCCTGGATATCCTGGCCCTAAAGGTGATAAGGGGCATGGTGGTTTGCCTGGCCCTCAAGGCCCTAAAGGTGAAAAGGGTCACGGTGGCCTTAATGGAATGATTGGACCGCCAGGGCCAAGTGGCCTCCAAGGTCCTCCGGGTCTCATGGGACCCCCTGGAGGCATTGGTTTCCCTGGTCTAAAAGGAGAGGGCGGTGCAGTAGGACCTAAGGGACAACTGGGTCCAAAAGGTGAACCAGGGCCCCTAGGACATCCAGGCAAGCCAGGATTCCCAGGAGAATTGGGGCAACAAGGACCGAGAGGCTTACCTGGTTCCTTAGGACCTAAAGGTGAAAATGGACACAAAGGCCTACCTGGCCTACCTGGAGCCCCTGGAAAATCTGGTGTAAAAGGAGAAGGTGGATTTCCAGGAGAGAAAGGTCATCCAGGGCCTATGGGAATCCCAGGATTAATGGGTCCAGCAGGACCAATAGGCCCACCTGGGCTACCAGGCCCAAAAGGCCAATATGGACCACCAGGAAAACCTGGAATGCCAGGTGAGGGCAAACCAGGGCTTCCAGGCCCAATAGGTCCTGCTGGTATACCTGGAATGGATGGGTCCCCAGGTCAACCTGGAAGACCTGGTCCTCCTGGCCCACCTGGCCTACCTGGACCTCCCGCTCAAGCTCCGTTTATCGGGCAAATCCTTCCTGAGAGTGGTCCTGGGCTAGATGGGGCAAAAGGTGGTTACAAGAAAGAAAAGCCTGGAGAAGCCATTATTGGTAGGAGTGGCCTAGAGATGCCAGCATTTACAGCTCTGCTGACAACCCCATTTCCTCCAGTTGGGCAACCTGTTGTTTTCAACAAGATTCTGCATAATGGCAACCAGAATTACAACTCTCAAACTGGCATCTTCACTTGCAAAATACCTGGAATTTACTACTTTGTCTACCATGTTACTTGCAAAGGAAACAATGTATGGGTGGCCTTATACAGGAACAATGAGCCAGTAATGTATACATATGATGAATACAAAAAAAGTTACATGGATCAGGCATCAGGGAGTGCAGTGCTGCCCTTACAATTTGGAGACACTGTTCATGTTAAGTTACCATCAGACCAAGCTGCAGGACTTTATGCTGGCCCATATGTCCACTCATCATTCTCTGGGTATTTGTTATATCCCATGTGAATATGTGAAAAAAATGACCCATATAAAATCAATGCTACATTTTTCTTAAGTGAATTGTGCATGTGTCACCAGTACAAAGCCACTTTTTGTATCTGAAAAAGATGTAAGAAATTGATAATTAAGATATTCAGTCAGGTTTGTTTTATAGCAGATTGTGCTACAGTGGCAATGGAACTTCATTTATAATATACAAGAAAATGTTAAATACATGTTTTAAGGATACACATAATTACATAATATAAACGGTCTTTCAACATCTTAAGGTATTCATTCATCCATACTGTTAGCACTTTGATAGAACTTTTGTCACATTATTTATTTGCATATTTCCTATTGTTTGACAGTATATTGATTGTATATAGATGGGGTCACATTGACTACACATCAGTGTAAAATGATATTGGGACTATCATAATGAAGAATTTTCAGATTGTTGGATATGCACTATTTTCCTGCTGTCTTAGTAGTTTCTCATTGTGCCATCTCAATTAACGTCAAGAGAGTATGTGAGCACATAAGGGTTTACATTTTTAAGATTTTGCTTTTCAATGATCTCATTAACTAACACCATCAGTAAAATACATGAAATGTCATGAACCCTTACATTTAGGTTTTTTACACCCTATTGATTTGAGTATATCAGATCATTGTTTATCAAAATAAAACTCAAGGGTATTTATTGTTAATGAGCACAGTATATCAATATTTAAACGTCGATAAGGCCAGAGTTGGGTTAGTTGGGTTAGTTAGTAATTAGCCTGTTAATTATATCTTCAACAGTGTAATTAGACTACTATACTTATTACTCTCTCTAAAAAGTATTGCATTACTTACTAAATACTTTCTAAATCCCATACAGTATTGACTAGTTGAACAATACAAGGATAAACTAAGCTGCTCTTTTCATTCTTTCAAATAAATAATTTAAAATTGCGAAAAACGATTCTTGAACTGAACATAGTATTTAAAAGGAGAAGGTTACATAAATAAATAAAAAAATAAAAAAATCCATTTTAACATTAGATGTTACATTTTGATGTCAAATCCACTATTGTTTCATAAATAATTGTTCTATACTCTATACAGTATTACATTAGAAGTAACTCTAATTAATTTTTTTTAAAGAGTAAATTGAAAAGTAATCCCTTACTTTACTTTTTCAAGGGAAAAATAATTAAATTGCAGTAATGAATTACTTAGTAATGAGTTACACCCAACACTGGATATGGCCAAATGAACACTAAGTTAAACGGAAACAGTCTTAGGAAACTATCTGTAATTTATTTTTAGTTTTACTACTGAATGACTCAGTTTGTATATGTGCATAGAGTGTGGGGCACAAAAAAGAATTTATTATTTGTTTTTAATTTTTGACAACAGTGCTGAACAGTTAAACATGGAGATACAGATTCAATGTCATTGTTGTGTGTTTTTTTTTTAACAAAATAAATTAACAGAAATTTTGTGAATTTGTAATTAGGGAATTCCACAAAAAATAAAGAATCCCTGTTTTCAATCTTGATGCTGACCATCTTTTATGCAATTTTGTGTCAGAGGACACACTTAGCCAGACACAATGGCAATGTAGGCTATTGAACAAACAACCACATTTATACTCCATTTCATGCTTGTTTGAATGAAATTCAAACAAATTCATCTTAGTATACATGCAATAAAATTTATATATAAAAATTATACATCCATAAAAAGTTACAAAGTTAATTTATATAAACTTTTGGCTGTATTGAACTTAGTTTAGAGAAATATGTTTAATCAGTTACAAAAATCTATTTTACATATCAGGGAACATATATGATTAGTCAAAACAAATCATGTCAACAAACTATGGAGTGTAACTTCTTCAAATGAGACCTGAATTGAAAGAGAGCCAATTCCGAATGTCTGAATTTGCCTACACTTTAAAAAAATGTGGTCCAATTTTGGATCAAATATGGTCAAACCCAAATTTTGGGTTAAAAATGTAATTAAAACATTTACAGTTGAAATGAAGTTGCATTAGCTCCAAATAGAGTTATAAGGCCATCTAGTGGCTACAGTTGTGCAATATCATGTTATATATATTCTTTCCACAAGAGGTCGGTAAAGACACCAAGAGTTATTTTGAATTTAAGTTGAAAGAATGTGCTTAAATTACTAAATTACTATTTAATTATTATTTGTTGATTAAATCTAGTAATTGAGTAAATCTAGTAAAAAAAAATAAATAAAAATATTATCAAAATGAAATAAAATAAGCTTTCTGGACAAAAAAAAAAAAAAAAAACACCCACAAGTGAAGGATTTGCTCCAGGACGTGAGGGAAGGATGATGGTTTAATAGACCTCAAACAGACCAACAAAGAGCTTAGAATGACACAAAAGTTTTACATATTTTCCCAATTGATTTAACCAATGTAATGCATAATTTAATAACCAAGTGTATGCTTTGTATGATCTATCCTAGATGCAAATCTCGAAACTATTAGTGTTTCCTACTCCGCACCAGTGAGGGCGATATTGAAATATGTCCAAACGAAAGCACATGTAGAAGAAGAGCTACTTTGATCACGTTTCTACCCTATGGTTTCTACTGTGTCTGAGTATATGAAGTAGTTTTCTGGTTCAAAATAAGGTAGGCATTTTATACTATGCTTGTTCATAAATGTAATATGTTAGTGCGTGTCTGCTTGTTTGTAAAGCCGTTTATGACTGTGAATGAACATGTAACTTATGGTTTCTGTGTGAAATCACTGTAGGTAGCGTCAGCAAAAGCTGTAGAAGTTGGCTTGAGTGACAGATAGTTGGGATCTTTGTTTTAGAATCAGAAATAGCTTGACAATCAGTAATATTCAATACTAAATCATATCATACGTGGATACCATTAGGATCAATTTGTTTTACTGATCAGTACGAGGTCGTGAAGTCATAACAAACAAAAACTAGTTTAAACTTTAAAAGGCAAGTTAGGATATTTCACTAAAGCAGGATTCACGGTGGGATATTTCGCATTTGAAAATAGAAAGAGCAAATGCAGTTTCTGTATAACAAGCTATAGTTTGATTAAACTAACGTTAGTGAAGTGTTTACGGAAGCGTATGCTACGTTACATTACTCGCGCATTGCATTCATAGCCATTCTTTGTGAAATAATTATTTAGTCAAGCGACACAGAATTTTAAGTTTATTCCATGGTGAAATTCTAATTTTGTCATGTAAGTTACATGTATTTTTCTATAAATGTATACGTGAAACTCAAAATATATTTGGCAGAATGTAACGTTACCTCCAGCCTCTGTTCGTGTTTCTCTGGTAACTTTTCGGCCTTTCCGTGGTTTACACGTTGTTACACGTTGTGTATGCAACTTGTGCGCATGATAAACTGCAACGCGAGTGAGCTGTTTGTGTTTGCCTCATGTAACGTTAGACTTTCACACAGAAGAGAGTGAGGTAAATTTCGAGTTTACCTTTACCTCAGGTTGTCGTCGACGGTGTTGGGTTGCCATGGCATCACGAGCAGGGCCGCGCGCCTCAGGAACAGACGGCAGCGACTTTCAGCACCGCGAGCGCGTGGCGGCACATTACCAGATGAGGTACGTAAGTGTAAACAATATGATTCGTAGTAATATTTTAATCTTCCGCGTATGGTAATTCCTGTTCTACAGTACTTTTTTTGATCTCGTAAAAACAAAAAGAGTCGAAGAAAATCAATTTAATGTTTACAAAAACCATTTATAGTGCTTATAGTACCTTGGAGCATTAGTTTTGCATTATGAAATAAGTTTTAATTTTTCAGTTTTGCTGTAAATTTAAGTTTAGTTTTAGTTAGTTTCATTAGTTTAAATTTATTTTTTGTTTTGTGATCACATTTCTTTTTAGTTTTAGTTTAAGACATCTTGACAAATAAAAAAATGGTTTGAGATTGAACAAAGAACCAAATAAAAACTTAAAAGTAAAAATGATTAAACATGCAGACAAAATCATTAATATTAAACATGAAATCTTTGTGAACCATGCCTTGTTTACTTGTTTACAGTTTTCAGGTTAAAAGAAGTTGCGTCTCATAACCTTGTGTTATTTCCCATTACACTGCCACCAACACATTCTTTGTGATCATTCACTTAGGACTTGCGATGTTCTACGTTACGGCCCTTCATTGAGCGTGTTCCACAGAAACTTGTTTGGAACTTGGGATAATCCACTTGTAGTCGTAGACCAAGTACTTAAATTATTTAAAATTAATCAAAGGCAATTCTACAAAAAAGGCAATTCTACAAAAAACACATTATAAATGTTGCTAAAACATATTACAAAGACTGTGAACTGTGAAGTACTGAAATGTGGAGTTAGACCGTTCAACAGTTTTTCACCATTGCAATTTTACGGATTGTTTGGGCGGGGCTAAAACAGGGCTCGATGATGCACTGAAGCCCATGAGCTCCTGGAGACGCCCCTATTTGATGACACACAGAGTCTGATTTCTCCCCTAACACACAATAACACTCCCCGAGCACATTCGCATTCACTGCTCAATCGCGAGTGACTGTCAGTACAACTACAGCTGAGCCTACAGTTTTCTAGCTAGCTATGCCTTCGACACAGAAATGCATTGGCTACTACCTGGATGCGATCATGTACAAAACAGATCGGTATCTTTTAAATTCCCTAAAAACGATCACATCAAGACGAGGTCTTTAGAGAACCAACCTTGGTGAAGAGCTGAGGATCACTGTCAACACCCGCCTCTGTAGTGATCATTTTACACTGGATAGTTTTATAAACTTTCCTCAGAGACAACTGGGATTAACTCATAATCCACTGTTACTGGTGAACGGGGCCGAAACGGCTATCTCCCGCCTCAGTGTTCATCCTCCCGTCGCGAAAGCAGTATCAGCTAATATCACCATCAACAGCTTTCCCGTGAGTGGGCGTGGCTTCAGCGCAGCCAGCGGACACGCCCCCAGCGTTTGAGAACAGAGATAACTGCTAATTTTTAATTTTTAAAAAAAGCAGTTTTAATTTTTTTTTTTTTCTAAGATTTTGATAGCTTATTTTATGTACTTGCCGGCTTTTTTTATCATTCAAATTTGGCTGGGTGGCTAATAACACATTTTTCTGTGGTGTGACAAACTCAGAACCCATAATTAATTTTGACTTTACAGGGACTTTAAGACGTGATGAGGCCTTAAAACTACTTAAAAAATACTAATGTATTACATTTTTAATCTCTGAAGTTACAAACTGATCCTGTTGAACTGACCCCTTCTCAATCCCTCCAGTGTGGCCCTGAAGTCTGAGATCAAGAAGCTGAACATCGCTCATGCAGTGGTCTGGTTTCTTGTAGCAGCACAGGTGGTGGTCAACCAGCTGAACCTGGTATCCCATAAAGTGGTGGCCTCTCCATACCAATGGGAGTACACATATCTTCTGAGCATCATACCTACAGTCTTCAGCTTCATGGCTTTGCCGAAAAACAACATCAGTTACCTGGTCATCTCAATGATCAGCGCTGGGCTTTTTTGTGTGGCTCCTATTCTTTATGGAGGGATGGAGATGTTTCCAGTGGCTCAGCAGCTTTATCGCCACGGCAAAGCTTATAGGTACATCTTTGGCTTCTCTGCCGTGTCTGTAATGTACTTAGTCTTGATTATTTCAGTTCAAATACATGGCTGGCAGATCTACTACAGCAAAAAGCTGCTGGATGCCTGGTTCACCAACACACAAGAGAAAAAGAAGAAATAAGAGACTGCTGGAGAGTAGATGTCTGTCAGCTTCTTCTCTGTGTCTTTGTTTCCTGAGGGCTCTTTGATCACATACGTTTTTATGATTACCTGACTAACTAATTTGAGCCTATGAAGAGATCAGATTTGTTAAACCAGGATCTTCTGTTCTTCCCACCCACTGGCTCGCGGCCCAGATTCTGATTAGGTCTGAACTTCTGCCTTTGTAATCTCTGTCTGTCTGCCACCATGTTTTCCACATGCTGTGTAACATGTCCTGTTCCTCCACAAGGGACGTCCCTGCAGTTGCACCTCATTGCAGTACACGAGATCCAGGGGGAGGAGTTGGATCCAGATCTAAGGGGTGGAGATGGGTAGGATTAGTGGTGGGGATAGGAATCAGAGGACGGAGATGAGTAGGTTTAGGTATATGTAAGGTGGGAGGAGTTGGAGCTGGATCCAACTCCTCCCCCTGGACTTCGTGTTCTGCAGTGAGGACCATCTCCGTCCCTGGGAAATATATCTTCAGTTATGAAAGTTATCCATTTACTACAGTAATGTATGTAAGACAGTCTGCTTTTTTCCACGAATCATCTTGCAATTAAAATATTCAATATGTATACATTTTTGTCCGTTTTTCAATATATAGACTTGAGCTTACAAAATTTAATATTGGCTAATTATTTAATTTTTATGCCCTCTTTTTTTCTCTTTATATATGATATTCCACCGAACAACAGTAGTAGGGTATTGGTTTCTAGAAATGGCCAGCAGATAATTAACTATCTGTGACGTAGTAAGGGTTGACATTGGGTTTATGTATTTACTTGAGATTTGTTACTTTTTTTAAAATAAGCCATAATTTGTGACTGCAGTGGTGTCAGTAATGTAATCCAAAAAGTAAATTTGAATCAAACCAGCCTATAATAAATAAGCAAGTCCATCAGACGCACCAATTTTCCAACTCTTTAAACTGATAACGAAAATAACATAATTCTGTCTAAGTGACATTGGGATATCCAAGCTCTATTATAGTTTCAAGTTGATGCATGAGACTGGCTTTTGCTGTAGACTATTTCTTTAGGTCTCATCCTTTTAAATCCTTTTGTAGTCAGTATGTGAGTGGATAACAGCTGAGTTGATGTGAAGGTTTCTAGGTAAGTACATATCCTTCATCACTCTCATGGATGCACAGGTTCTGAGCTTTATAAGCTTACACAGATTAACTGTTTAACCTTTGCACCTCAGTCTTCTTTCTTTCCTATGGAAGTTCTTGTGCAACACGTTTCTGTCATCATTCCAAATTCAGTCATAATCTCAAAGTACGTTTTCATCATTAAACCATCAAATCTGCATTCAAAAAATGCTGGGTTCAGACAATTGGGTAATATATATATATATATATATATATATATATATATATATATATATATATATATGTTTTAAGTGCCGTTTTCTTTCCACACGTTCCCTTTAGCTTCTGTTGCATCCTACAACTTTTACTAAATATATATTTATTTTTTTGAGTAGGCCATGAACTTGAATCAATAGCACACTATTTTATGGTTGTAAAAGACTGCTCTGGATAAACAATCTTATGGGCAAACTGCTCCTATTCTATTTTATATGTGTTATTTAAAATGGAAAAAGGTTAAATATCAGGTTTACTGGTCACTAGCCCAGCAGGCCTTGTTTGTGAGGTGGAGTTGTTCGTGATGAAAACCACTGACAGGAAAATACTCGTCTCGTCTGAATGTTCACGTCATCATACAGGTGCACGTGCATAGCTACATTTAGGCAACTAATTATTTCTGTACTAGAAAGGCAGAAACGTTTCTACATCATAATAGTTTTCTGCTTTTGGGGTTTTTGCACTATAGAGAGATTCGCCATTAATTTGCCTGTTGTTCAATGGCGTAGCTGAAGTGCGTGATTGCTGACAATAATTTGCATCTAAAACGAGGCTCACTTTGAATAACAAAAGTGAAGTTGAGAAAAGGGTAATTAATCTTTAAAAGTTTGACATATGTCAATCTTTTACACAATGCAGTGTTTATTTGGACGTGAATTCCGTTTGTTTGCGTCGTATAGTGTCTGTGTAACCGCGTGTGCCTGCTTTGAATCTCTTCGTGTTCTACAGTGATTCATTCTTATATAATGACGTGTACACAAATATTAAGTTATTTACATAATATTTGGCACATTTGACATGTTTCTTTAAAACCCTTGAAGTCCACCCAAATTCACTGACCCTATTGGCTGGTCATCTGAAGAAGAAAAAAAAAGTCGGGAAAGCTGCATGAGGATGAGTAAATGATAATTTTCATTTTGGTTAGGCTAATAGTTAGGCCTACTTGACACTTTTATCCAAACTAGTTAGGCTATGCCCGTGTAGGCCTTGTAGGTTCTCTAATAATTTTAGTTCAGTAGTAAAATGCAGTTAGGCTATGTCCAATGTTGTCACTGTCATGTAATGATACCACCTGTCATGTTTCTTTTCATGTTTGGTTTTTGCAAAACATTGCCCATTACCGTGTCCATAGCCTTTTCCCCCTTAGAAATGCAAATATCTGTCATGTCAAACTCAACATCTGAGATCCTCCTACATAAGTCATAACCAGGCATGCTCGAGAACCAGATCATTAATGTGGAGATGATGGATCGCTTCATTCTGCTGCTCATGTTTCTTTCAGGTAAGTTATTGTAACATTACAGGCTAACTTTCAGGAAAAAAAGATGTAATGCAGGGATTTTTTTTTTACGAATAGATAGAGGTTCTTCTCTCTCTCTCTCTCTCTCTCTCTCTCTCTCTCTCTCTCTCTCTCTCTCTCTCTCTCTATATATATATATATATATATATATGGAGAGATATCTAATTATATATTCTTTATTAACATAGCTCTCATTATGGCATTAACACACAAAGAGGGAAAACAATCCTGTTTTTATATGTTTTCTGCAATTCGAAAATTATGCCCAACAGGGGTACTTTTTTATTTGTGAAATATTATTACAATTCAAAATAACTGTTTTCTATTTGGATATATATATATTAAGATGTTTATAAAAAAATTCAACTCCAGGCACTCAGTGGGATGCAAAAGATAAAAAGCCTTTATTATTTTAAGGGTTAAAACATTAAAACGTGTATCGGCCCAATGGCCTTCATCAGGGTGTTGGTCTACAGTATATATTAAAATGTAATTTATTGCTGCAATCAGCATTAGGGGAGAGCAGGGCACAACTCTGCTACAAATGAACACTTAAAATTTTATTCTAGGACCTACCATTTTCGTAATAGTAAAATTATTATTAATAATAAAAATAACAGTAATAATACAATTAAGCCAAAATCTAAATTTAAAGGGTTTATTGCATTAAAAACAGGCCATATTTTGAAGAAATAAACAAGTGATCAATGCATAGTAAACTAAAATTTTATCATTTTAAATTCAACATTGTTTGTGAAAGTCCAACAAAGTTAAATGTATAAATAAATACTCAAATCTGAAAAGTTGTGTGGCTCCCTGTTTTCATTTGATTATCATTGTACACATGGCGGCTTAGTTGTAACACAGTGTTACAACTAACCCCGCTGTGTATTACATATTTTAAACCTAGCTAACAGTTGCTAGGAATTGCTGACATGTTTCAAAACGGTGCTATGTTTGAGCAAACAAGACAGTGATTAAGGCAATATAAAGTTAGATTTGGAAACGTATACACCCAACTCAGAAACCGGAAAAAAACCCCTATCATATAAAAATTCACTTGCATGGTGTCAAAACACTCTTTGTCTAGTATCTTCACGAAATAGTATCAAAAATTTCCAGCGAGAGAAAAAGAGCGGAAACACAACCTGCTTGATCCTGACTATGTAAAAGGTCCATGTTACATTTAACCCCGCGTTAGATTGTGCCCCTTGCTCCCCTACTCCAGTCTTCAGTGTCGCACGAATCTTCAGAAATCATTCTAATATGATGATTGGATCAAGAAACATTTCTTATGTCACAGCATTTGTCTGAAATAGAATATGTTGTAAAATTATAACTGTCTTTACTGTCAATTTTGATCCTTGCTGAATAAAAGGATTTATTTCTTTAAAAAAAATCTTACCGACGTAACTTTTGAATGGTAGTGTAATATTAGAAAAGATTTCTATTTCAGATAAATGCTGTTTTTAAACTGGTTTCAACCTTTATAATATGAAGAAATGTTTCTTAAGCATCAAATCATCATATTAGAATGATTTCTGAAGGATCATGACACTGAAGACTGGAGTAATGATGTCGAAATTTCAGCTCTGATCGCAGGAATAAATTACATTTTAAACTACATTAAAGTTAAGAAAAGTTATTTTGAATTATAATAATATTTCACAATATTACTGTTTAAAAAAAAAACTATATATTTTTAATCAAATAAATGCAGCCTTGGTGAACATAAGAGACTTCTTTTAAAAACATTAACCCATCCCACACTTTTGAATGGCTGTATGTTATATATTATATTAGTGTGCTATTGATTCAAGTTCATGGCAAATATTCCAGAATTGATAATTATACAAAAAAATGTAATTGAATAAATTCAATTTATCCATCTTGATTTGACTAAATTACCTTGTTTGTTATTATTTTAGACTATATATAATTATACAAAAAAAATAAATTCAATAAATTTCATTTGACTAAATTACCTTGTTTGTTATTATTTTAGTGTATATATATATATATATATATGAATTTGTATATGAATGATTAAGGTTTAGGTGAGACTTGTACATACGTTTAATTTTTTTTGAATGCCAATACTTTAATAGCCAATATAATTTTATGAAATATCCCATTGAACTTGTCAGTTTTTAATTGTATTGGCTGGCATTCTAATATGGATGGCCCAGGTTCGGCGTATTTGCATATGTCACGGTCATTTAAAGAATTACGTGCAGGAATTTCACTTGCAAATGACCTCAAGGTACAGAGCTGTCATGGGTTGGTCTATCTCTATAGTATACTGTACTTATTGGGCCAGGGAAAGCGGCCCAATAAATGGGTTTATAAAACAATAGGCCTTTATGAAATCACATTGTACCAAACATTTTGTGCTGATCCTGATCAAATTGTTCCTTCTTTTTGAACAGCATTTACAAATGAGGGGTCAGTGACTGCTGAAGGTGGAACAACTGAAAGTTCCTTCGCAAATACTACTACACTTCTTAATACCACTACCGTCAGTTCTCCAAACACCACAACATCTGAAACTACAACCATCCCGCCAACAACTACAAACACCACTACAACTCCTACCACTACTACCACCACTATCACTCCTACTACCATTCCTACTACCACCACTATCACTCCTACTACCATTCCTACTACCACCACTACCACTCCTTCCACCACTACCATTCCTACTACCACCACTACCACTCCTTCCACCACTACCATTCCTACTACCACCACTACCACTCCTTCTACCACTCCTTCCACCACTACCATTCCTACTACCACCACTACCACTCCTTCTACCACTCCTTCCACCACTACCATTCCTACTACCACCACTACCACTCCTACTACCACTCCTTCCACCACTACCATTCCTACTACCACTACTACCACTCCTTCCACCACTACCATTCCTACTACCACCACTACCACTCCTACTACCACTCCTTCCATCACTACCACTCCTACTACCACCACTACCACTCCTACTACCACTCCTACTACCACTCCTTCCATCACTACCACTCCTACTACCACCACTACCACTCCTACTACCACTCCTTCCATCACTACCACTCCTACTACCACCACTACCACTCCTACTACCACTCCTACTACCACCACTACCACCCCTACTACCACTCCTTCCACCACTACCATTCCTACTACCACCACTACCACTCCTACTACCACTCCTTCCATCACTACCACTCCTACTACCACCACTACCACCCCTACTACCACTCCTTCCACCACTACCACTCCTACTACCACTCCTTCCACCACTACCACTCCTACTACCACCACTACCACTCCTACTACCACTCCTTCCACCACTACCACTCCTTCTACCACTCCTTCCACCACTACCACTCCTTCTACCACTCCTTCCACCACTACCACTCCTACTACCACTCCTTCCACCACTACCACTCCTTCTACCACTCCTTCCACCACTACCACTCCTTCTACCACTCCTTCCACCACTACCATTCCTACTACCACCACTACCACTCCTACTACCATTCCTTCCACCACCACTACCATCCCTACTACATCTACTACCACCACCATCACTCCTAATACATCTACTACCACTACTACCATTTCTACTACTACATCTTCTACCACCACTACCACACCAACTAAAACCTTATTAAAAGCCCGGTTAACCACAACTGCAGCACCAATTATCAACCCTAACCTGCTTTTAAGCACTCCTAAACCTACAGGTACGCATTGCAGAGTTCTCTGAAACCACATGTCAAACTCCGCTCCTGGGTGGTCACTCTCCTACACAGTGCAGCTCCAAAACACCTGCCTGGAAGTTTCTAGTAATCCTGAAGTTTTTCAGCTGGTTCGGGTGTGTTCAATTAGATTGGCACTAAACTGTATAGGAACCCTCCAGGAACAGAGTTTGACATCCCTGTCTCAAAACCAGGCCTGTAAGACCATGGGTGCGTCTCAATCAGCTCCCGAGTTGTGAATTGGTATATCGTGTGTACACAGGTAAGGACGCTAGTCACTATGGGACAATGATTACTCAATCTCCGGCAACGTGACTATGTGCAACGTCAACGTATAGTGTTGTAAAAAGTTACCGTTGGTATTAATCAACAACAGGCAGGAATGATATCTTTATAATATTATTTGTTATGCTTTGTAAATGCATAGTTCTGTTGCATATCCTTAAAACGTTTCATTTATTAATTATAAATGTTAACTAGATGTGTTCACTACCTGTCTAGCATTGTGTGTTTATGGTGACATGATAAAAAACGATTTGTCTTTTCAAATCTTATAAATCAATACATTGAGTTGGCTCTTGCATTTTATGTTTCGCGCTTCAGAAATGTGATGTAATTACTAGTGAGCAATGCTCCCCTAATAGTGAGCAATGCTCCCCTAATCTCAATGCTCCCTAGTTTTTGTGGTACATTGTGGGATTTGTTAGGGAGCGAACGTTCCAGTGCACTGGAAGGATTTTGCGAGTCACGACTGAGACGCCCTGATCAGTGTCCGACTACTGAACTAGGGAGCTGATTGAGATGGACCCAATTTTAAGACTTGATCCAGGATGACGTTGACTTGTTGACATGACAGTACCCAAAATGATTTTGTTGCAGGTACTACCTGTCCAGAAGAAACACTCAACGGTTTGACCTTTCCAGTCACTGTGATCGGCCAGTTTAATTATTCAACACAGCTATGCCCTCCAGGAACAACCAGTGGTATGTTTAAAGTACATAGATAAGCATGATGCTAAATAAATAGCAAAAATATTATTTTTTTAAAGAAATGAATACTTTTATTCAGCTTGGATCTATTGCAAATACTCAAAAGTAGTACTAAATACATTTATTATGTTACAAAAGATTTCTCTTTCAAGTAAAGGCTGTTCTTCTAAAATTCTATCCATCAAAGAATCCTAAAAAAAAAAAAGATCCTGATGTCCACAAGAAAATATTAACTTTTCAAAATTGTTTCTTAAGCATCGACTAATCATTTTAGAATGATTTCTGAAGGGTCACGTGACACTGAAGACTGGAGTAACTGCATCACAGGAATAAATTACATTTTAAAATAGAAAATATTTTATATTATTATAATATTGCTGTTTTACTGTGTTTTCGGTCAAATGAATCCAGCTTTTGTGATTATTAGACTTCTTTATGAAAAACAATAAAAATCTTTCCCCAAACTAATAAATGGTTTAATATGCAAAGGATGTGTGTGTGGGTGTGTGTGTGTCACTAATTATAATATGATGTTGACAAACTACACATTATGTATAAAACTCAAGCCTCATCTATTGTACAATAGAAATCGTATAACATCTGTACAGTGAACTTAATTTGGGTCAGAAGTACATATAACATGCTAAAGTGCAACTATTTTAGTTTTGTTTGTGTTCTTAAGTTAACCAGTTTAACCTGTATGACTTATATGTGTCCTTTAGCTGGTGTTCCTATGGCTTCGGCTCAGTGTTTGAAGTTCACACTCTTCAACGCATTTGGTGGACTTAAACTTCTGAACTGTGACTTGACCCTGGAGCTGTTCGAAAGCAAAGTCAACGTCTGTATTTACATCTTTGAAAAGTTTGAACAAATTCACATTCATTTTGAATGACAATTTGTTTTATTTTAGATATGTTCGGAAAGATTGTTGCACTTTGTTAAATATTACATAATATATATTTTATATATATATATATATATATATATACTACTCTCGCTGAGTATAATTGCACTATAGTCCATGTACTGAAAGTGAAATGTAGTGAGTGAAGTAGTGAAATGTAAAAACTAAATATTCGATTACACTTTATTTTAAAGTAAATATACATAAAGTACTAAGTAATAATAATTGGCTACATGTACAGTACTTACTACAGGGTTAGTTGTGTGTAATTATGAATAATTTATAGTTTTTACTACAGTAACTTCATGCAAAGTGTAACATAGATAGATCTCTCAATAGATTGAACTCTGCCATTTTAATGTGCTTTTGATAGACAACTGATTGACACAGTGGTTTTGATTGTTGTATTTAGTTAACTCTGGAAGAGAATATGCATGTTGCAGCCAATGTCCAGATGCTCACATCCAAACCTGAGCAGCTGACGTCCCAGAACATCACCTCTGCTGCTATGACTGCCAATAGCCTGCTGTCCTCCACAGCGTTAAATGAGGCAAGAATCCTATGACTTTCAGCACATGTAGAAACATTAATGTGCCCAAATTATGCTATTTTAAAGGGTCCTGATTTTGTTTCGGAGGTCTCCTACAGTAGGGTTACAAGCATCAAAGTTAGAAAATGACCACTGTCATTCAAAGATTCAGCCTCCCTAAACGCCTTCTTACTATGCTCTGATTGGTCAGATGGCCCAGTCTGTTGTAATTGGTCTTCTCTGCTCTGATTGGTCAGATGGCCCAGTCTGTTCTGTTGTGATTGGTCTTCTCTGCTCTGATTAGTCAGATGGCCCAGACTATTGTGATTGGTCTACTCTGCTACGGTCTAGTCTGTTGTGATTGGTCTACTCTGCTTGGTCAGACGGTCTAGTCTGTTGTGATTGGTCTACAGGAAGTGAGACTGGAGTTACTGATGACTCATTTCAGCAGTTCAGAATTGATTCTTTCTTTTAGGAGATGAAAACGTACTCAGTTACTTACGTAACCTCATATCTCTCTAGAAGAGGTTCTCTCGTACTGTGTAATATCTTACACTAGGGGAAAACCTCTTTTCCACAAGATATTGAAGCCAAAAATGATCCTTAATTTTGAATCAATGTAAAATGTGCAGCATGGAGACATAGGCAAGGCGGCTATTGGCTGTCCTGCGGCAACTGCAGCAGCCTATCGAAAGAGACAATGGGGGCGTTTTGCGGCCACTATATTACAAAAAAATTTTCCGGCGGTACAGCGACTGAAGGCCAGATAAAGGCCAGCGTCTTCAGATGCAAAGGCTCGTCCTGCAGAAAGCTTTTCTCAGATGGCGTGGTTTCTTCATTCCGGACCCAGCGATTTGTGAGCTTCGCTGAAGAGATGAAAAATCAGATTATCTCAGCCCATCAAGCTTTATTTATAGGCCTAAGCAACGCCTACTTTGGCGGGAGGTAGTGTAGATCTGACATCACCAAGGGCCTCTCTCGATAGGCTGCTGCTATGTGTTTTACATTAATTCAAAATTAATTTTTGGCTTCAATATCTCGTAACAAATCATTATACACTTTGATCTTTGAAATTTTGCAGAACTTTTACAATCACAAACAGCTATATTACATACTGCATGAAAGGTTATATGCGAAAAAGCATAATAGGGGCACTTTAAAATATGTTAGTAACTTGTTTGACTGCAGAAAACTCGTTATGAATAAATGTAATATAAAATGTTTTTATTATACAGACAGTTGCAGTGTCAGCAATGGCCACCATCAGTCAGCTCATGCAAACTGATGAAAACCAACACTCTGAAAACACTTATGATGCCCTTGAGAGGTATTTACACTATTTCAAATCCATTTTGATATTACAAAAAAGATAAATGTTTTACCTGGTCAACCAAATGTTATTTGGTTGATCAGGTTAACCTCACATTTTAAAATTTATCTGGATTAAATCATTAACATATTGAAAACAATAACAATATACCCAACATAGTTGACGGCAATTAATACACTCCTTGATGACAGGTCATTGGAGATAAAAATATAAACGATATACAGTATAAGTCAAGTCAGATTTATTTATATAGCGCTAAAAGAAAATAGCTTCACAGTCCAGCTTAAGTAAATTCAGTGATGTTTCATTTTTGTTGTAAAAAAGTTATTAATTTAGTTAATATATATATATATATATATATATATAGAGAGAGAGAGAGAGAGAGAGAGAGAGAGAGAGAGAGAGAGAGAGAGAGAGAGAGAGAGAGAGAGAGAGAGAGAGAGAGAGAGATCAACATTGTTGTTGAATATTAAATTAAATGTTAAATTTAATGTCCCCAACAGCAAGCCAAAAGGCGATAAGAGGATATTTACTATAATGTGTTAAAAATATCTACCACAGAAGAAAATTAAGTTGCTCACAATCACATGGTTTGGGGTTAAACCATTTTTTTTTTTATTTTCAAGGGGGTGTTTAGTTAATAGCATAGTTGAATATTTTTGCGGACATGAATAACATGAAATATTTTCTTATTTGAAAGAAAAGTAAATTTAATCTCACTCTATTTTCTAAGGTACTTAGATTGTAGCAATAAATGTAATAATCTTGACTTATTTGAACTAAAGACAATTCAAAAAGTGGTCTTTGAAAAAACAGTAATTTTATTTATTTATTTTTCATTAGGATGGATGTGTTTAACCTTTTCATGTGTATTATATCTTTAGACTCACTAAGACTTTAGAGGATTTTGCTTTGAACGTTAGTAGCATGAACTCTAGTGCACTGGTGCAGCCAAACCTAGCGGTGCAACACATCAAGCTGTCAAATTGGACCCCGGAAGTGCAATTCTACGCTCAAACAGGTCAGAGCAGAAACACAAAGAGCAAATAAAGCTTCATATGTAATTGTTATATCTTTTTTGATATTATAAAGACATTTCTACTTCCTAAACTAAGCTGCATTTCACTAGGACTGTCAGGGAAATTTACTCCTGAAGGAATAGGTCTGGTTGGAGACGCTGCTAACAAGACTGCCCCTTCAGGACACCCCTTTGATCTCATGTTAACTATCAAACTGCAAAACAGTTCCCAGAAAGATTGGGGTACCGTTTATGTCTCTGTTGTTGTTGTTGTTGTTGCTCTTGGTTTGAGGAACATAATTAAACCCAAAATTTTGAATAAATTTCTCCTTTCCTGTAGGGAACAAAAATCTAAGTATTGGAGTGGTGCTTTATGAAAACGACCATTTTTTCAACTCAAAACAGTTCAATAGCCAACTAGATACGAAGAGAAGGGTGATCTCTGCTAGCCTCACGGACAAAAGCTTGCTTGATAACGTGGAGTTCGCCATTAGGCCCGAGGTAAGTGAGCGTAAACTCATAATGATTACATTACATATAGCGGCTTCTCTGAATCACTCATGTTACCAGTCAATAAAACTCCTACACATGAACTATAACTGTAACGTTAGCCTTTTGTTATCACAAAACAAACCCTGTCTGGGTTACGGGGATCAGGAATGACAGGTTTGCATACTTTTGTTTAGACTTGCCCAGAAAATAAATCAATTAACATGAATTATGGATTCTTCCACTGGAATTAGTAAAAGTATTAACACACTACCAGTCATTGTTTGGGAAGAAGTCTCTTTTCCCACCTGAATTTGTTTGATGAAAAATACAGAAAAAAGTGATATCGTGAAATAATATTACATTTTAAAATGGCAGTTTTCTAGTTAAATACTATATATTTAAAAATGTTAATTTAGTCCTGTGATCAAAGCTGAATTTTCAGCATCATTACTCCAGTCATACAGTAATCCTTCAGAAATAATTTCTAATTATAATAATAATTTCTGATTATTATCAATGTTGAAAACACCTGTGTTGCTTAATATTTTTATTTTACTGTGTCCCTGTTACACATATTACATGTACTTACTATAGTAATAACATTAAATTGTGCATAAATTACGCAACACAATTTATTGATGAATTGCATTATAAAATATAATAAAATGGAAAACATTTATTTTAAATTGTATTAATACTTTACAATATCACTGTATTTGTCATCAAATAAAGAGAAGAGACTTCTTCCAAAAACATGAAAAACTCCTAATTATTCCAAGATTCTAGTGCACACAGATTTGTTTTCACATGTTTATGTTTTCAGAATATATCCAGCTTGACACTTGGCGACTTTGCATGTGTGTTTTGGGACTACGCTCATAGAGACTGGAGAACAGAGGGCTGCGTCAAAACACAAAATCCCAGTGGTGTCCAGTGTAAATGCAACCACACCACCAACTTTGCTGTTCTAATGGTTAGCGGTCATGTTAAAAGTGTTAAAGGAAATATTGAAACTTTGCTCTAAAACCTATAGTGATCTCCCTAGATAGTCTCAGTAACTAAAGTGCGACATCGCTTCCTGTGGAAACTTCCCAGACAGCAAACTGACATTGAATCAACGTGGAAACGACGTCTCTCATGACATTGAAACAACGTTGATTTTGCTCATCGAATTAACGTTGAACCAACGTCAGGCGCGGCATTCTTCAAAGCTAAATGAAAATCGAAAATTGGTTTGCTTTCATAACGTTGAAACAACGCGTTGATTTCAAGTTGATTTTCCGTTAGTTTTGAAAGAATGACGCGTCTGACGTTGGTTCAACGTTAATTCGATGAGCAAAACAATGTCAGATCAATGTTGTTTCGATGTCATATTTCCACGTTGATTCAATGTCAGTTTGCTATCTGGGTTTATATGTGAAGAAAATAATGCTCCTCAAGGAACAGACACAGACAAGTCTCATATTTGATTTCAAGAGAATCTGTTGTTAGCATGATGCTAAGCTAACACAATCTGTTATGTTAACTTACCTGTAATGTGGTAGTAAAAATACACAGTACTTTTGGAAAAATTGGGGAATCTAGGTGAACTATAATAACTATCAAGATTTCTCTCTCTTTTTTGTAGAGCTTTAGAGCAGACTATAATTATTCTGAGGCTTTAAACTGGATCAGTATTGTGGGATGCAGTCTGTCCATTGTGGGTTTGATCCTCACTACAGTTTATCAAATTAAGACCAGGTTTGTACTAAAGCACTGGATAGATTTAAAGAATATTAGTAATAGAGTAATATAGTAATGCTATTGTACTGATACACTGTAATTTTAATCCCCCCCAATATCAAATAAACTGAATTCTTTACAACTCTACAGGAAACTGAGAGGAGCCAACTCCACTATGCTCTTAGTGAACATCTGTTTGTGCATGATCACCTATTACCTGCTGTTCATTTTTGGAGTCAACAACCCCGTCCCGAACTCAAAGGCCTCTGTTTCAGAGCAGAACGTTGTTCCTTCTTCAGATATGCAACCGAATGTTGATCAGGGTCCTTGTACGGCAATCACAGCTCTGCTGCAGTACTTCCTGCTGGCCACGTTTGCCTGGAACATCATGTATGCGGCTCACGTGTTTTTCCTCATCAGAAACGCCCTCAGTGGTCCACCACAAGGTTTCCGCACCATCGCCATGGCAGCCGGCTGGGGTACATTTCATAAAACACACAGATATATTAAAAGACATGACACTTTCATTCTGTCTGCATAACTGTAAACACAGATATGGTATTACATATGTTATAATAAATGGGCATATTAAAACTATTGGTAGTGCACTACTACTATAACAGTTTAGGCATCAAATTTTTATTTAATTTACAGGATGAAAAGTGGATATTCATTTTCAGGTTTACTAAAGAACTGTTATTAATTTTTACTTTTATTTAAGATTCAATTAACCCATCTTAAATGTAGAAATGAGCATGAGGATAATCATATAGGCCAACATTTAATAATTTTGATCAATTATAATGTCTTAGGTCTGCCTGCTGTTATTGTCGGCATTTCGCTGGCCACCACCTACAGCTTTAAGGACCCTTCAGGTTATCGACAAGAAGAGTTGTAAGTTAAAAATCATTTCACGTTCTTGTGACTTCGAGATTTCTGATTCATTGAATGCAATAGTTTAGCCTAACTAAAAGAATAACAAAGTGCAGAAATAAACTACAGTAAATAGTTAACCCAGATAGCAAACTGACATTGAATCAACGTGGAAATATGACATAGAAACAACGTTGATCTGACATTGTTTTGCTCATCGAATTAACGTTGAACCAACGTCAGACGCGTCATTCTTTCAAAACTAACGGAA
Source organism: Pimephales promelas (assembly GCF_988280905.1). NCBI lineage: Eukaryota > Metazoa > Chordata > Actinopteri > Cypriniformes > Leuciscidae > Pimephales > Pimephales promelas. Next base: position 16,909,697 of record NC_142770.1, on the reverse strand, counting down.
AATCAACTTGAAATCAACGCGTTGTTTCAACGTTATGAAAGCAAACCAATTTTCGATTTCATTTAGCTTTGAAGAATGCCGCGTCTGACGTTGGTTCAACGTTAATTCGATGAGCAAATCAACGTTGTTTCAATGTCATGAGAGACGTCGTTTCCACGTTGATTCAATGTCAGTTTGCTGTCTGGGAAACTAGTGACCAGTAAAACTAGTCAAGCAGTATAACAGACTGTTTCTTGTAGTGTACAGCCAAAATAAGTGAAAGCGGAGACACCGGAGCACCTCGCACATTCAAGTTACAAACACATTCACCTCGCACATTCAAGCGCCATTTTTTATTTTTAAAAGGAATGAAAGCGTGGTTGTAAGGGATGAATAGATATACATCTCTTAAGTGAGTTGTGCTGTTATTGAATGTGTTCTGTTCTGCTGACGAAAAGCTGCAAAAAGTAAAATTTCAGTATACAAAAAAATCCAGACAACATGAGCTGTGGAAAATTACAAGTGATCAAGGAGCTTTACAGCTTTCTGGTCCTCTTCCTCTTACTTACCAATTATTTACACATCCAAGTATTTCTCATTCTCTCTTTGTCCTGTTTTAGCTGTTGGTTGGCATCTCTGGACAAAGCAGGAACGTTTGATCCGAAACGGCCGATGTTATGGGGTTTCTTGCTCCCTCTAGCGGTCATGTTGTGTTTTAACACAGCTCTGCTTGTTTACTTCTCTCAAACCATCTGCTGTGCAAATCCCAACCTGAAGAGGTACGTAACCGAACCGTAAACAAATGTTCCGGGGTTAAAACAAGTCCCCGGTTATGAAGACATTCCTTGAAGTTTGATTCGGATTTAAAATTGTTTATTGAAGACTAAGTAGAGTAGTAGCTGCCTGAGGTGTGATTCTTAGAGCTTTGATGTTTAATGGCAACATAATATTTGCAGTTTAATAAAAGTTAATATTTGCTATATTTTTTGGTTATTTAGCTCACGAACCACTCCTTTAAAGAAGAAGATTTTGAGTAGTTTCTCTCTGGCTGTGGTGCTCGGTTTGTCCTGGGTCATTGGTTACTTTGTGCTCATTACCCATGACAAAACACTCTATATCATTCTCAGTGTGGTCTTCTGTCTCTGCAATACAACACAGGTGTGTTATTACACTATTAATAATATTTTCGACACATTATTTTTACTAAGGATAGTACATTTTTATTGGATTTATTGAAGCTGTCTTACATTGTTTGGTGACTGACGACCCCATTTTCTGTCCTTCAAAGGGTGTTCAGATTTTCTTTTTATTCACACTGAAGTCTTTTCTAAAGACGAGAGCTCGATATAATCTGGATTCTAAGACTGAATCAGGGGGAGTGCCTTAACATGAAAAATGGACAAAAATTAGCCAAGGACAAGACAAGATTGCAAGATTCCCTTTTTTTCCCGAAATTTATTTTTAGTTCAGTTTAATATTATTTAATACATTATTATTTTATCTCATATACTCTTATTAGGTACTGTACTGGTTGATTGTACTTAAAAATGTAAATCATTTCAACCTAAATTACATTAAATTAATTAGTTAAACCTTGTATGACATAAAAAGTTGAATTTTTTTTGATAAGATAAGAAATATAAAAGCAAATGTTGTCATTCCTTTTTGATCACGTAATGTGTTACAGTGTTTAGTAAACTTTAGATATTATAATATATCAGACTTGCTTTTTAACAAATTATTTAAATTTTCTCACTGTTTATTAAAAGAAAGTTTATTTGAAAATATGTTGTTTGTTTTATTTATTCACGGGACACGGACACGGGAGGCACCTAGCCGACACGCAGGCAATAAGCGCTGGCGTCGACGTCAGCAGTGCTGTAGGAAATCAGGGCTTTCTGAGAAGCTCACCTAAGGAAATAATCGCACGTATCCAGTCCGTAGAGAAGAATGGCAATCAAACAAAGACATCTGAGCGGGTCCGGTACTAGGTGGTTGAAGCGAGTACATGAGGACACTGGCTCCACTCGGAGATTGTATTATCTGGCGAATGTGTTGGGTGTCGCCCAGCCTGCAGCTCTGCAGATGCCTGTTAGCAAGGCGCCATGCGCTAGAGCCCAAGAGAACGCCACACTCCAGGTGGAGTGGGCTGTCACACCAAGAGTGCACGGTCAGCCTTGCTTCTGGTATGCCAATGCAATGGCGTCCACTATCCAGTGAGACAGCCTTTGCTTGGAGAGAGCCTTTCCCTTCAGCTTCCCACCATAACAGACAAAGAGCTGGTCTGAGGTCCTGAAACACTACGTCCTGTCTACATTGGCGTGGAGAGCATATACTGGACAGAGCATTGCCAAGGCTGGGTCTGCCTCCTTCAGGGGCAGCGCTTGAAGGTTCACCACCTGGTCCCGGAGGCAGTGGTAGGAACCTTGGGCACATATCCAAGTCGGGGTGTCAGGATCACGTGAGAGTAGGCCAGCCCGAATTCCAGGCACGCTTTGTCAACAGAGAATGCGTGCAGGTCCCCTACCCTCTTGATGGAGGCCAATGCAGCCAGGAGCACTGTCTTCATTGACAGGAACTTAAGCTCCACTGATTGCAAAGGCTTAAAGGGAGTACTCTGCAGGGCAGTTAAAACCTCTGAGAGGTCCCAAGAGGGAATGAGAGGAGGGCAAGGAGCTCCTCTCAGGAACGTGACGATCAGGTAATGCTTCCCCACAGACTTACCTTCGAGTGGGTTATGGTGTGCGGCAACATAGACTTTGAGGGTGGAGAGACGGCTTTCGCTCCAACCCTTCTTGAAGGAAGGAAAGCACGACACTGATCGAACATCTCCGGGGGTCTTCTCGGTGAGAAGAGCACCAGTTAACGAAGGAGGTTCTACTTTAACGCATAGACATGTCTCTTGGACGACGCTCTTGCGTAAGTGATGATAGCCACCACCGCAATCCGTCCCTGAGAAAGGAGGTCCTTCCTCAGGGGAATTGGCTAAGGAGGTGCTGTCGCAAAGAGAACAAGTTCGGAGAACCAGGTCTGGGTGGGTCAGTATGGCACAACCAGAATGACTTGCTCCTCATCCTCCCTGACCTTGCGCAGGGTTTGCGCAAGAAGGCTCACTGGGGGAAATGCACATTTGCAGCCCCGTGGCCAGCTGTGCGCCAGTGCATCCGTGCCGAGCGTGCCCTCGGCCCTCGAATAATACAGGGCGCAATGGGTCGAGTCTTGAGAGGCAAACAGATCTATCTGTGCATCCCCCAACTGGTCAGCTGAACCGAGTGGGGATGGAGTCTTCATTCTCCAGGGGGGTGGAGATTGCACGAACTGAATCGCTTAGCCGAGCCTGATCATCCGAGCGACCCAGTGGGACAGATTGGGAAGCTCTAGCCAGGCTCCCAACGACTGTACCAGCGGGGTCATACAAACCACAGACTTCCCATCTGTGGTGCAGAGAGGCGGAATGACTGGCCCAGACGTGGACGGTATAGTGGTCCGGTGTGGGGGGGATAGACGTGTCATTGACCGTGCCCTGACAGAGGAGACCAGAGGGGCTCTGCCAGGGGGCTGGTGACAGAGGAGGATGAGAGCGGTATGGTCCGGAAACGGCGTGCACTGTTAGCCAGCTCTGGGGACAGGAGGACAAGGGGTGCTTGGCTCGGGGGCGGCGCACCATGTCGTCCGAGAACTCTGTGTGCTTAGAGATGGGAGAGTCAGTTCTTTCTGAGATAAGGATTCTCCCCCGGCCCTCCACCAGGGAAAGGAGTGGCCCTGCTACCAGCTCCTGGAAAAAACTGAGTCTCATCTTTGAGCAGCCCATCTCAAGAGTGCTGCTTAATCAGGCGTATAGCGGGGGCAGGCAAGAGAGGGCTGTGGCATCCCCCTGTGTCTTCCAGAACCAGCCCGGGTGAACGGGCGGGGTGGGAGCTGCAGGAGAGAGTCTTGACCATAATGACGGGATGGTTACGTTCCCACGGGGAGAACATGAGTCATCCACAAACGCTGCTGTTGTGGAAAAATTTAATATTAACTAATATGAATAATAGCCATCATATGTTTTTCTCTCTCTCACACACACACACACACACACACTCACACACAGAGTGGTAGAACAAATGGCCCTGTTTCTTATGTTAATTATAGAGCCCTGGGGTGGCAAGGAGGGGCATGGTCACCTTTTGAGACAACAGATGTGGAAAGTTACAGAAACTAGGAAGGAGGAGTTTTACTGTATAAAATGTCATGTTTGTGGTAAATCAAACAGGTCTTCTGGTTTTCCGAGCTGGGTAGCTGCGGCTCTGAAAAGAGGCCTCCTCACAAGAATAAACCTTTTCTCTTTATTACAGTTTGCCTGTTCGGAAAGTTTCTTATACCTTTGATGCTGTTTTCATTAACCTCTAAAACTTGCCATTACAGTTGGTGTCAGAAGTGTTGATCCTGTGCAGAATCTTCTTTCTCCTGGTCGTGGAACGGATTGGACGGAAAGTGCACAACCCCGGCAGCAACAGGCAGCCGGTCTCATACCTCGATGGTTTGAGATAGAACTCAAACACAGGTTAAGAGAGAGAGAGCCAACAACCGCATCCAGACCAGGGGAAATGAAATCTCACTAGGATTAAAAGAATCCGTGGCAATTACAGAAAAGAAAAAGCATCTCTGGGTAAGAAACGGCAAATTGTTTTATTGATGTTAAGTGTTGATGATTGTGAGTGAACATGAACCGTATTGGCTGAGTTTGGTTCTTTGGTACGAGCAGAGTTAGTTTTTTGAGGGAGAGATTGATCTGACAGTATCAGACCGATCTCTAAAATAAACTAAGCTCATGTAGATGGACGGAAGTGGATGCGACGTACCATAATTGCTCGTAGGCGGACGGAAGAACCGCAGAGATTAAATAGGTGGACGGAAGAAACACGCTTTTTAATCAAGTGAACGGAAGAGTCACGACTGAAGTACGGGTTTAGACAAAATCCTGATTGTAAACTTGATTCATTCTAGTAAAAGTGGACGGAAGAAACACGCTTGAGTTAATTTTATGTAAAACAGCGGACGGAAGAAACGCGCTTGAATTAATTCTTGTAAAAGTGAACGGAAGAATCACGCTTGATTGATTTGGTGCACAGGAAAAATAGTAAATCGTATTTACAGAGCAAATTTGCTAACCTTGCCGATACGAGGTGACAGAATCGGGTCTGCTGAAGACGTTCAACAGATTATTAGACGCGCGTCGAGGAAAAAAATCCAAGAGGGGAGATTCAGCCAATATGGGGTCATCTAACCGTAAACTAGGTAATTTTTACAAACCAGTTTTCGGTCAAATGAAAAATAAGTGCGATTAGGAAAGAGGGTCCGTGAAAAGCAACAAAGGGGGTTGCTGCCGGTGTTTGTTTTTTTGTCGTGTGTTTGTGAGGCTCTGACGGAGCAGAATTCTACTGATAAACAGTGTGTTTGTGATTTCCAAAATGAAAGGATCTGAATGTAGGGGAAGAAAATAGGAAAATATGGGGTTTTCCTGATAGAATTTAACAATGAATTGTTGGATTGAGGATAGATAGATGGTAGGAAAAATGTGAGTTTTTCCACGCAGTGAGTTGTTGGATAGAATCAGAATGTAGAAATAAAACGTAGAAGGATGGTTTATGCATGTAGGGGAAGAAGGCAGGGAAAACAATAGTGTTGAAAGAAAACACCAGATAAAGAAGAAGCTGGAATATAAAAGGAAAAAAAATAGAATTCATGACCATTTTTGAACACTTGTTAAGTCCAAGTAAGTTGAAATGGTATGAAAGGTTTATCAAGCAGAATATGGAAAAGTATTTCCAGTAAAGGTAAAGTACAAACTAAATTTTAGTGATAAAATAATGATTGAAATGATAATGTGAGTGTGCTTTATTGTATTATAGATATAGTAAATCGTAACTGAACAGTCATGATGGGAAGACAAAAGAGAGCAAAATGCTGTAAGCAGCTCTTCTCTGAAGCTCTAACTTTAAAGATACTTGCAGATTTAGTTTAATAACCATTGTGTTTTCGAACCAAAGGGTTTATAGTGGGGTAGTGAAAAGATGGACTAGCCATCAAACCTTCATTTATCATAAAATGAATTGGAAATTATAGTTTATTTTTATAAAAATTATAAATAGATAAACAAATGCATATATCCTGGTATTTGCAGATGATGCCTTTTCCTAATAACTGAGAAGGGACTAAGTAATACAGCAAATAGTGCGTGCTTATTAGCCCGGCTTTCGGATGCTATAATGGGTTTTGCAATCAGTGTTATTGATGATAATGCTAAATTAAAGAAAGTCTGTGTTATGAAGGAATTTTGGATCAGGGAATCATTTCCCTGGACTAAAGTTAAACTTAAGCAGCCATTTAACAAGTAGCTGTGGATGCAAGCTGAGATTTTTAACTGAAAAAATGTATTTACAGTATTTACCATTTTGAGGCCAAGAAGATTAAGCCAAGCATTCCAGGTGTCAAACATTAGCTTTTGTCTTTATGCACTTCCTGGCCAGTAAGTTCAAGATACAGCTTTGCTTTTGTAATGGTTAAGGTTTGACCACTCTGGTCAGACTGATCAGATTAGCGTGTCTGCTGCTGCTGAATCATTTACATTTGCTTTGTCTCAGTGTATTCATGTAATCCTGCCCTCTTTTAAATGTATAAGAATAGTTTTGTGTGCATTTGAATATAGATCAGTGTTTAAGTGATGATATTAACATTTTGGTCTGAGAAAGAACAGGAGGGGGCTTAGAAGGACCATCGTATTATGTATTGTTTTAAGTTCACAGGGGTGAGAACAGTAAAACACCCAAGAAGGGGAGTTGAGCGTCCCACTGTTAAATTGTATTTCTAACCTGTTAGATCGGGTTTCAATTGGGTTGAGAAAGAGACAGATAAGAAATGAGTTGCAAATGAGTTGCAAATACTTTTAAAAAGTATTGCTAATTGCAGAATTGGTAAACTCCTAGAAAATAAAAAACTAAGTCAGATATTAAACTATGGCCATTAGGAACCTGGCAAATAAAATTTAGATGAAATTTGAAGCATTACTATTTTTATAAAAGATAAAATAGGCTAAGCAAGCAGTGTTACAGGTTTAACAGTTGATAAATGTAAAATGTGAAAAAAAAACTTGACCAAAACTTGAAAAATTGACCAAGAAAGGATTTTAGAAGCTGATGTTGATTTTAGAAAATAAGCTGTGGTTTGGCTGAAACAATTTGCATATCTTAATCTTGTGTGTTGGGACGGAAGCTGCCAGCATGACAGAGACTCAATCCGAGTAGAAATTTGTAATGTCTAAATTCTCTTATAAAATTGGGCTTGTATTAAAAATACAAGTAATTTATGGAAAAGATGCCTTAAGCTGGGCTAGAGTTAAAGTCTGAAGTTACACGTTTTGAAGGAAGCAGGAAGTACCAGTCCTGAATAACTCAAGAGTCTGTCTCTCTCTCTCTCTCTCTCTCTCTCTCTCTCTCTCTCTCTCTCTCTCTCTCTCTCTCTCTCTCTCTCTCTTTCAATGACAGCTAAAAGCTGTTATCTGAGTGTGTTATAAGTGATAATAAGAAGCAGAGGACAATTTGTAAATACTTTAGGAGCAAACCTGAATTACTTTAAAGACGTTTTTAAAATAATGCAGACCTTATACGATAGAAGAGACATTTTTTTGATTAGTTTATTTTAGGACCAGTAACTTCTTTGTCTCATTTTCTTTAGCCTCCACCATTCAGAATCGATGGCTCTAGGCTACAGATATAGATGTACACTGAATGTACGGTCGTGATCTAAATTTCCAAGCATTGTGATTTTGCTGAGGATGTTTAAAAGGTTAATTTAATTAAATACTGTCCTACTGGACTGTGATGATTCTTGAATGTCTTCTCACCAACACCCACGAGAAAAGTCATAACTGTCAATTTTTAGAAAAGTCTCTTTGATAATTCTGCCAAATTGGATGGAGCTGTAACCAGTATGCATGAGGTGTCATCCCAACGACGGGTACGATCTTCGATAGCCCTAAAAGACAACCTAAGGCAGGGTTTCACCGCTACTGGGCACCTGCCCACCAGGAAAGGGAGGTGTAAACTGTGCGAAGGGAGTGGAATGTGATGCCACTTTGGGCAAAGGGCATCAGAGAGGGGACTCAGAGGACTGTGATACAGTTTAGTCTGCTTCAACCAAGAGTCCACTCCCAAATATACTTTAGAATGAACTCATCCTCTAAAATGGCTTAATTATCATTGAGATAAAAGAAGTGAAGTTATTTTGTTTCAACACATTTGGAATTCAACACAATCTAAACAAATGGTAGTCGATTGTAGAAATGGGGCCGGTGTGAGACACAGGGAATCTTATCAGACAATGGGGTGTCTCAAACATCATTAACATAGACCACAGTTGGATGCATCTGATGTGGAGACATTGACAAACATTTTTATGATGTTAATTGCCTTAAGGGCAAGGAGTGTGTGGCAAAATCCAGCATATCAGGGTAGAGACATGGTGGTGGCTAAAGATTAGGACAACTAAAAGTCTGAATAAAAAAGGTCAAAAGTTTAGTGTAAGGAATTTACCCTGTCTAAATTACAGTCTTAGGAGGCTGTTGGAAAGATTATTCGTTTGTTCGAGAGAGAGAGACTGCTTGAAGAAGAAAGGTCTGTGTATTCTATCTTTCTGTTTTTCATTCAGACAAAGAAGCTGAAGCAATTTAATGATAATGAACCAAAACCAACACAGCTGACTTTTCTAAAATCAAAAGAATAATGAACAAACATGTTTTAAACTATAGTTAAGAGGCCATAGAAAATAATTAGATAAAAGATATAGAAATACGCAGGGTCTAAAATATCATTTAAACTGTAAATCTTTTTAGATAAAAAAATAAGAAATATGAACGGTTCATATTTAGATGTATTTTATGGTGATTGCACTTTATGTCTTGATGAGAGTGAGTTTAGAGGAGTTGCTCTATCTGAATAATGTGTATCATTAACCTCTGGAAAGAATTAAGGCGAATAACAAATTCAAGAGAGGTTGATAATTTTTTGGCAAGAACAAAGTGACATATTGGCTAAGATATCGAATTATCAAGGGAGCCCTTAACGTTTATGATTAATGTAAACAAAGGGAAAATTATGACTGACATTGACAAGTCTGTACAGCATGACCTGACTTGACAGAAAATAGAATGTAAGACTGAGGGCTATTAGCCTTCAAATGATGAGGACACCATTGTGTTAATTTGATGCAAGGATGAATTCATGCATCAAAAAGGGGGATGTAATGGCAATGGCCAAATATAATATGGTTTAGGGGACAAAAATGTCCTAAAAAATTGTGGTATAACAAATTGCAGGACTGATTCGACGGGAAGCGCCAGGGCGAAAAGAAACTACTTAAACTCAAAATTTGTTTTTCTCTACAGAGCAGAGCAGATTTTGATACAGGAATGTGCCCAATTGAATAATGACTGTTGAATGTGTCCCCTTAGTGGATAACTCTGCTATTCTCCATATAGCTGTAGTAAAACCACGTAAAGGAGGTAGAATTACCATGTGATTACAATGTGCTTCACAACTGCATTGACCATGAGAATGCTTTGCTCACAACAGGAACTTTGCACTTTTATCATGCTTCTTAACAAAAACATTGGTGTGGGAAGATTTTGAGCCAGATCACATCTCATACTCACATTCTCATCCTGGCTCCCTGTTACAACAGGGCCAAATTTGCATCACAATTGTAAAACTCCCTAATCTTTGTTTTGAGGCATGATGAATTTACACATAGACACAGCTAAATGCAGACACATAGATAACACCATTTGATAACTGATTTTGTTTTGTTTTACTTTGAGTTTACTTTATTATTTGTTTTGTTTCTGCACATTTGTATTTTGTCCATTTTATTTTCAACAATGTTTTTGGACATTAATTCAATTTAATCTCTGTGTTTGGTTACACTATTTTGCTGATACTCTTCATGAAGTGGGGTTTAAACCAGTATTTGTTGTTTTTGTTGTAATGCCAGAAACAGTGTAAGGGCTAGTAAGATCTTCTTTTATTCTCCCTTGACCATATTTTGGAAGTACATAAATTTAAGATAAATTTGAATCTGACCATTTCAAATCTCTGACCATCAAGGATGCCATACGCTTTTGTTGTTTGTTGTACCGTATGTTCTTTTGAATCACAGAATTCCTGCTACCTATAGTTCACAACTGTCTCCTGCCTCGGAAAGAGGAACCAGCGTTTGCTCCCAGATTCAGTGCCTTTTCTTATGGAGGTGTGAAGTTTTTTGATGGAACAGTGCAACACTATGTGACAGAACCTCCTCATGCAGGGCTGAAGGGAGAACAAAGACTTAGACCTGACCAGCGGATATTGTAACAAGCCTGGACGGAAAGTCTGGAGATGAAACTACACAACAGAAAACATATCTTTATGGACTTGAACTTCATGTGGGTGGCCAACGGTGCCAAGGGATGATGGATTTTATTTTCAGATATACAAAAATCGGATATGAAGAGTATAACTGTGATGATACGACTGAAATTTTTCTATTGATTTTTATTATTATGATTATGGGTAATCTGAATGATAAAAAGGGGGAAGTTGTTGTGGAAAAATTTAATATTAACTAATATGAATAATAGCCATCATATGTTTTTCTCTCTCACACACACACACACACACACTCACACACAGAGTGGTAGAACAAATGGCCCTGTTTCTTATGTTAATTATAGAGCCCTGGGGTGGCAAGGAGGGGCATGGTCACCTTTTGAGACAACAGATGTGGAAAGTTACAGAAACTAGGAAGGAGGAGTTTTACTGTATAAAATGTCATGTTTGTGGTAAATCAAACAGGTCTTCTGGTTTTCCGAGCTGGGTAGCTGCGGCTCTGAAAAGAGGCCTCCTCACAAGAATAAACCTTTTCTCTTTATTACAGTTTGCCTGTTCGGAAAGTTTCTTATACCTTTGATGCTGTTTTCATTAACCTCTAAAACTTGCCATTACAGCTGCTCTACCATGATCAAGCCCAAGCACGCAGAGCAGAGAATGTGCCCATCAAAATCGGAAATGAGTCGACCACAACCAGAAATACATGGGCGAGCCTTCTTTAAAAAGATGTGCCATGTGCAAGCTCTTTTGTGAGAAGTGAAAAAAACTCCACAATGAAGCGAGCTGCGAGAAACACACTCATTGCACAGATCAGCATGCAATGTGAACTCGCTGTAGATCGCCGTCACACCAACACTGGAGAGAGTGGTTCGTCCCGTAGAGCAAAGTCAGAAATGGCTGTGAAGTGAAAAGATACTCTTGGCTTCGAAGCAAAAACATATCTGCATGTTGCCAGCGTCCTCCTTTATACCCACGAGGTAAGGCAGAGATACGCTATGCAAATTCCACAGATCTATGGCATTTCTTTGCCATTGGCTCGTTTTGTATACTTAAAGTAGATAGTCTCTCTAAGCGAAACCCCATCCGATGAAACTCGGAGTGACAAAGAAAGGGTGATATTTCTTTTGTGATATTTGTCAAATGTTGATGCATAAAGGGACAGTTCAATTTGAAGTTATTTTTTGGTATGTTTTAGCATGTAAGATGTAGGTATCTTTGTTTCCGCAGTAGTTTCAATTTTGATATTTTTAGGTCAAACTGTTTGTGTCTATCAGTCATATAATGGAGGTCTATGGTCACCACCTTAAAGAGCATGCACAGAGCAGTCCAAATTAAACATGATTTAATGACTCGTAAATGTGGGAACAAATTGATGGCCTAAGACATGAAACGAGCGCTTTGTGTGAGAAAACGAACAGTATTTATATTGTTTTTACCTCTTCTAACCACAGCCACATCCAAGTGATCTGAGGGCGCGGGCGATTTGTGGCTGTGGTAACAAGAGGTAAAAACGATATAAATACCGTTCGTTTTCTCACACAAACCGCTTCGTGTCTTAGGCCATCAATGTGTACTTACATTTATGAGTCATTAAATCATGCTTAATTTGGACTTCTCTGTGGATGCTCTTTGAGGTGGTGACCATAGACCTGCATTATATGACTGACAAGAATGGTTTGACCTAAAAATATCAAAATTTAAACTACTGTGGAAAGAAAGACATTCCCTTTAATATCCATTTAACATAATGATTCAGTGCAGTAAATATTATACATGGAGATAAGGACAAAGGAAGCTTTTCATAGGATCAGGACATTTTTACAAATATTGTCCCACTTTTATTAAATGTCGACATATCTTTAACTACTTACATAAGAAAATGTTTTAGTGCAATATCCTCATTGTGTTCATGCCTTATCTTGTTATTTAGATGGGAAACAGGTATGGTATAATCATTAACATATTTTTTTTTTTTTTGGTACAATGTCCTTATGGGTTCATGTTTTATATTTCTTTTGATGTGGGATGCAGGTAAGGTTAGGTACGTTAATCATTACCTAAAAATGTATACTTGTAGAAAGTAGAAACTGTTTAATTGTTTTATTCCTCTACATCATTAAATATGTTGACAAAGGATGAATTAATGGATTCTTGAGCTTTCAGTTATTTTATATATGTGCTGTGCCTGTGTGAATAACACAGAAAAATATGTACTTTTATTGTTTAGCTCAGTCTGTAATATAAGTATATGGGTGGTTATTTCCTTGACTGATGGACTTCCCACTCCAGCAAAGATCCAGCCCTTTATAAACCAGACAGTAACAAGACTTCATATTAGTTAGTTTTATATTTGTGGTGTATAATGGACCACTTTCTACTCTTAATCTTTACCACAGGTAAGGTTCACTTTTAAAATTGTTAGAATTTTTATACAAGTTAATTATATATAGTTATGTTATTATTATTAACAAATAATAGCAATATTTTTCCACCATTTTCTTTAGAATTAATTAATAATGGACATGTTTTAGACAATAATGCATTATGATTTCACTTTGATGCTTTATTTGATTGGGCAGCAAGACACTTTTAATCTTTTGTTTCTTTCTTAACCCTTTTTGCACAACTTGCATTCCTGAATGTGTGCTAGTTCTCGGTTCATTTCATATCACAGTTCAGTGTAACCACTACATGTCACATTTTCCAAATACTTGTGACATAAAAGCAGCCTAATTTGACTAATGCACTATACATATCGCTACAAATCACATTAAGGAGGTCTATGTGATGTGTTTGTGTATATGAAGTGAATATTTTTGATCTGACCCATAGAAATTACTTTTATTGCTATAGCCCAATTTACTCAAGTCATATCAAATAGTTTTTGACTTAATTTTGATGTTTTAACTAAAGTTTTGTTTGAGACTACACATTTCTGCTAATATTTGATGTTATTTAAAAGAGGTTTTTCAACCTGCCTAAAGTGGCTAAATGGCACTTAGAAATCAAAACAAACGGAGATTGATTTCAGGTTAGACAGATTAATAGCTGGTTAATCTATTTATTGATCAAAATGTATTCATAACTCAAAATGTATTAAGTTATGTCAATCAATGGCCCAGCAAAATATCAAAGTCCATACAGACAGCTAGATAACAGAAAAAGAGGTCACGAGGCAAATAATTGAACAGTTGAGCTCACAAAAGCAGGAACAGGGAAAAATCTTAAATCGATCTGGCAGCCAGTTTATACAGTCCATAAGAACAGGCAGAGAATCAGACCCAGGCAGACGATCACTTGACGCATGTTAAAACGCAGACAGGAACAGATAGAAATAATCCATCAAAGCAAGTTACTAGCTAGTGGTAGCGAGAATCAATGGCATAAGAAAGCCGGTCTGAAAAAAAAACAGAAAAAAACGTATAAACCTGTAGTCAAATAGACGAAACAGGCAATGAAAGAGAAAAACTGAGGGGTTTAAAAAGGAACACATCAGGGAAAAAATATGAGAAACAGTTGTAAGAGCATGTATGGCTGCATTTATAACAAAGCCCAAACAGCTGTGTGTGGCCGACACATGAAAAACGCAAAAAACTTGAAGGAGATCAAACCTGCAACCTAACTGATATCCATTGTATGTTTTGTCTCTGTAAACAGCTGTTTTTGAACAGACTGAATCTTTTCAAATAATCAAGACCACTATAATAAGCAATGCATCACTTGGCTGCTCAACACTTGGCTGCTCAAAAGTCGACGACTCAACAGTCGACTCCTCAACACTCGGCTCCTCAACACTCAGCTCCACAATAGTCGACGACACATCAGTCGACTCCTCAACACTCGGCTCCTCAACAGTCGACGACACATCAGTCATCTCCTCAACACTCGGCTCCCCAACACTCAGCTCCACAATAGTCGACAACACATCAGGCGACTCCTCAACACTCAGATCCACAATAATCGACAACACATCAGGCGACTCCTCAACACTCAGATCCACAATAATCGACAACACATCAGGCGACTCCTCAACACTCAGATCCACAACAGTTGACTCCCCAACACTCGGCTCCTCAACACTCAGCTCCACAACAGTTGACTCCCCAACACTCGGCTCCTCAACACTCAGCTCCACAACAGTTGACTCCCCAACACTCGGCTCCTCAACACTCAGCTCCACAACAGTCGACGACTCAACAGTCGACTCCTTAACACTCGGCTCCTCAACACTCAGCTCCTCAACAGTCAACTCCTCAACACTCGGCTCCTCGACACTCAGCTCCTCAACAGTCGACGACACATCAGTCGACTCCACAACACTCGGCTCCTCAACAGTCAGCTCCTCAACAGTCGACGACACATCAGTCGACTCCACAACACTCGGCTCCTCAACAGTCAGCTCCTCAACAGTCGACGACACATCAGTCGACTCCTCAACACTTGGCTCCTCAACACTCAGCTCCACAACAGTCGACGACACATCAGTCAGCTCCTCAACACTCAGCTCCTCTACACTCGGCTCCTCAACACTCGGCTCCTCAACACTCGACTCCTCAACACTCAGCTCCTCAACACTCAGCTCCTCAACACTCGGATCCTCAACACTCAACTCCTCTACACTCAGCTCCTCAACAGTCAACTCCTCAACACTCGGCTCCTCGACACTCAGCTCCTCAACAGTCGACAACACATCAGTCGACTCCACAACACTCGGCTCCTCAACAGTCAGCTCCTCAACAGTCGACGACACATCAGTCGACTCCACAACACTCGGCTCCACAACAGTCAGCTCCTCAACAGTCGACGACACATCAGTCGACTCCTCAACACTTGGCTCCTCAACACTCAGCTCCACAACAGTCGACGACACATCAGTCAGCTCCTCAACACTCGGCTCCTCAACACTTGGCTCCTCAACACTCGGCTCTTCAACACTCAGCTCCTCAACACTCGGCTCCTCAACACTCGGCTCTTCAACACTCAGCTCCTCAACACTCGGCTCCTCAACACTCGGCTCCTCAACACTCGGCTCTTCAACACTCAGCTCCTCAACACTCAACTCCTCTACACTCAGCTCCTCAACACTCGGCTCCTCAACACTCAGCTCCCCATCACTCAGCTCCTCAACATTCCGCTCCTCAACACTCACCTCAACACTCCAGACTAGAACCCAGAGATCCACCACTACAGCTGCCCCGAACACAACAATGATCGAACCCAGTCTGGTGTGTGAAAACAAGGGTATCTTACAAAACGGGATCTGCCTCTGCCCAGACGATTGGACTGGAACTACCTGCAACATCTGTAAAACACTTTGAAAATATTTCGCATTTACACTGAATAATCTTGATTAAGTTGTCATGGTTACTGACAGTCTTCTCTTATTTTTACAGCAAATTTTTGTCCTGAACAAAAGACACAAACTAGTAAATTCACCTTTCCAAAAACGGTCTTAGGCCAGTTTGCTTCCTCAGTTGAGCGATGTCCATCACATACACCAAATGGTATTTCAGTCTATCTTTCAGTATTTACAATATACATTCTACTTTAAATATCTCTTCTTTTAACATGAATGTTTTTCAGCTGGAATCCCCAAAGCTTCAGCCCTCTGTAATATATCTACTCACTTATTTGATCCTCCAAACCTTCTAGATTGTGGTTTGACCCTGGATACCATTAACAATGGTGTAAGTAATCAATGTCTAATAATTATAATAGTCATATAAAACATGAATTTCCTCAGATGAAAACAGAAATGATTGCATAAATCCATTTTTTTTTTTTTAATGAAGCTTACTGGAGCTACTCAAGCCGAGGTCCTCTCCTTAGCCTCCAGTACCCAGATTCTCACATCCATACCAGAACGGCTAACAGCCCACAACATCACAAATGCTGTTAATATAGCCAACATCCTGCTCACCCGTGATGAAACTGAACAAAGCACGGTACTTATTAAGCCTTAAACAGATTTTAAAATGTAAAGTCTGCTATGAGGGACATTTCCACATTTTCTCCATTTAAACTGTGTGTGTGTGTGTGTGTACAGTACCTGTTTGGAAGTTTGGAGACATTAACCTTTTTATGTAGTAGAAGGAAATCCAAGGCACTCTTCTTTAGAAAATTATAAAAAGCCTTCATTAGACTGGCCATTTCATGATGGAAAATTAGGCTTGCCTAATTAGGAACACCTGAATGATAAATTGAATGCACATACAGAAAAGGTCCACTATTATAATACTTTTGTACACAGATGAGCAAAAACATTATGACTACCTCCCTAATCTGCTGTCGGTCCTTTGCATATTGTGGAGGCATGAACTCTACAAGACCCCTGAAGGTGTCCTTTTGTATCTGGCACCAAGACATTAGTATTGACATTAGACATCATTCATAAGTCCTGTAGGATGCAAGGTGGAGCTGCCATGGATTGAACTTGTTGGTACAGAACTGAGGAATTTGGAGGCCAGTGCAACACCTTGTACTTTTCATCATGTTACTCAAACTATTCCTGAATAATGTTTATTGTGTGGCAGAGAGCTGCCAAAAGAGGCCACTTCCACCAGGGAACTCCACTGTCATGAAGGAGTGGACATAGTCTGCAACAGTGCTTAGGTAGGCGGCACATATCAAATTAATGTCCACATGAGTGGCCAAACCCAGGGTTTCCCAGCAGAACATTGCCCAGAAAATCCCATCCCTCCTCCGGCTTGTCGTCGTCCCACAGTGCATCCTGGTGCCATCCCTTCCCCAGGTAAATGGCGCACACGTGCACAGCCTCCATGTGATGTAAAGTAAATCGGGATTCAGTGGACCAGCTGACCTTCTTCCACTGCTCCAAAACCCAGTTTCAACGCTCTAGTGCCCCATTGTAGACACTTTCGACGGTAGACTTGGGTCAAGTAATCTTCATTTACATAGCGCTTTCAACAATGCAGATTGTTCTAAAGCGCCTTTACAGTGATAATAGGAAATTAAAGTAACAGATTGTTTTTCACTTTATGGTAGCTCTAATATAAAGTTATTTTCCAATTAAAGTTAGTTTTGATTGATTCACTTCCGTTGCAACGATCATTAGTTATTAACTATTAACTCGTGTTAGTTATTAACTAAACCACATTTTCTAGATTACAGTGTTTGTTGGAATATTAGTGCCTCACAGAACCTGTACAGCATGTGTCAAATATAAAATTAAATAACTTGTATTATTTGTGAAAAACATGTTAACTCCTCACTACCTTGTCATCCCACAGAAACTACTAGTGATGTGGCCCATTATTTTAGTGAAAAACATGTTAAAAAAAAACTCAATTTCGATCAGATCTTTATTCCTGCCCATTTCTCCTGCATTCAACATTTTTGCTTACCATTTAATCTACCCAGAGCTTGTGGACTTGTTAGAAGATGATCAACAGTATTTGCTTCACCTGTGACCGGTCATAATATTTTGGCTCATCAGTGCTTATACAAACCAGAGTTGTTCTGAGAAACGCTTTTTCTTCATTGTTCAGGAAATTGCAGTGTCAGCAGTCGCCACAGTCAGTCAGCTCCTGAACGCGAGTCATGGGATATACTTTTCTGTCGACCAAGCTGCAATAAATGAGTAATAAAACAATTCACACTTACTGCACTGACACACAGAACCATCTCAACCAAATTCTTTCTTTTTAACCTGATATCTGACTTTTTAATTGTGTTTGTTTAGACTAACACAGACTCTACAGAAACTCTCTCTGCGTGAGAAGTCAAATCCATTGCTGGTGCAACCGAACATGGCAGTGCAGTCACTGGAGGGGAAAACTCCAATCCGACAAGTGCGATTAACCTTTTTTAAAGGCAAGTTTGAAGCTTAAATATACAACAGAACTCTCTAGAAAAAAGGTGCATTTATGAAATGACAAGATTCCGACGTATATAGTTCATAACCTTGTAGAACTCGACCTGTAGGATTACAGTACCACCAGGCACTACGTATTTTGGCATTAAAAGTGTTACCATAGAGATGCATACAGTAATTACAAGTTTATGGACATGAACAGCTTAGAGTACAATGTCACATGTTGTCATTTTGTAATTAAAGCTGCAGTCGGCAAGTCTGGCAGATTGAGTGGACTTAGGCAAAAACTATCAACTATCCCCCACTATCAACGAATACCCTCCCACAGAGTTCGTGCTCAAGTGCATACGCACCAGGTTATCTGTGAAAGCGCCCGTCTCATTATTTGGAGGTACAGGGGTTGGACAATGAAACTGAAACACTGGCCAATGTTTCACATCTATATGCCTGGCGGCCAATCTTCAGAGTGAAGCACGGGTGGATCAGTGATGGTTTGAGCTCCAATATCATGACAATCCTGATTGTATTTGATGGACACGACACTGCCGAGGACTACCAAACCCTTCTGGAGGATCATGAGCACCTGATGCTCAAACCGCGTATCAGCATGATCATGCACCAACACACACAGCAAGACTTGTGACAGAAGGGTTTGATGAAGATGAAAGTGACGTTAAACATCTCCCATGGTCTGCACAGTCACCAGATCTGAATATTATTGAGGTGTTTTGGAGGAGCGAGTCCACCAGCATCATATAGTGACCTGGACACTGTTCTGGAAGAGGAACGGCTCATTATCCCTCTGGTCACTGTGAAGGACTTCTATCTGTCAATTGGTGCTGTATTTGGATGCAAAATGAGGCCCTCACCATTCTAACAAATTATTGTGTTGTGAAACCAGGTGTTTCAGTTTCATTGTCCAACCCCTGTATGCTGCCCTGGCTAATCTACCAATATATTGCAATTGCTAATGTCATTTATACTCTAAATGAGCTTACTTGGTTTGTTAGTGTTCTGCCATCACGCTTCCTTACTGCGCAAACTTCAGGCGTGTGCATGTGATTGTAACGTGCGCGAGGGGTGGTGTGTGCCCGATCTGTGATTGACAGTCACATCTCACACCCCCTGTGCTGATTGCACCCGATGATCCGGGAGCGCTGGATTTTTGCAAAACAAATAACATGCTCCAGATGGAGTTAGAAGCTTGTTTTTTTTTTTCTAAAACAACTTTATTTGTGTTGTTCTGTCGGATTATAGTGTCGATTTCACTGAATATGATCAAAAAAATGTTGCCGACGGCAGCTTTAAGACATGGTGTGAATGCCACAAAAGAAGAAAAGTCATGATTCAGTGTTTTTATTTCTGTACACTGCTGGCCAAAAATGTGGAATATTTTAGAAATTTTTATGTTTTCATATGATGTCTCCTATAACCGCTGCCAAGGATCTCTCTCACTCTTTTGTGCTTGAACAGTTTCAAGCTGTTAAGCACTGACTGTGCACGGTTTATGAAAGAGGTCCTGTCATGGAGATCGAGTACAACTTCACACAGAGAAAAGAGTAAGGGCTGTAAAAACCTTGGCTGGAGGGACAAGTTCGATCATGTCCTTTGCTAAGAGGACAGCGATCTCCAACTGAATGACAGCAGAGTTCTGGCCTCGTACTGAAGTAGAAAAAACGCTGCTGTATCTGTGCAGACGCCTGAAGAATAGAACAGCCGAACTAGACTCTGGAAAAAATATGGAAAGCGGTAGCCAATGCGTTCCTACTCTGTACTAGTGGCACCAATGGAACGAGCGAGGGGGAGTAGGAGTTGCTACAGTATGTTGTGAGGTTTTGCATCCCTTGGAACTCGTGGTGAATGGAGTGTCAAAACACTTGCTCACAGGACCCACTGTCGAGGGGACTGCACCTCATTGATACTCTTACACTTACATTTCTCTCTGCATAGACCTATTGCAACAAATTGCGGGGAGCCCAAGTATTTGTATCCATCAAGGATCTGGGGCAAGTAGTCAATGTCTGGCCATCGCAAAAAAAAACAAAAAAAAAACAAAAAAAAAACAAGGTCCGTTAACACCATGTGTGTGTGTGACCCAGGAAAAGAGACAGTTCTTATTTTTCTGACCATGTAAAGGTCTCTCCACCCTCCCATGGGAGTGAGGCTCACCCAAAGTGCTGAGGCCCCAAGTCCTGTTCTGGCTGAAAAATGTTCCTTCTACGACTTTGAAATCTCAGGGAAGAGCGGGACCTGTAATTTAATTGTTTAGTTGGTCTCGTGTCCCATTGAATAACATGGGGAGGCGGGGGTTATGAGCTATACTAGGTCCGGTCACAGGGGGGCGATCGAGACGTTTTGGCTTCACTTTTGAGGGCTTGTGTGGCACGCTTGGCCGTGACTAAGAGCTGGCAAGCTACCAGCTGTTAGCCACTTAACTAGCTAACAACGCTACCTAGTCAGAGCAAACAACCACCAAAATCATACATTTGATTGTTTTTTAATAATACATATTACATTTCCCATGATTAAATATTAATCCTTAGTGGCCAGGTGCTGCACTATTACGTCTTTTACTCATCCAGCCACAGCATATTGATATGCTAAAATCTCAGTCTCTCTCTCTCATTCAAATGGTCAGTTTGGTCGGCCATACCGAGCGAGATCGGTCGTAAATATGGCGGTGTTCTCTTTGGAGTGACGTAGATGGCCTCTGTGAATATGAAGGAAATTGCCTCTTTCAGAATGCCGCTGATACTCCCTGCACTTATCTCTGCAAATAACACAGTCTCATCCCAAAAAGTTATATAACTGACGTTTTGGGACGTATTTTGACCATACGTCAATATCCGCCTTTTTAGGGCCCCCTTAAACGTCGGTAGATGGCGATCCCGGGCCGTCATACAACTGACGCTTTACCTTTAACGTCAGTTAGGTGACGGGGTAGGTTTAGGGTTAGGTTTAGGTCTGGGGTTGACTTAGGATCCCATAACCTCATCTACCAGCGTTTAAGGGGGCCCTAAAAAGGCGAATATTGACGTATGGTCAAAAGACGTCCCAAAACGTCAGTTATATGACGTCTTGGGATGAGACCGGGTTGCTGCAAACGCTGAGAGAGACAGCTGATGTTTGCTCTGGTTCCACACGCCAATTTCATAAAGGTGTTTGGGGCTACCAAGAGTGGCCCCTAGTATCTTTATTTCAACACAACGTCAGAAAGGGTACTATCAGTATACTACAAGTTCACTTATGCACTAAAAAAAGGGGGCCAATTTAGTCCCAAATAGTATTGAAATAGTACACACAAGTATACTACTAGTATATTGATATTATTATACTTATAGATAAAGTAAAAATGTACTTGAACTTTACTTATGTATACTGAATAAAATGTAATTATGTTTTTTTTTTGTAAGGGTTTGGATTGTTAGCGTGCTTCTAACAGTCATGTTTATCTTCATTTCTTTAGGGCAGAGTGATACCTTTTTACCTGACAGAATAAAACTGGATACGACACAGGCTGAGATTTCCAAAGAATCCATTGACTTTCAAATGAATGTCATGTTCAGTGAAGGTCCACTTTCCCCCTTGTTTTTTTTTATTTTTCCACATGAAATTATTGGTTGAAAGTGGTATTTTAAATATTGTAACTTTGTCCCTTATTTTTGTAGATTTTGATAAAGATGTTGGGTTTGTCCTCTATGATAGCGATCAGTTCTTTCAGTCAAAAAGCTTTCAACCTTCTTTGAATACCAAAAGAAGAGTAATATCTGCTAACCTTCAAGAAAATCTCGGCTTTGACCACATTGAGTTTGCTTTCACACCATCGGTGAGCAGCTAGTCCAACAACACAACACGCCTTGCTGTAGCTTATTAATAATGGTACTCTTAAAAATAAAGGTTCCAAAAGGGGGTTTTGGTTCCCTTAAGGAACCTTTCAGTTTATAGTCCTAAACCATTTTTTTCTTAGTTTGACATTGTCCGAGGTTGGCACAGGTATGGTGTTCATGAATTAATACATTGTTGAACTTTCAGGTCGATTCTACACTATCCCTCAACGACTTTGCATGTGTGCATTGGAGTTACACTGAAAATGACTGGAGCCCAGAAGGCTGCTCCAAAACATTGAACTCCTCAGGTCATGTAGTATGCAGCTATAAACCGAAAAATGTTAAAAGTGCATTTAAAAGTGCAAACTTTGCCATTTTGATGGTGAGATATATTTGTAAAAGGATGTAAATATTGATATTTGACTTAAATGGGTCAGTACACTCTAAAAATTAAAGGTGGTTTTCAGAGCAATGCAAATAGGAGATACATATTTGCTTCACCAAATAACCTTTAACTGAACAATTCTTAAAAGAACCATTTTTTTCTTATTGTAAAGAACATTTTTAATAATCAGAAAAGATGTTAATATATGACCTTTATTTTTAAGAGTGTGAAGTCTATGATGCTGTCAATTAAAGTCCACTGCAACTAGAATTTTAGTGTCATTTTCCGCAGACATTTGATATCAACTATCAGTATTCTGAAGCCTTGAATTGGATAAGCATCACCGGCTGCACTCTGTCTGTACTGGGTTTGTTTGTCACAGCTGTGTACCAAATCATAACCAGGTAAAGGCTTATAGTTTACACTGTTAAACATAGCCACAGCTATTTGAGTGGTAAAACTTTTTATAACTTATAATAATGCACTTTTGCCGCAGGAAGTCAAGAGGAGGCAGTCCTACTCTACTAGTTGTGAACATCTGCATGAGCATGACGGTTTTCTACCTTCTCTTCATCTTCGGCATAAACAACCCTGTCCAACATCTGAGTGTGGCAAAGCTGTCTGGTCAGAATATAGTTCCCGACTCAGACCTTCACAAGTACCCAGACGAGGGTCCCTGTACAGCATTTACAGCTCTGCTTCAGTACTTCCTGTTGGCCACGTTCACCTGGAACACTCTGTACGGCGTTAATGTATTCCTCCTCTTCAAAAACAAAGTCTCTGGAACACCTCTATGGTTTCCAAAGGTCTCCCTGGCTATTGGATGGGGTAAGGGTATATTGAACAAAACACTAATGTATTATAACTAATGTCTCGGTTTTCAGCATGGGTTAAAACTATATGCTAAAATGTATCAACTGGTTTAAATATGTATATTTTTATTGCTTAATTATGGCATTGGCCAAATTATTTTCTGCTGCTGAATCATTAGCGCCACACAAAAAAAAAAAGTTTTTTTTTTTATGTCTGTTGAGTCTTTCTGTTGAGTTTTCCTCACAAACTTTAATGAATAATTTCATTGTGGTGTTGTTCCAATGCTGTATGTCCTAAAAACAAAAGGTCCAGCTCGTGCTCGTCCATTCAATGGCAGTGAATAGCCGTGCAGAGAAAACTAACTGCCAAGGTCAGGATTTTCATTAAAAAACACAAAACTTGTATATACCCCCAGTAAACATGGAATATAAGACTATGTGTTGCATGGGGTCATTCTGTGATACTTTGGATATTTTTTAAAAGCTTGATGTTGGACCATTTTCCCTGCCATTATATAGAAGAGTGCAAGCGGGATTAAAAAAAAAAAAATCTCCTTTTATGGTCCGAAGAACAATAAAGGGCATGTGGCATTAGCACAACACCAGGGTGAGTAAATGAAGACTTTTTTTTTTGTAATTTTAGGGTGAACACTTCCTTAAATGTTAATCATCGAAAGTATTTATGATTGTGTGGAATTGACCCTCTCACTGTGACATTTTCTTATCAGCATGAAGAAGTGATAATGGTGAGGGAAGGACCTTGGTTATTATTAAAGAAGTAGTTCACTTTAAAAAGAAATTTACCCTATGATTTACATATATTATGTATATGATTTTCTTCTTTCAGAATACAATCGGAGTTATATTTATAAACACCTTGACGCTTTCGAGCTTGTGGATTGCAACCATCAGTTTGAAGATCAAACAAAGCTTCCAGCCAAATGAACATACGGATTCGACTTAAATGGTAAATGGACTGCATTTACATAGCGCCTTTATAGACCTAATGGCCACCAAAGCGCTTTACATTTGCCTCACATTCACCCATTCATACACTCATTCACACACCGACAGCGGTGTTAGCCATGCAAGGCGCCATCCAGCTCGTCGGGAGCACCTCGACACTTGGTCAGGTGGAACCGAGGATTGAACCACCAACCTTTCGGTTCGTAGACAACCCACATGAACCATTGAGCCACTGCCGCCCCATCTAAAGCGGTCTTAAGTCTAAAGTCCAACTTATGGGAGTAATGTGACATATTGCTGATATTTACGCTACGCCATGCTACTTCTGTCAGATGGTTGCAATCCACTGCCATTAAGCTCAGGAGCGTAAGGGTGTTTTTTTAACACTGATTGTTTTACTCTGAAAGGAAAAATTCATATACACCTAAGATGGCTTGAGGGTAAGTAAATCATGGGATCATTTTAATTTTAAAGTGAACTACTTTAAGTATTATCTAGAGTAACCATGCGTTTCCATCATGTCGAGTACACAGGCCTATATAATCGGCAAAAGGTTGTATGTTTTTGAAGATTACAAAGTTGAAGTGGCTTCAGAAATCACTCATCTTGCTTAAACTAAATACGAATAATTGCGTGTTTTGAAAAAAAAAAACCCACTATTGACTTGCAGAGACAATATTCTAAAACTGTATTTCAAATTATTGTTTTGTTATATTGATCAAGTAGCTTTACTGCAGTGTACATGACTGTATTTTATAAGTAAAACATTTTCAATATTTTTAATCACTTTTCCGAAAACGAAAGAAAGAAAAAAATAATGGTGTATATTGTCAACCAACATTTTTATAATTGGTAATTCATTTTTTTTTTTTTTTTCTAATTTCATTCACCTTGCATCCTGGGTATTAACTGCAAAATCAAACAAAAGACTAAACCCTAAATATGAACTAATATATCCAATATATAATGTCAATAAATCTTTTTCTGTTTAGTTCTACCCGCTGTTATTGTTGGTATCTCATTGGGTTCCACCTACAGAGTGAAAGAGCCTTTAGGTTATCGTCAAGAAGAGTTGTAAGTATCAAATATTTACATTTTTAAATACTCATTTTTATTACTTGTATGCCTAGACAGACTGATCACAGACTGATCTCATGAAGTAGCGTGTGTATGCCACGCCAATTCGTATTTCCATTTTTGGCGTGCTATCAACACGCATAATCGCCTTTCAGCGTGTTTATGAACGCCGTTGACTTAACGTTATAAAAATATATGACTTACCTCAACCCCGTCCCTAAACCTAACCGTCACTGGGGATAATGGCATTTATGACTGTTCCCTTACCATCCTAGGTAAAAAAAAGATATGACTTACCTCAACCCCATCCCTAAACTTAACCGTCACTGGGGTTAATGGCATTTATGACTGGAGATTTGACTGCGTGTACAGACACGCGGAATGACGCGGACGTTAATGGCGTAGACATACACATACACGCATACACGCGGATAGCTCAAAATGCGTAGAGATAACACGCCACCTGACTCGAAATTTTGCATTAAAGCCAAGGTCCCCTTTAAATTCAATATGTTCATCATATAAAGCGATCGAGTCTCTTCAATAAATTTGGACAAAGGGGGCTTTTTTTTGTCGCGGTCCAAGCCCGAGCGCCTTTGTTCCCGGCGCCCCCCGCAGCGTTGGTCTGTTTTCACACTCAACTTGACTCTATCGAACCCTGGTACGTTTGTGTGCATCTTGCGTCATCGTAAACGTGCGCGGCGCATGATAGAAAACCGAACGTGAGTAAATATTGTGTTTTTTAAATTAATTTGCTGCTATTATGCGCAGTTGAGTGAACAATACAGGTTTGCTGTGCGTGTGTCACTTAAAGCCTAGTTCACACTACGTGATTTTAAGCCCGATTTAAGCCCGATTTGCAAATCGTTGAGTCGCCGACAAGTCAGGGTGTTATCGCGTGCAAATCGCGGGCGATTAGCGGACGATTAACGCTCGACAATCCGTTAGTGTGAAAGAGCCAACAACGCACCAAAGACAGCTCGCAGACACCTCGCAGACAGGTCACCGAGCTCAGAAAAATATCTAGCATGCTAGATATCTCGAGCAGTCGCGCGACTCAATCTCAGTGATGTCATGAGTACAGCCAATCATAGCAACGCATGGGTTGAGGACACCAGGTAAATCTTACTTTTTCTTTTTTGCATTTTTTTTTCTCAGAGCAGATCGTCGAGCAAACAGTGTGCAGCACTAGTTTCTGTCTGACGTCCATATTCGCGTGTTGTGTTCTTCTCTGCAGTTTCGCGTCATTTCTGGTTCGTTTTATTGCGTGGTTTTTCGTTACAAAACATGGTTTCTAGACCAGATAGAATCGTGTTGTTGTCAACTCGTTATTTGTTTGATTATTTTCAGGATTTAGACCGTACTATAGTACTGAAACAGCTCTCATTGAGTCACAAATGATATGCTCTTATCATCCGATCGTGGTTGTATCTCTATGTAGTGCGTTGTTAACTCGTGTAGTGAGTTACCTCCTGTTGTGGATCAATCACGTTGTGTTGTGTGGTGTGAACAGCTAAACAACTTGAACACTCATGATTTCACTGAGAGCAAGTCATGTAGTGTGAACTGCACAGTTCAGCCCGACATTTTAAAATCATGTAGTGTGAACTAGGCATAAGGTGGACTTCTGCTGCTTGCAAACGGACTCTTTTGGAGACAGTAGATTTCCAAATGTTTTTCTCGAATACACTGTAGGCTCATTCTCGCTCGTATGCAAGGTAAATCATCAACACTATCATCCCTTACAAGTGTTTTATTTAGCTGAATACATCACAAGCTGAAACGCATGCGAAGGATACTTTACTTCCTGAACAAGTGCGCGCCCGAATCCATGTTGCTTTCACATTCACACGAACCGCGGCAACCGAACTCAGTCCACCTTCTCCAGGTAGTCTCGGGTTCAGTACCCCAGTGCGCACCCGGGTCCTATGACAGCGTTCACATTAGCGATTGTTCATGCGAACCGTGCCCCGTTCCGAACTACACTGTCAGTGTAAAAGCCCCCCAAGCCGCTCAGTTCATGTGGCTTAGTTTCATGATCTCTTTATGGAGTTTTTGAAGCGCAAAGTGGTAGATTTCAGTAAAATATCATGTCGTATGGGTTTGGAACGATAGGAGGTTGACTAAATGACAGAATTTTCCTTTTTGGGTGAACTAACCCTTTAAATGTAAAACAAATATTTACTTTATTTGTGTGTTTTTTCATTGTTCTCTCTGGATTGCTATAGTTCAGTTGTCACTCTTCTTTGATGCAGTTGCTGGCTGGCTTCAATGGACCACAAACAGAAGTTCAACATGGGGAAACCGATGTTTTGGGGATTCTTGCTCCCGTTAATACTCATGCTGCTCTCAAACATGGCAATACTGCTGTACTTCTCTCGCAACATATGCAGGACCAACCCTAACTTAAACAGGTATGTTTACTTTGGGACCGGAAGAGCAGTTATCAACCAAAAGGCATTTATGAGAATATATTTAACCAATAACACTGTTGCTGTTTAGTTCACGGAAAACTCCTCTAAAGAAGAAGATTTTGAGTAGTTTCTCTCTGGCAGTCATGCTCGGACTGTCCTGGGTCACCGGCTACATTTTGATCATCACCCCTGAAACAAATCTTAAACTTATTCTGAGTGTGGTTTTCTGTCTCTTAAACACAACACAGGTGTGTTAATGCACATTGCACAAAAATGCACAAAATCTAATGGATTATAAATGAAATCAGCAATGCTTCTGTTTTTCTTTCCATTTCCAAAGGGTGTTCAAATATTAATTTTATTCACTCTGAGGCCATTTTTAAACTCAAACCCAGGATTTCTGGACAGTCTCTGTGTGTCAAACATAGGCTTTCACAGGAAGACTTTCTCTTTATGGAAAAATAAGATGCAAGAAAGCAACGAAAGCTACAGATCCACTGAATATGAATTGACCTGATGGACAATCAAAGGTAATAACCAAAAGATTATTATTTTGAGACTTTAAAAAAAAAAATTCCATGCAATGAACGATGAAAAGGAGGAATATCAGCTTAAGTCAGAAATGTTGTCTTGGTGTTCGTACTAGCAAAAAGCTAATAATTTTTGTGTATGTATAAATTCTGTGAGTATTTGTGTGTTTATACACACAAATATTTTTCTGACTTACTGTGTATGTGTGATATATATTGAATGTATTTACTGTATTGTTTTATGTATTGTTATGTATTGTATTGTTTTATCTTTTATTGCATGTGCCATTAGGAGCTTTTGTGGCTTTGTTCACACTGTACACAAAACAATTTCTTAAGGACTTACTGTTGAAACATATTTCAGGTTATGAAATCTGACCTGCTAATTACAAAAGTATTATAGGCTTCTATCCACCACTTAATGACTGACACATAATTCTCAGGCCAATGTGCCACATTCTAAATGATGATTAAAACTAATCGAAATCTGATCTGAGAGAAAACAATTGAAAATAACAACAACAACAATAGAAGAGTTCAGATGCAAAAGCCTCTAAGTGCCATTTGAAATGTTCTTCTTTAATGATAATTTTTATCAAGCTTGTATATTTAAGTTCAGTGATTTCACTTAAATGGCAATGATAATTACCTATTAATTGTTATTTAAGTGAAATTACTGAACTTAAATATACAAGTTTGATAAAAAATCATCATTAAAGAAGAAAATTTCAAATGGCATTTAGAGGCTTTTGCATCTGAACTCTTCAGATATAGCTTTAACACTGGATTTCATTGGTATTATTTTCTGTTCAGACTAAAGAATTTCTTTTTAGATTGGACCAAGCTTGATGACTAAGGTTTGGAATTGCTAATTGTTTGAAAAGTTTATTGTCAGCTGCCAGATCTGTTTTTTTTGTTTTTTTTTGTTATGTGTGATGTTTGATTTATGTGCTTTAATGTAAAATAATATGTTTTATTTATGTGCTTTATTGTAAAATAATATAAATGTACTGTAAACACACGAATATTCACACCAAGTTTGGCTCATTGCTTCTTTTTTTCTAATCACTGTTGACAGAAATTAAACATTGATGAAATGACAGACTATTGGGTCTGAATTCATGTTTTCACGATCTTAATGTATGAGTTTAGGAATTTCTTTACTCTAGTAACCATAGCAATTTTAGTTGAGATCACATTAGCGTCGGACGGTTAGGAAGTTTCTGTAATACGGCCCTAGACCTCTAAAGCAAAGTCAGGAGAGCGTTTCCACAAGGGGGCGACATTTACAAGAATATACTTTTGTGATGCATAACTATGGTTGAACCTAGTTTGGATTGTTTAAGCACATACAGTGGCTATTGATTTATTTTTGTTCCCCGTTCATTCAAATCTTTTTCAATATTTTTTTATTTGTATCTTTTGCATTGAGACCTGGAGGAGCCCAGAGGCACGGTGAGGTGCATGTTCTTTTAAGTCCGGAACACGACAAGCCGATGCCGACGAACTACGCTAATGAATCCCGACTGTGTTGTCGCCTCTCGTCTGCTTTCGTCGAGGTAAAAAGCAGCACTTGAACGCACCAAGAGAACTACAGGCGACTGTCAGCTAGAATGTGCGTTCTGCACTTACCGTAAACAAAGCTGTTGAGATTTATAAATATGATTTGTTTATTTTATGGTAACACTTTAGAATACGGTTCCTTCGTTAATGAATAACTACACAAGAACTAATGAGTAACACAATATTTACAATCTAGTAACTATTATTAACTAACAAGAAACTCTGATTAACGAACTAGTAAGTAATAAAGTATAGATGAAAGTGTTACTAGATACTTCTGTGGGAATTACTAATTATTTGGATCCGTATTATAAAGTGAAGATCATTGGAACTAACTAGTAATTACTCAAGTGTTGAATAATTCATCATACCGGCGTTCAAGGAAAGTGTCCAAGGAGCCGGGTGACAAGGAATATGTTTTTCGGGCAAGCGACGCTGAGACGTGGAGGCATGAGGATGAACGAAGAGGCCTAATTGTGGATGCAGGTGCAACTTCACACATCATCACAGATATCACAAAGTTTTGATGGTTTGATAGCAGTTTCAAAGCCGACACTCACTGCGTGGAATTGGCTGACGGTACGAGGTGCAACAGAGTCGCTATGAGCAGAGGAGACGCAGCAGTATGTTTAGTGGACAGCACTGGACGATGTTTCAAAGCGACGCTAAGTGAAGGCAGCCATTTCGAAAGGAGCAACTGTGATCTTCAGAGAGGGGAGTGCTAGAGACGTACCTCTTCCAGTGGTTGGTGAAGAAGAAAATATTTACAGAGTAAGACATCCTCGACTCCGGGCGACGAGGCGGTCAGTCTTTCCCGCCATTAGTAGATGGCCATGGAGGGAGTGGTACTGTCATGGAAACAGCCTCGTCAGCACCAGACCTCCTCACTCCGCCCACTCGTTCCACATCGCCTGAGTACTGATCAACTGTTCACTCTGCTCATTGTCTGGTCTCGTCGATTCCTTCGACTACCTGACTCTCCATCTTGGATTCCCTCAACCCGCTTACCTGCTGTGATTCTTACCCGTCTTCTGAGGATCACCTGTCTACATCTCCGGTCCTCTGTCTTCCATCCAGCTCGACATCGTCACCCTACATCAGATAAGAGACATATTTACATGTCTTTAACCACTTGCATAATTTTTTTTTTTTTTTTGGTACAATGTCCCATAATGTGTTCATGTTTTATCTTGCTTTTGAGGTGGGATATAGGTAAGGTTAGGTACACTAATCATTACACACAAAAAAATAATTCATACTTGTAGAAAGTAGAAACTGTTTAACTGTTTTATTCCTCTACATCATTCATGAGTTTCAGCATTGACAAAGGGTATATAGGATGAATCAATAAATTCTTGAGCTTTCAGTTTCAATATCCCAATATCCCTCCATAGTTTTACATGCATGTTTTAGAGACACCCTAAAAAAGATTGGTAAGATATATGTTCTGTGCCTTTGTGAATAACACAGAATAATATGTAACTTACTTTTATTGTTTAGCTCTGTCTGTAATGAAAGTATAAGTGGATATGGGTGGTTATTTCCTTGACTGATGGACTTCCCACTCCAGCAAAGATCCAGCCCTTTATATACCATACAGTAACAACACTTCATATTAGTTAGCTTTATATTTGTTGTGTGTAATGGATTACTTTCAACTCTTAATCTTTTCCGCAGGTAAGGTTCGCTTTTAAAATTGAATATATATATATATATATATATGTATATATGTATGTATCTATTTATATATATATATATATATATGAAGAGTTCAGATGCAAAAGCCTCTAAATGCCATTTGAAATTTTCTTCTTTAATGATGATTTTTGTCAAACTTGTATATTTAAGTTCAGTAATTTCACTTCAATAACAATTAATAGGTAATTATCATTGCCATTTAAGTGAAATCACTGAACTTAAATATACAAGTTTGACAAAAATCATCATTAAAGAAGAAAATTTCAAATGGCATTTAGAGGCTTTTGCATCTGAACTCTTCATATATATATATATATATATATATATATAATTTAATATTATTATTATTATGTATTTATATAGTAATGCATAGATTGTATTGACCACACTATTATTATTAATAATTAATAGCAATTATAAAACATTTCTCCACTATTTTCATTATTTTTTTACAATATTACATTATGATTACAATTCCTTATTGTGTGCTAGTTTTCTGGGTTCATTTCCATATTGGTGTTTTGCACATCACAGTTCTGTGTAACCACTCCATGTCACATCCTAATTTTCCAAATACTTGTGAAATAGAAGTAACCTAGAAGTAATTTGACTAATGCACTATACGTACATACAGGTATCACTATGTTATCATATCTCATGTTAAGGGGGTCTATGTGATGTGTTTGTGTACATAGTGCAACAAGTGAATATTCGCAGTTGTTACATTGAGCTATTTCTTATCTGACCCATAGAAATGACTTTTATTGCTTTAGCCCAATGTATTCAAGTCATATCAAATAGTTTTTGACTTAATTTTGTTTGACTTGTCTTTTATTTACAGCAATTTTGTATTTTTTCAGTAAGACTCTTACTGAAATCTGAGAGCTGGCTCACTCCTTCATAGGCTGCTATGGTAGCATCTGCCGTCCCCTAAAAGTTATTATAGACATTGTTGAAGTAGTACATTTTTCATGTTTGGGTGAATTAAAACACAGACAGGAACAGATCGAAAATAATCCATCAGAGCAAGACAATAGCGAGAGGAAGCAGGAATCACTGGAATGGAAAGCTGCGGGCTGAATAAACAAAATAACAAAAACAAAAACGAGACAACTAGAATAAACATTGTAGTCAAATTGACAAAACACACTTGCAATGAAAGAGAAAAACTGAGGGGTAGAAATAGGATAATTGCAAAGCGCGATCAGCTGTGCAGCCGACACAAGAGGAAAAAAAAACACTAGCAAGAGGAGAAACCTGACAGATACCATTTGTTTAATGTTTTGTCTCTGTAAACAGCTGTTTTTGAACAGACTTGGTGTCAAATAAATTCGACCAATGAAATGATCAGCAACTTAACACTCCAGACTGCAGCTACTGCACCCCCGAGCACAACATTGACCAAACCCAGTCTGGTGTGTGAAAACAAGGGCACCTTACAAAACGGGATCTGCTTCTGCCTAGACGATTGGACTGGAACTACCTGCAACATCTGTAAAACACTTTGAAAATATTGCATATGTATAATCTTGTTTAAGTTGTCAAGTTTACTGACAGACTTTTCTTTTACTTACAGCAAATTTCTGCCCTGAACAAAACCCCACACAAACTAGTGAATTCACCTTTCCAAAAACAGTCTTAGGCCAGTTTGCTTCCTCAGTTGAGCGATGTTCATCACATACACCAAATGGTATATCATCATTTCCTATCTTTCAGTATTTACAATATACTCTCTCCTTTAAAGATCTATTCATTTAACATGAATGTTTTTCAGCTGGAATCCCCAAAGCTTCAGCCCTCTGTAATATATCTACTCGCTTATTTGGTCCTCCAAACATTCTAGATTGTGGTTTGACCCTGGATACCATTAACAAAAATGTAAGTAATCAATGTCTAATGATTGCAATATATAATATATTTTCCCCAGATGAAAACAGAAAAGTTTGCATGATTGTATAATTTTTATTTTTAATGAAGCTTACTGGAGCTACTCAAGCCCAGGTCCTCTCCTTAGCCTCCAGTACTCAGATCCTCACATCCATACCGGAACGGCTAACAGCCCACAACATCACAAATGCTGTTAAAATATCCAACATCCTGCTCACCCGTGATGAAACTGAACAAAGCACGGTACTTATTAAGCCTTAAACAGATTTAAAAATGTAAAGTCTCCAGTCATGAGGGACATTTCCAGATTTTGTCCATTAAATCTGTGTGTGTGTGTGTGTGTGTGTGTGTGTGTACAGTACCTCAGCAAGACTGCATTTATTGCATGTTAAAACATTGCAAAATATGATTACAAATTAAAAGAATCTTTTGAATTTTCAGCATCATTACCTTTGGTCTCCAGTGTCACATGATCTTTCAGAAATCATTCTGATCTGCTGAATTGACGCTAAAGAAACATTTCTTGTTATAATATATTAATTGCATTATTATTAAAATGGTCCATTTTTAGATGTTATTTTTTTGGGTAATAATAGCAAGACAATTGGTACTTGCTCATGTTCATGTCTTTTTTTATATTTCTCTTTACTCGGCTCAACTTGTTTTTCATAATTTGCATGTTGTTATTTCCATACGCAGTGTAAACACTGAATATCAGTGCCTAATGTTCCAAACTGTACATAAAATAGACAGATACACTCATTTGACTACTCCAGGTACACCACAGAACCTTATACAAACATCAACCACAATGTTTTGCAATCCTTTGCTAATGGTTCTTCTACTCTTATAGTAAGATGAATCACACCCATCTCCATCATAGAGCCAGAAGTATGTCTGCACCATTTTGAAAATACTACTGTAAATAGATGAACAAAAACATTATGACCACCTCCCTAATCTGCTGTCGGTCCTCCACATGCTGCCAAAACAGAGATACACTTCCCACTTTGCATCCTGGTGCCATCCCTTCCCCAAGTAAATGGCGCACATGTGCACAGCCGTCCATGTGATGTAAAAGAAAACGATTCATTGGACCAGTCAACCTTCTTTCACTACTCCAAGGTCCAGGTTTCGATGCTCGAGAGCCCATTGTAGATGCTTTAGATTGTGGACAAGGGTCATCGTAGACACTCTGGTTTGAGCTAAGCAGATCCATACGCAGCAGAGTGTGATGCACTGTGTGTTGTAGCCAGCCTTGGGTGCCAAACACCCAGGTTTATCACTTCTCGGACCCCTATTGGTTAATTCTAACCACTGCTGATTTGGAGCAACCCACAAGCTTTTCCAGTTCAGAGATACTCTGACCCAAACGCCTTACAATTACAATTTGGACTTTATCAAATGCGAACAGATCTTTATTCTTGCCCATTCAACAGGATTGCAAGGATTGTTATTGTTTGCTTACCATCTAATCTACCCAGAGCTTAATATGTGGTCTTGTTAGAAGATGATCAATGATATTTGTTTCACCTGTGACCGGTCATAATGTTTTAGCTCATCAGTGCTGTTTTGAGAAACTCTTTTTCTTCATTGTTCAGGAAATTGCAGTGTCAGCAGTCGCCACAGTCAGTCAGCTCCTGAACGCAAGTCATGGGATGTACTCCTCTGTCGACCAAGCTGCAATAAATGAGTAACAAAACAATTCACACTCAATGCACTGTAGATTGACACACAGAACCATCTCAACCAAATTCATACGCACTTTCTTTTTGACCTGCTATCTGATTTTAATTGTGTTTGTTTAGACTAACACAGACTCTACAGAAATTCTCTCTGCGTGAGAAGTCAAATCCATTGCTGGTGCAACCGAACATGGCAGTGCAGTCACTGGAGGGGAAAACTCCAATCAAACAAGTGCAATTAACCTTGTTTAAAGGTGAGTTTGTGCTCATTTTCAAGCTTAAATATACAACAGAACTCTCAAGAAAAAAAATTGTAGAACTTACTGTCGCACTTACAGTTCTACAAGACACCAACTTATACTACCAGTCCACTGCAGATTCATTTAGGCATTGATAGTGTTACTATAGAGATGCATAATTACCAGTACAAGGACAGCTTAGTAGAACGGCCAGCTCGTTCTCATCCTTTAGCGTCATATAGGTGACGCTACAAAACAGCAATACTACGCACATGGCACCCTTTATCGTTAATATAGCACGCGAACCCAAGGCGTCATAAATCCTTTAGCGTGAATATGAGACTACCCTACCCTACCCCACACCTAAACCTACCCATCACAGTGCGTGTTATATTAACGATAACGGGTGCCATGTGCGTAGTATTTCGCCGTTTTGTCATATAGCGTCACCTACAGTATATGACACTAAAGGATGAGAATACGTTGGAACGGCACATGTTGCGATGTGGTGTGAATGCATCAAATCTAAAATAAAATGAGACACTATGATGGTTTTTTTTACACATGGCCACTGCTGGTAAAAAAAAAAAGTGGAATATTTTAGAAATTCGTTTGTTTTCATGAAAACTGCTGCCAAGGATCCCATTTGCCCCATGAGCCTCTACAAATATTTTAGTGGGACCGCTGTTTTGTGCTTGAACAGTTTCAAGCAGTTCAGCAATGACTGCGCAATGACTCTTGGCCTCCTGAAGAAGTACGAGAGTTGCGGTCGCAACGTTCCCATGGGCGCATGACCCATCCACGAAAACTGTTTCGCCACAAGTGCTGTTCCCATACAGTGAAACCAGCACTTGTTGTGGCCGTCCAAGAGAGAGAGAAATCATCTGCACCCCCGTAGGACACAGACATAACAGCATCTTTAAAAAAGAGGCGATCTGCCTTGCAGCTCTTTTAGAGGAATTCACTCTTTTATTAAGGAAATTGCCTCTTTCAGAACGCCGCTGATGCACTCAGGGGAACTCCCTACACATATCTGAGCAAACGCTGAGAGAGGCCACTTATGTTTGCTCTTGTTACACATGCCAATTTCATTGGCCTTTTCTGAATACATCAGAGGTATTTGGGGCTCCCAAGAGTGACCCCTAGTATCTGTATTTCAACACAACTTCAGAGAGGGAACTATCAGTATACTTGTAGTAAGTTGCAGTACCAATGAAAAATGTAGTTTAGTACTGTTCCACTTGAAAAGTTGTCCAATTTAGTCCCAAGTAGTTTTGAAATAGACTTTCAATTGTACTACTCGTATATTGAAATTAGTATTCTTACGTAATTAATAATATTTAGATTTATACTTACGTAATTTTAATATTTATACGTAAAGTAAAAATATAGAGTATAAGAATTTACTGAATAAAATGAAGTTGAATTATACTAATATATTTTTGTAAGGGTTTATACAATTAGCATGTCCGTCCTAACAGTCATGTTTATCTTCATTTCTGTAGGGCAGAGTGATACCTTTTTACCTGACAGAATAAAACTGGATATGACACAGGTTTCCAAAGAGATTTCCAAAGAGATTTCCAAAGATAACATCGACTTACAAATGAATGTCACGTTCAGTGAAGGTCTACTTTCCCCCTTGTTGTATTTTGTGATTATTCCACATTTAAATTATCTGTTGAAAGTGATATTTTAACTATAGTAACTTTGTCCCTCTCTCTGTAGGTTTTAACAAAGATATTGGGTTTGTTCTCTATGATAGTGATCAGTTCTTTCAGTCAAAAAGCTTTCAACCTTCTCTGGATACCAAGAGAAGAGTAATATCTGCTAACCTTCAAGAAAGTCTTGGATTTGACCAAATTGAGTTTGCAGTCACACCATCGGTGAGCAGCTAGTCCAACAACATACTTCCCTCTGGGCACACTTTTGTGGTTTGCGCCTTTCTGTCGCTTATAAATAATGAAATTAGAAATACTCAGGCCTTACACTCTTAAAAATAAAGGTCCCCTTAAAGAACCTTTCATTATAGTTCTTAACCATTTTTTTTTCTTAGTGTGAAGAACATTTCAATATTCTATAGAATCCCTTTTTTTACTATAAAGAACCTTCTGTGCAATGTAAAGATTCCATGGATCCTTTGATGCCAATAAAGAACCTTATTTTTAAGAGTGTACCACTGGAAGTAAGCTTTTTTTCTAAAGAACTATACAGTGATGTTCCTCGCTATCAAACACATTGACAGAGGTCGGCACAGGCATGATATTTATGAATTGTTTCAGGTCGATTCGACACTATCCCTCAACGACTTTGCATGTGTGTTTTGGAGTTACACTAAAAATGACTGGAGCCCAGAAGGCTGTTCCAAAACATCGAACCCCTCAGGTCATGTAGTATGCAGCTGTAAACCGAAAAAATTTGAAAATGCCAACTTTGCCATTCTGATGGTAAGATATACTTGTAGAAGGATGTAAATATCATTGAACAACCTTAAGGTTATCATTATAACCTTTAACTGAACAATTCTTAAAAGAACCATTTTTTCAATAATCAGAAGAACCATTCTCCGCTATATGAACAATGGAAATGTTCCATGGAATGCCAATGATCCAAAGATGCCAATCAATAACCTTTATTTTTAAGAGTGTGATGTCTATGATGCTGTGAATTAAAGTCCACTGCTACTAGAATTTTAGTGTCATTTTCTGCAGACATTTGATACCAACTATCAGTATTCTGAAGCCTTGCATTGGATAAGCATCACCGGCTGCACTCTGTCTGTACTGGGTCTGTTTGTCACAGCTGTGTACCAAATCGTAACCAGGTAAAGGCTTATAGTTTACACTGTTAAGCATTGTCACAGCTATTTGAGTGGTGCAACTTTTTATAGCTTGTATTCATACACTTTTGCCGCAGAAAGTCAAGAGGAGGCAGTCCTACTCTACTAGTTGTGAACATCTGCATGAGCATGACGGTTTTCTACCTTCTCTTCATCTTCGGCATAAACAACCCTGTCCAACATCTGAGTGTGGCAAAGTTGTCTGGTCAGAACAAAGTTCCCGACACAGACCATCACAAGTACCCAGACGAGGGTCCCTGTACAGCATTTACAGCTCTGCTTCAGTACTTCCTGTTGGCCACGTTCACCTGGAACACTCTGTACGGCGTTAATGTGTTCCTCCTCTTCAAAAGCGGAGTGTCTGGAACACCTCCATGGTTTCCAAAGGTCTCCCTGGCTATTGGATGGGGTAGGGGACTTGAACAAAGCACTAATGTATTGTATAGTTATAACGTCTTATAACGGCACTTTTATGATGGATGGATGCACTGTTTTGAGCTTCAAACTTATGGTTGCAATCCACGGCTATTATAAAGCTCGGAAGCATCAGGGTGTTTATTAACTCCGATTGCATTCGATTGAAAGATATACACCTAAGATGGCTTGAGGTTAAGTAAATCATGGGGTAATTTGAAGTGAACTACTCCTTTAAGCATTATCTAGAGTAACCATGGAAAAAAAAAACACCAATGACTTGGTGAGAAGATATTATAGAACTGTATTTTAAATAATTGTTTAGTTTTGACTGTTTAAAAAAAAAAAATCAGTATTTTTAATCACTTTTCCAAAAAAAGAAAGGTGTATACTTGTGTATGTTATCAACCAACATTTTTAAGAATATTGTTAAATGGTATTTTCTTTTTTCACCCACCCCTGCATCCTGGGTATTAACAGCAAAATCAAACAAAAGACTAAACCCTAAATATGAAATGACATATCCAATATATAATGTCATTAAATGTCAATAAATCTTTTTTCTGTTTAGTTCTACCCGCTGTTATTGTTGGTATCTCATTGGGTTCCACCTACAGAGTGAAAGAGCCTTTAGGTTATCGACAAGAAGAGTTGTAAGTATCAAATATTTCCAACTTTACTACTTTTATACGCAGACTCACAGACAAGGCTTAAGCCCCAGACTAAAATGCATGTTTGAGCTGTTTTATGTTTGTGCCACTGTTTTATCTAAAGATGCACAATAATATGTTTTTCAAGGTGCCTTTACCACTTAGATCTAACCTTTGCTTAATCTAAGCCCTGCCTGTGAAACAAGTACTAGCCGTTCATCCATTTTGAATTCCGTGCTTGTTTGGATGTCCCGTTTCTATTGGTCGCGCTATTAATCATCACAGAGCGCAGCGGCAAAAGTTGAACTATTTTGAACTTTGACCGTGGAGTGCGCGCGTGGACGTCAATGGTGCACACCGCTGCGCTTGCGCTTTGGTCGATGCAGCGTGGCGCAAGCCATTGAAATGAATGGGTTTCAGTGCACAGCCCATTCCGTGTCCTGTGTGAAAGGCCCATTACGGCTGCGACACGGCTAACTTAGCTAACCACGCCCATTCTAGTCAATGCTTGTGTTTACACCAGCCGCGTATCAGAATCGACCCAGAAACTGATCTTCGCACCGCTTCACTAAAGATAGGCACGAGTCTATTTTTGATGGACGCTGTGTCCAAGGCGCACCGTAAATACAAAATAAAAGTTAAAAAACACTGTCAATTTCAAAATAAACACCCTGTTCAGTCTCCATTGTATTGGGCACCAATATATCAAGAAAAACCACGTTGGACAGGCAAATCAGGTGGTCTCGCGTATCCAGTCGCTTCGCTTCTGAAATGCTCCTGGAGTGAGTTGGCACCGCGTGGACAACTGAACAAAACCTCGGAGCCGTAACGTGCCACAGACGCATGCAGTGTAACTAAGGGGTTATGGGTTTGGAACGATATGAGGTTGAGTAATTTTCAGTTTTGGGGGAACTAACCCTTTAAATGTCTTTTTATTTTTACTTTATTTGTGTGTTTTTTCATTGTTCTCTCTGGATTGCAATAGTTCAGTTGTCACTCTTTTTTGATGCAGTTGCTGGCTGGCTTCACTGGACGACAAACAGAAGTTCAATATGGGGAAACCGATGTTTTGGGGATTCTTGCTCCCGTTAATGCTCATGCTGCTCTCAAACATGGCAATACTGCTGTACTTCTCTCGCAACATATGCAGGACCAACCCTAACTTAAACAGGTATGTTTACTTTGGGACCAGAAGAGCAGTTATCAACCAAAAGGCATTTATGAGAATATATTTAACCAATAACACTGTTGCTGTTTAGTTCACGGAAAACTCCTCTAAAGAAGAAGATTTTGAGTAGTTTCTCTCTGGCAGTCATGCTCGGACTGTCCTGGGTCACCGGCTACATTTTGATCATCACCCGTGAAACAAATCTCAAACTTATTCTGAGTGTGGTTTTCTGTCTCTTAAACACAACACAGGTGTGTTAATGCACATTGCACAAAAATGCACAAAATCTAATGATGGATTATAAATGAAATCAGCAATGCTTCTGTTTTTCTTTCCATTTCCAAAGGGTGTTCAAATATTAATTTTATTCACTCTGAGGCCATTTTTAAACTCAAACCCAGGATTTCTGGACAGTCTCTGTGTGTCAAACATAGGCTTTCACAGGAAGACTTTCTCTTTATGGAAAAATACGATACCAGAAAGCAACGAAAGCTACAAATCCACTGAATCTGAATCGGCCTGATGGGCAATCAAAGGTAATAACCAAAAGATGATTATTTTAAGACTTCCTTTAATTCATTTCAATGAATGATGACAAGGAGGAATATCAGCTTAAGTCAGATATTTTGTCTTGGTGTTCGTACTGGCAATTTTATGTTTATGTGTAAATTTTGTGTGTATTTGTGTGTGTGTATACACACATTTTTCTGAATTTAATGTGTATGTTTATGTGCTCTAATGTAAAATAATATAAATGTACTGTAAACACACGAATCTTCACACCAAGTTTGGCTCATTGCTTCTTTTTTACTAGTCACTGTTGACAGATATTAAACATTGATGAAATGACACATAGACTGTTGGGTCTGAATTCATGTTTTCACGATCTTAATATATGAGTTTAGGAATTTCTTTACTCTAGTAACCATAGCAATTTTAGCTGAGATCATATTAGCATCGAACGGTTAGGAAGTTTCTGTAAAATGGCCCCAGACCCCTAAAGCAAAGTCAGGAGAGCGTTTCCACCAGGGGGCGACATTTACAATAATATACTTTTGTGATCCATAGAAGATAAACTGTGGTTGATCCTAGTTTGCATTGTTTACGCACATACAGTGGCTATTGATTTTTTGTTCCTCTTTCATTCAAATCTTTCATCTGATGGCAATCAACTTTGCATTGAACATCTTTAACCTTTTGAATGGCATTTTTTATATGGATATACAATATATATATATATATATATATATATATAACTGATTATGTGAAGTGGTTGTCTAGACATGCACACAGAGAGAGGGAGAAATTTTGATCTTCTATGTTAGGGGAAAAAAAAAAAACATGGTGAGGTTATTCATAGTTCTTGGTATTAGCAAGTGCCGAGGTTTTGGAGCAAGTGCCAGACCGCTCTGGTTAATTTTTGTTATTTTCTTATCCTCACAGTAAAGGCGAATATTACTCTGTCGTCCTGCAGTTTGGCATTTAAATAAAACTCTTCTGTATAACTCATAATTCACTATTTATATTTGGTAGTCCACACAGACGAAAGCGTTTTCTCTTCCTTTGTAGACGATGACCTCATGGCCGTCGTCAGAGCGGTTCTGACCTGTTCAGCCATGTGTGTAAATGCTAAAATACGAATGGTAAATTGACCCTTGGTCAAAATGTTTCTCTCAAACAAGTAAATCCCTTCGTCTGCCGCAAGAGAGTGCACATATTCTACTCCAGTCAACATCTAAAGAAATATTAATTTCAATGAACTTCATACACACGTTTGTCACCCATGTGCTGTTGTCAAACATGATTAAATTGCATCTATAAATAACAGGCCTTGCATCTTGAATAAAAATCAAGTGTTTTCTGCCTCTCTAGATTTGAATCCTGTAGTTTTCAGGATTGATTTTGAAGAGCCAACTGGCAAAAAATCTCCAATTGTGCGAACTAGTTGTGTTACCATTAGAAAGTGCTCTGGATAGTAGAGTACAAAGCACCAGGTTCTGGTCCGCTGGTTTTTACCACTGTTGGGTACGTAATGACCATAGGGTTTAAGAAAACAGCTGAGAACACTTTTTTGGGGGCCTAGCTGTTGTGTTCACACCTCACGATTTATTGCAAAGATGATTAAATTTCCTGCTGTAAGCTACTAAGTTCCTGAACGTACTTGTCTTTCTGAGAGCACCGTGTTCTGGGAATTCCTGGCTATCATGTGTCTCTGTGATCTCAATTCATGACGGTAAGTACCGTCACACTCTTCCGTCAAACGTTCGTCGTTCAAAATGTACTGGCCTTTGTCAGCGTGAGGGATTTGTGTTGGCACACATTTTGACGGCTTATGAGAGGGCCTTCTTTTGGTGGCCTTTTTAATGACTTTGACTTGATTCAGGGATTTTTTTCTGTAAGGGTCATAAGATTATTTGTTGACCACTCATAAGATATGATTGTTTTATGTATATATAATGTATGTATAAAGTATACTGTTTGAAAAGTTGGCTGCATTTCCCAAAAACGTTGTAAGTAGATTGTATAACCATTGGTACCAATGGCTACTTAGCCTAAAAGTTACCACTGTTTTTGGAACTGAAAGTTAAAGGGACA
Organism: Pimephales promelas; assembly: GCF_988280905.1. Classification (NCBI taxonomy): domain Eukaryota; kingdom Metazoa; phylum Chordata; class Actinopteri; order Cypriniformes; family Leuciscidae; genus Pimephales; species Pimephales promelas. The sequence continues at coordinate 16,866,732 of NC_142770.1, read as the reverse complement.
CCCAGAAATGAAAATCCTGTCATCAATTGTATTTCTTTGTTGAACATAAAATAAGTTATTTTGAAGAATATGGTAACCAAACAGCTGATGACAGAATTGTTTTATTTCAGACCATTAAAATGGTGAAATAACTGAGAGGTGACAAAAGCCTGGTTTATTTTACGGCTGTCGCTGTGAGTCATTATTCATTTTCAAATCAGCTTATTCTTATGCTTAAAAAAGAGTGGATTTAATCAAAGTCTCACCGACATCAAAGGCCTGTTCACACCAAGAACAATAACTATAAAGATAATTATAATAATATGTTAGCATCCACACCATAACTTTCTGTTTTATTTTAAGTGTGTGCCCTAGTTTTGTCGTCTGTCACTTTAAATGTCGTCTGCCACTTTAAACTGTACCCAATCTAGTCTGTTCCTTAAAACTGTATTATTGTAAAGCTTGAAGAGGTATTGTGAATAAACTAAACTAAACAATGAAATGCCAGAGCTCCTTAAAGTCGGTGGATTCTGATTGGCTGTCAATTATTTTATTGCTCATCAGCTGGAAAAAAATCAAAAATTCTATGAAAGTGATTCCAACGATAATATTCCAGTTGTGATGTGGACTATCGAATTACTGTATAACTATTCAAACTTTCTTGCTATAGTTAACATCATTGGTGTGAACAGGCCTTAGGTGGAGATTCTTCATATAGAACATTTATCCAAGTAGGCCTATGTAAGTATTCAACCACTACTTGAGGTTTAGGGCAGTTTAGTGCCAGAGATAGTGTAAGATGTGTTGTTTTGGCCACCTCATGTACATGACCAACTTCATCTGGATAGGTAATGTCAAGTTTTTTTTTCTGCTGTGGTTCAGGCATCAAGCAAAAACAAGTTTTGGTAATGCAGGGCCGCTTCATAACTGAGTCATTCCGTCATGACATGCATCTTCGCCAAATATCCCAGTGTTTGTTTCGTTTGCACAGCAGGGGGCTCAGTTCTGGGCTCTGGACCAGATATCCAAGAATTAGGGTTCACAGGAATGTCTGGATCTATAAGTTCGTGTGCATGTATGTGTTTGTGTTTTTGGCTGTACTTCGTTGCTGAGATATGTGGGCCTCTGAGCTTGTGAATCAGTGGGAAAGGATGGGAAAGACCTCTCCTGCTGTGTTTTTTGTTTGGCATTTATTCAGGTTCTCCACCTTTGTTGTCTTTCTCTTCCTAGCTGTTCTTCTCCTTTCCAATCTGATAAATTATCCAATAAGCAATGTATGTTAAACACAGGTCTGAAATCCATATTTCAGTGCATATTTTTCCCATGCCACAATTCATGACAGGCCAGCAAATGCTGTTTGACATCAACTATATAGACTTGAAACAGACCACATCTCCTCAAAGTTCTTCATTGTTTTAGAGAGACTACTGAAAACTTTCTAGTATCTGGACAACATAAGAGCATCCAAGGTAAAGAAAGGGGAAAAGAACTCTTTAAAAATCTTGAATTTGACTCTTTTCATTCATGTTTTTATATGCTTTACACTATTTTCAACAAAAGTTTACCAGCATTGTCCTATTGTCCATCACACACAGTCATCATGAGGGTCTGTGAGGGTTCTCTCTATTGGCGCTTTTCCACTACACAGTACCAGCTCCACTCTGCTCGGCTCGGCTTTGTTTGGTTTTCCACTGTGTAAAAGTTGTACCTGTACCTGTTTTCGGGTTTTTTTTTTAGTAGCGAGCTAAGGCGAGCTGAGCCAGTACTAAAATGTGACGTGAAAACAATGCCGACTGCTGATTGGTCAGAGAGAATCGTCATCATTCACTGCGTCATCATTGCACGCGGCAGATGGAGTATCCAGAATAACCCGCCATTTTTAAATAGTTTGGCCAGAGATAGTTAATAAACGTAGTACTATTATTATGGCAACTCGGAAGAATATGCCGTGGTCAAACGAGGAGGTGCAGACTTTGCTTTGTTTGGTGGCTGAAGAGAGGATCCAGCGAGAGCTTGATGGGGCAACGAGGAACGAAAGGCGTCGCTATGATGACCGGGTACTATTTGTGGCGATACTGTCTGCAGTGGAAAATGGAGCAAAAAGCGAGCCGAGTCGAGTCGAGCTGGTACTGGTAATGGAAAAGCGCCATAAGACATCTTTTCCTGATTTAAAAAAAAAAAAAAAAATCTTAAACTGCATGTTTGTGCTGAAGTTTTTAAAAATAGGTATATCTTCAAAGCTTCACTGTTTTTTTTTAAATAATAAAAGATTAAGCCAGACTACTTGGGTTCAGACACAATATTTATGTCTGTTACTATAGTCAGATTATGTGATTTTGAGGCAGATACATTTTTTATCCAATACGAAATTATGAGCATAAACTACCATGGAAACAGATTTACAGAATATGGATATGCAGAATATGCTATTTTGGTAATTCTAAAATGACAATGCCAAAGTCTGTCATCAAAGTGGCTTAGTAAAATCCTCCCAGAACTGTCTTACTGTACGTTCACACCGCCGCCGACTTGAGCGTCAAAGAAGCTCTGGCTGCCGTGTCAAGGACGCTTGTAAAAAAGTGTGGGGAAGCTCGTTGACGCTTTGAACGCTTTGACGTTGCAGGGAGAATAGAAGTGTCACAACATGAAATGTAATAAACAGAAAAAAACAAGCAATACATTTAAGAAACCTTTTTTTAATGACAGCATTTTTATTACCGTTTTGGTCACATTTGGTCGGGGAAAAAAATTGTTAGCTATAATTATTATTATTATTGCGGTCAAATCGGTGTCACCGTGAACAAATGAACTGCATTCCCGCTATAAAACGAGCGTAAATATTTCAAATAAAACTTGCACTCATGCGGTCCCTATAAGCAAACAACGTAATGTCTTAAATGATACGAAACCTGTAGGAAACCCAGCAACGGCGATGAATAGCTCTTCCATTTTCTCAGAGCTAATGTTTTTGTAGGAACGAAAGTTTACATTCATGTTTCTCCGGAATCAGCCAATGTGAAGGACGTCTATATTCCAATTGGTTACTGCCGTTTTTGCCGCTGCTTGCCGCTGAACCGCGGTCACAGCTCATTACCACATAGTTGAGCTTCTTTCAACTTTCTGATTGACGCTCAAAACGCCCAAAACGCGACGCCGATGGATTTGATGCTCCTTGCAGCTGAGAAAAGCCAGCTTCCATTGAAAATGAATGACTTCCGGCCGCTTTGAAAGCTCAAGTCGGCGGCAGTGTGAACGTACAGTTACACGAAAAGGCATCCACCTTTAAAGCAAGAAAACATGACAGTGTTTATTGCTTTTCTTCTGCCTGCTCTAAGGTGCAAGTCAGAAAAGGCCCACAGGTGCTTGTCCTACTTCAGAAAATTTTATTTTGAAAGTTGATCAGGAAGAGCCAATTTTGACCTCTTTGTCTCACTGGATGGTTTGCTTTATTTGTAAACGTTTTTTTTTTGTTTTTTTTGCGATATTCCAATTTTGTCTGGAAACATTGCTTCTATCTGCACCGTCATTGGTTGTTACCTCTAAGTTGTAATGTACAAGTGAAATCTAAGTGAAGATCAGCATTGGGAATAACAGTATTAGCGTAATTTGGGCTGGCAAAGTGTGTTTACCCGGCCGCAAAAGTGGGCTACCTCAGGCTGTCAGCCTGAATGCTTCCCACTTCCTGATCTGTCAATACTTTTCTTTACTCTACACTTACTTCTTACCTCTTGGCTAAAATTAGAGCAAGAGTGGTAAAATAGCAAAGGAAGGAAAAAGAAAACATTTCCTTCATTTACCAAAGAATTTAGTTTGACCCAAGATTTTCGTGCTCTGTAGCACACAGCTTTGCTAAAGGTTGGCGGCACGTGGAGGGAAGATGACCTCACGTGTGCTCATGGAGACAAAACGTGCCTGAGAGAGACCACAAGACTTCTGTCAGGACGCAGGAAGAGGGAGAGATCTGAACTGATAAGATAGTCAAGAAAGTTTGATTTGGACTGTGCGGTCAGTCTGGAGTGAAACTCAACTGACATTGAGATGAATTGCAATGCTAATGCTAGCTGATTTTTCCAGGTATTATGAACCTCCTTTCTTCGACCAGTATGAATTTTTCATGCTGGTTTATATGTGCAAGTTACATGGTCTTTCTGCTAAAGCTGATTGACTAGGGTGAACTTTCTAGTTAAGCCAGATCAGTTGGATACACCAGAACATTAGCATCCAAAACACAACAAACACAGGGTTTGCTGTTCTCCTCTTTGCATGCGTTGAAATTAGACCACCCGGGCTTACCCCAGTTTTACCAGCTGTTCTGTACATAAACATAAAATGTTAAAAATAATAGAGATGATGAAGTGTTAGGTTTGTTATTATTGGATGCTGTTGCCGAGCGCATGCTGATTCCCAATTGGCCACGGTCTGATTGACACGTCCTCCTGCTTCATCCCAGATAGTGAAACATTTGGTTTGTTTGGAGCTTCTGTCCCAATGGGCCTCCACTCAGAGCATGGGCTGATGTATGGCATATCACGGATAGACGTTGGGGAATGGAAAGAGTGAAAGATAGAGACAGAAACTGCTCGGATCTCTCAGAGTATTTCTAGCTTAGTGAGGAGTGATATTAACCATGTGACTCTGGAGCCTTGGAGTCTGAATACTTGCATTATAATAATTCCCTGAAAGCCTTGATAATTGGGTCTTCTTGGGTGTTGAGTTTTACGAAACATGACAATGAGAGCTTCCTCTGAAAGTTGGTACTGAAAATTCACTGACCTTTTTGTCGCATTACCCTTATACGTCTATGTTGCATGTGAACAGTGTAACGTAAGAAATTTCTAATCATTCCAAATGACCAACAATTTTTTTTGTTTCGCTTTTAAAACTTCTTTTGAGAGTTGTGATGTATCCTCAGAGCCCATTTTTGAATGCCACTGTTAAAGTGTAATTTTTCACGAAGATAATGCAAAGAGCTTACTAAACATAAAGATAAGAACCGCCCACAATCGTTGCATAAACTACGATGGAAACAGATTTACTGAACAAAATCTTTCGATGCGCAACAATCGACTCGAGTGACTTTGCCCTAACAGAAGATGTAATGGATAACCAGTGGACTGATTTTATTGCACATCATTGTGAGCCAAACCTGAGCCAAAGTCCGTCATCAGAATGATTTGGTATAGGGACCTCCCAGAATCGTCTCACACGATTGCGTGATAACATTACAGCATTTAATGCATTTTGCCTGCACGCTCTGAGACACAAGTCATTTAAGATGGAGGATAAGAGAGCCATACAGTTTCTTCCCCCGATTGCATCAGCTTCCATTTTTATTACTGATATTTTGTGCCAATTTCCCTGGAGGTGACGATTTTGTTCTCTTGAACCCAAGGGATGGAATCGCTACTTTCCATTTTTACGCATACGTTAAATTCTCAACTTTGGATGGAAACGTGGCTAATGACAACTGAAGGGTATCGAAAGATGATGTGCAAGCGTGAATGAAAAGAACCCAACCAAAGCTCCTTTCCTTGGTTTTTGATTGGGGCACACATGGTCAAGTTCTTTCTTGAAGCGAGATGGCTGACTGCTCAACTGATTTGCATTAGCAGGGCAATTAAAGCAGAGATGTTCTTTCTCATGATCCCAAACCGCTGATTATCCACCTTTGGCTTTTGATTCAGATTTGTGCTTAGAGAAATCTCCCTCTTTGGCTGTAGCAGGAGCGACTCCCCTCCAAACCTGCTTTGAGGATCAGTGAGCTTCAACAAGGTCGGTTTAAGAAAAGGATAATCTCATAGTTTACGGCACCTAATAAGGCCAAATAAGTGGATATGTGTGACAGTTGTATTTCTGTGGAGATTTCCATTTTCATATATTAGCCTTCTCTAAGCCCTTTCATTGTGTACTGTTGAGATGATAGATCATCCCTCGCTTTATTTTCATCCCTTGATTTGACGTTAAAGCCTCTGGGACTCAGCATGCCATGTGCAGCGCAATGAAAGACAAGCTCTGGCTCACTAAAAATGCGACGTCTCTTAAAATATATTCCATTATTCAATGCCTCATAGACATTCGAGAAGCTAGTTTATGCAAAGAGATGTATGTGTTGCCAGAGATACTCTGTTGCACCTGCTTGAGATCATCTTTAGTGGTTAAAGCGTAGGTTTATTTTTATGTGTTTGGTTAAGCTATTTTAGACATGAATGTATTATATGTATGAGGTGAACGAATACTTGGCTGGTCACTGTGTTGGATGCTTGACAAAGAAAGTTGGATGGCGGGAGCTTCATTTCTGTGATGTGGATTAATGGCCTCTTGTTTTCGGTGTTTTGTTGGATCCTAGAGTCATGACGAAATGCGATTGATAGTTATAGTGTGTATTTATGGTGAAGTATATAATGTGTTTAACTCTTTTCCCACCATTGACGGAAATTTCGTTCATTTACTGTATGAGACAAGCCTTTTCCTTTGAATTTTGATTTGAATAGTGTTATTGTTCCATCTACTGAATATACAATGGTTGCACATAATGTCTTTTTCACAATTAAAAATAAAATGATAGTTTGACTTAGTTTTGTTTTCTCAATTCCTTTTTACAGTGTAATTTTATTGCTGTTTAGTACTCTTTCCAGTGCAAACCACCTTTAGTGATTGACCCTCCATTGCACGATCAGTATTGATCTCAATGTAAATGCTAAATAAAATGTAAAAAAATCAGTATAATCCATTTACATTTTTGAGTTATTACAACAAGAAATCCCCAGTAATACTTATGTTTAAGCCAATTTGATTGAACATTTTTCATCCAATTCATTTTTGCAGGGCAACCAAAGATTTCTTGTCTAGAAGGTCCATTATTAATTAACAACGCAATAAATTACAGTTATTATGAAAAGAACTTTGCAATATTTATATATGAGGAAAGCAATTGCATTACATTCAGATGCACATAAACGTCAAGACTTTACTCATAAAATGAAAAGATGAACGCTTAACATGACCACAACAAATACCTAACAGTGAGGACAACAACATGAAGTACAAGTCTGAAAACAACAAAACAACCGCATAATTTAACCGCAGTGCATGTTGGGAAAACGTGAAACCTTAGCAAATCAACAACATCTCTCAATATGAAACTGTTCAGACAACTTTGTTAGGCTTTAGACAGCATTTGGAAGAATATTCCTTTGTGTTTTTCCATGTGTTTTGATGTAAGTCACTTTTCTTAGTATCTGTGACTCATAAAGCCCATGTGCTGGATAAAATGTAATCTTTTTTTTTTCTTGGTAAGAGCTGAACACAGTTCCTCAGGAAATATAGATCTTTCCTGCCTTTGTAGTCTCAAGGCTACCAGGGAGAGATGAATTGAAAACTGAAGGGAAGCAGAACTGGTGGAACTGATGGAACAAAATTCTCCATAAACTTTGCTTTTCTCCACACGGTGATTCTCCTTCTGAGGCTGAAGGGGCACTGGGAGTGGATATTCGGAGTTGTGTTGAGTTGTGTCAAAGTGGCAGAGGTGAAAGAACATCTGTATTCAGATCAAGCATTGCCACTGAATACTTACAGTATATCTGAGACTTCTGTCTTGATACAAATTAAAATGTTGTGCAGATATATTTCGTAAAGGAATATTCCAGGTTCAGATTATGCTCAGTCGACACAATTTGTACAGTTTTTTTGCTTACCACAAAAATAATTTTGACTCGCCCGCCCCTTGATTTCTTTAAAACAAAAATGGAAGTGAATTTTTGAGAATTTAAAAACAGAAATGTGAATTTTATATAAAATCACTAACATAATTTGTATTATTTGAGCTGTATAGGTGATTAAACCATTTTTACAGTTGTTTTAGGGCATTGTCAGTAAAAAAATGTAATATAACTTTATACAGAAAAGGTTATTAAAGTGATTTTCTTTAACTAAAATCATGTTGTTTACATCTGGTCGCTCGGGCTGCACTTATGAGGTCAACATCCGCAGATTGTCCATGTGTCGTGGAGGGAAATGTATTCAGGTTCTGTGTGACGTTTACAGAGCAACAAGGATAAATAATGATGTACTGTGCTCTTGGCAATAAGAAGAAAAAGTGTGCTTGTTAATTTTAGGTCATAAATAAAGCCCCATTAATCTGTCCTCTCCACTCTCTGTGGTTAAAGGAGAAGATTCCTTAGAGTTAAAGTATTCTTGGCAGGTATTGTTTATCTCTTGTTTTCGCATACACATGGCCTTCCTTCCCCTCATTCTCATTTGATACTGCTGAAAGCTTCAATGAATTGGCACAGAGCCTTATTGTGTTCACTAAACAGACGAGGAACCCCTCATTTCACTGTTTGGCATCTGGAGATCTGAGGCAGACGGTCTCACTGATGATGGATGGCTGACGGTCTCATCCAAGACTTACAGGACAGGAATACATCATCTACACCTAATAACCACCCTCATATTGTTACCAGGAGTGTTAATAATTGGAATGAATGGAAAAAGCATGTTTTGATAAACTTGTTTATAATGAACTTGAAAAATGTTGCTTAACTTAACTTAGCGTTTCCATTTTCTAATAGTGCATGTTTGACAGTAGCCTATCTGTTTTCAAAATAGAATAAAATTTCCTTTAGCAAACTAAATTTTTCAACAACATGATTTTATATCTTGCAATGCTAAGTTTTTACCACGCAATCATATTTCTCGGAATTGCAAGGTTAGATATAAAGTCACAATCACAAGAAAAAAGTCAGACCATTGGCCATTAGAAACTGAGAATTTGCGTGAAATATATTTAGTATTTCAAGATATGAACTCGCAATTGTACAAAAAAAAGTCAAATTTGGCTTTATTTCTCGCAATTCTGATTTTATTTCGTGCAATTACGTGTTTATAATTCACAATTGTGTGTTTACATCTTGCAATTGTGAGTATATATATCCTGCAGTTCTAACTTTACTTCCCGCAAATCTGAGTTTATACTGTATCTTGCAACTCTGACTTTATTTCTAAACTCGTAAATGTGAGAAAAATTCAGAATTTCAAGTTATAAACTCGGAATTGTGAGAAAAAAAGTTTAGTAGTGGTGTGGGGTGCGTGTGTAGCCTATTTTACGTTTGGATAGAATTAGTAGTGTGTGTATTACACACAAATGAACTGCATATCAAATGCACATAAAAACTGTGCATCATAAGCACGTAAAAACTAATTTTCGCGTATAAATTGCACAATAAAAAACACAATGCATGCTATAGAGACACATTTATGTTAGAACAGGCTGGATTAACATATAAAAAAAGAAAGAGCAGCAGGAATATTAAGGTGCCGTCACTTTAAGAGCAGCACAGGTCCAATATACTGTTACACATGCATTTTATCTCTCGCATATTTACGTTCACTCAAGACATAACCAACAATGTTTACGATGGTACCCGACAAGACAGGAATTTTGACATAATTTTGTGTGAATGTCCGTTCAAGCTCAGGAAGTCGTGAAAGAGTATTATTGTGGACTTGTTTTGTATTCAAATATATCCATATTGCTTATAACCTTATCTTTAAATGAACAGATTTATTTTTTATATCAGTTGAACAGAAATAGGTTTTCCATTCAATTTTGCCCTGGTTAAATGATGTAGGGCAGGATTAAACTACTAACCTTGATATAACACAGACTTCTTTCCCAGCTGTCAACCTAAGGACTGCACAGATTTTCCAGTATTAGCTGGTTATGTCGAAGTCAGACCCTGAAAAGCAGATGTTTGTGCAATATTTATGTGTTCATATCATTCATCGGGGGAGAGCTGCAGATAAATATAGGACATTTAGATGGATGAGCAAGTAGAAAAAGACATATGGGACCTTAGCATGCCTGTTGTATAGCTGCTTCCAATCCATCTGGAGTTTGTCCTTGTCGCTCGCCAGTAATTTTGAGGTTTATTTTATGTTGAGCATCCCATAATGCAGTCATGAGCAGTCATCCCGTTCGCATCCCAAGGCGTCATAGTGCTTCGCATAGTGCGAAAAATGAGTGCTGTGTTCATGTCGTAACGATATGGCGACCCTATCAACACCAAAACGAATCTGCAGTGGTCACAAAGATTCACGCAGTGATGCAAGTCAGAACTCTCCGAAAATTCATAGTTTACATGTTGTAATTATGAGTTTTTTATGAGGCGAACACTTTTTACAAGTCGGAATCACAAAATCATGGTAATTCTGACATGGAGTGAACACACTTTAGGCCTATGTGTTATATCATCTTATCAATTCACACATATATTTGAAAATAAAAAAAATGTGTTTCTGTCAAACAGGGAAAAAATTATCAATAGTGCAGCAGTGTGTCAAAAATAAAAACGGTATATTCCCAAATAGCAAACTGACATTGAATCAACGTGGAAACGACGTCTCTCATGACATTGAAACAACGTTGATTTTGCTCATCGACACCAACGTCAGAAGCGGCATTCATCAAAGCTAAATGAAAATCGAAAATTGGTTTGCTTTCATAACGTTGAAACAACGCGTTGATTTCAAGTTGATTTTCCGTTAGTTTTGAAAGAATGACGCGTCTGACGTTGGTTCAACGTTAATTCGATGAGCAAAACAATGTCAGATCAACGTTGTTTCGATGTCATATTTCCACGTTGATTCAATGTCAGTTTGCTATCTGGGTTATCAAGTACTCATCATCTTATTGTCACACCTTTTTATCTTCAGCTCAAGAGTTATTAGTCGCATGCTCAGTTGATTGGCTAAAAAAATTGTCCTGTGAGCAAAAATGGCTGATAAATGCCATAGAGATGCATGGGGATATTAACGGGTAGCTTTATTCAGGTATAAAATGCCTTTTTGGAAGAACAAATGCTATTTATTTAGCTAAATTACCTCAAAGTTTGTGATTTTGCAGCTAATACTGTGGTTGTCCTCCTCATGTTCTGTATATGTATCAGGATGGCCTATAGGTCTTTTAACATCTCAGTAGACTGCAGCTATTTGCCTTTAAAGTAAACACCAGCATCAAGCTACCTAATTTCTGTTTCTGATGACTTTATTACTTCAGTTGTGTGCATTTAACGCCAAAAACACGAAGGTCACGTTCTCGCTACATGTGAGGTAAACTCACTTAGTGTGCACTCGATAAGACCTCTGGTTGTGTTTTCTGCTCTTCATTTCAGAGAGCCTCTAAAGACTAGTTTGGCGGGCAGTAAGAATGAGTCAGATGAGTTTTCGAAGTAAAATTTGACACATCAGCAGACACGCTGCAAACATACCGTGTAACCTTTTTAATTATTTTAAATCGATATGGACATGCTAGCATTGCAAATATGCTAGCATTTGTTGTTGTCTTCATAGACATTTGCCATCATTCTTGGCGGTTTTCAGTGCACATAGTCTTAACTGCAGATTGGATGTCCATCCAACAACATTTCATGAAATACAACTATAGTGAACTATAATAAACCAAAATCAGTAATATTTTGAAAGCCCTGCAGTTCTATATACAATTTAGACAGAACCAAGATGGCCTTGTTTAATTTTTCAGCCCTTACCAGATGGACAGCAGGTGAGATTGTTCTGTCCATTCATTCATGTAGTAAAATCAAATTACCATTTTTTATTAGTCACCTGTTTGTGTTCACGTGATAAATGTAGCATTGTTTGCAGGTTATCCCGTTTATCGGTTGGCAGGGCTATGTTTTATCTACTCTTTCATCTGGTTTCTCCTGACAGGCCAACTGTTATCTCATACTTTGTCATGGAAATTAGTACAATTTATTTGGTTGTAATGATTTTTTTGGTCTGGATTCCACATGACGAAATGTGATCACAAAACCTGGGTTTGCAAAACACGTGTTTTCTAAAAGTGCATTGCTGTGAAATGAGAAAAATCATTTTAGTCTGTATTTTTTGCCTTTTGTCCAGTATTATCCAATTTTCCTAAAGGTGAATAGGATAATAATAATAATAATAAAAAAATAAATAAAATAAAAAAATAAAAAAATAAATTTGTGTGTAAGTGATATTTGGCTCAAAACATGAGAAAATGTCCTTGGAAGATATTGTAATCTGACACAAATAGATAAAGTGAAATGTTTCCTTACCACTAATATAAAACAATATGTCATGAAAAGCCAAATAGCTCAAAATTGACCAAATGCATGACGAAACATAATTTTTAGCCTGTATGGTGTCTTAAAGCTAGATATATGTACTTAAGAACAAAATGTACTGTACTTCATTCATCTTTATGTTGTTCCAAACCTATTTGACTGACTTTATTCGAACATAAAATAATTATAATAATAAATTAAAGCTGCAAGCAGCGATGAAAAGGGCCCTCGCACCTTTTTTGGAAGACAGAACACGGTGGGCAATATGTAATGATAATAATTGAAGGAGGAGTATGTCAAAGTAATTGTATTTTCCACACTTCCTGCTACATGCAGATGGCGCTATAGCTATAACCAAATATGTCATGTGTTCAGGACAGGACTCTTATCAAATGTGAAGTCTGCGACAGATCGGACATTGTATGCCTGATTTACTGCAGGCTGTCTGTGGTTGCCTAGCAACATCGAAACTGCAAGCAATATTGAACTATATGACATTTTCATGCACAAATCACCAAAAGGCTGAAATTGGGTGTACATTTCCCAGGCTGCCAAGGGTACACCCTTCGACGAAAACTCAAGATCTTGCTAGCAAATTAAAGTCACAAAGGCCTTAAGATTACATTCACCAAATTTGAAGAGGATCAGATCAAAACTGTAGGAGGAGTTCGTTAAAGTACAACACCAGGAAATTCCAAAAAATGCACAAAATCTAGGAGGAAGTTCAAAATAGCCGACTTCCTGTTTTGTTTAGGGCTATGCTCCAAGAGACTTTTTTGTAGGAATTGGGTCATTGTATGTACCAAATTTCATACCTGTACATGAAACGTAGAATGTGGGGGCAATAATTTAAAGAATTTGCCCAACCCGATTTTGAAAACCATTTCACACGTAAATTTTCACCACTTCTGACGCATGTGCAAAGTTTCATGAGTTTTTAAAAATGTTTAGTCCCCATTAAAAGCAATTCTTTTAAGAGAAGAAGATGAAGAAGAAACAGAGCAAAAACCGGTCCTCTCACCATTGGTGCTCGGGCCCTAAAAAAAGTTTTGGACCACACTGATTTTCATTGTATAGACAAAAACAGGCGACTCTGACATCATACCAGCTCATCTTCTTAATTTCAAAACACAGTCTACACTTCTTGTTATGCGAATGGGGTCCCTGTGGATGTGTTGTAATGCTACGCCACCCATTGCTCTGAACCCCTTCTCCGAAGTCAATACCACACAACACTGTACCACTGCCAGCTTTTCTGCTTCCTCCATCAACAGAGTGCAGCAATACTCCTTCTCTCTGAAGGTTTCTTAACGATAAACCTCCCTCTCAGTTTTTCCCGTTTGGAAACCAACACAATCTTTCTCCGTTTTCTTGGACTGGATGCTAAATTTCGTTTTGATTTGTTCATAAAGCAATGAGGTGAGAAAGTCAAAGATGAATAAAATGTATTTTGTTTTCTTTTAGTAGATGGGACGAATGATGTTTTAGGTGATTCTAGGAATCAGTCTGTAGACACAGCGCAATTTGGGGGTAATTGTGACCAGCTGTTCCTCGCAGGACTGTTCTGGTGTTTAAGCACAGGGAAACAACATCAATCAACAGTGATCGTGGGTCCTCCTCAGTGGCAGTGTAAATTGAGCTGGAACATCAAGTCAGTGCTTGTCATCAAATTATCCAGAAAACGATTTCTTAAGGCTTTTAATTAAATCTTTCATAAGAGATTTTAAGCCTACAGGATTTGCTTGCGTTTACACACACACACTCGTTTCACCGAAAAAAAAATATTATTTTACGTTTTACAATATTACTTATTTTTTATCAAAAAGGGGAACATTGGTGGGAGAATTCAAAAACATGAAATCTTACTGACCCCAAACCTTTGAACAGTATTGTGTAAATACAGTCGTGTCGAAAAGTTTTTGTGTTTCGCAAAGTCTGCTGCTTCAGTTTTTGTGGTGTTGATTCACATTGTTTCTAGATTAGATGCATTTTAAATAATAGCCAAAAGCTTAATTGACCAAAAAATTAACACAACTTTCACAGTTTTTGGCACAAAATGACCACCTAACATCATTTCACTAATTATATCATCAGCACATTGGAAAGTATAAATGAGTACTATCATTCCGTAATCATTTTGATTGGATTATAGGAGCAGACTGATTGCTATAAAAGGAGGAAACACGTGCGTCCAATTATTGTGTTCTTGAGTTAGCAATGATTCCCTTTCAAAGAAAGACATGCAGCCATCGTTGCATTGCATCAAAAAAGCCTCACATGCAAGGAAATTGCTGCAAAGAGCATTGCAACTGAAATGAATATTTACCAGATCATCAAGATCTAACTTCAAGAAGAAAGGTTTAACAGCACCGATGAAGGCTTCAGGGCATCCCAGAGTGTCCATAAAGTTTCCAGTACCGTCACCACTAGTGAGGAGTTTGCTCAATTTCGAGCATCTGCACACACAGTGAGGCCAAGACTTTGGGACAACAGCCTGGTGTCAAGAGGTGCAGCAAAGAATCCACTTCTCTCCAGCAAAATTATCAAGGACAGAAATGCTGCAGGAAAAGTGGGACACTTTTTGGACGGCAGAAGATGAAGCTGTTTGAGAGATCTGAAAAATCGACCATGTCATGCCAACAATGAAGCATCCTGAGACCATCCATGAGTGGGGTTGCTTTTCATCTAAGGGAGTGGGCTCTCACATTTCTGTCCAAAATTCCTGCCAGAATGGAATTAAAAAGTCCTGAAATTTCTTCCAATGCTTCAGGATATATTTGGTAAGGCCAGCAGGGGGCGCTCACCCCGTGGTCTGTGTGGGTCCTAACATCCCAGTATAGTGATGGGGGAAACTATACTGTAACAACCGATGAGACGTTAAAACCAGGTCCTGACGCTGTGGTCATTAAAAATCCCAGGATGTCCTTCGAAAAAGAGTAGGGGTGTAACTCCGGCATCCCGACCAAATTTGCCCATTGGTTTCTGTCCATAATCATGGCCTCCTAATCATTCCCATATATAGGCTACTGATTGGCTTCATCACTCTGTGGACATTAGTTTTGGTTGAGGAGATTCCCCCTTCTATATTATATATAAAGCACTTTGAGTGCAGACAGAAGTGCTAAAAAAACAAACAAAAAAATGTTATGAATTATTATTGTTACAAGAGTTATAATGAAGTGGCTCAGAGATTATTACATTTGAATTTTCATTTGAATATTTACATTTGAATCTGTGGCCAGGAAACTCTCCAGATCTGAATCCCATTGAGAACCTGTGGCAGCTGGGGGCAAGACGCCCAACATTCAACCCGAAAATAGTCATATAACCATTGCAATAACTCCTGAAGCTCTTCGTTTAAGGTAAAAGAAACTGCATAGTGCTGCTTTAACTCTTTTCATTGAATGTTTTTGCTTATATAAGCCTTAAAATGTGAAATGCGCATAATTTCCATGACAAATACTGAAGCATCAGGTTTAACACAATAATGTAATGTCACTGCCAATACTTTTGGCCACGGCTATTTTAAAATCCCAATATTGTGTTGTTTTCAAGCTGTGGGGGTACATAAGTGATAAAAAGGTTGGGAAACACTGGATTATACCAAGTGTAGTGACATTTCCCTCTGTAACAGCTAGGTTTAATTAATTTCATCTCCTGCTCCTGAAAAATAATGGATCACAGAGCTCTAACTTCATTTGCTACATTTCCTGTTCATTCTCGCTGATATTTACAGGTGGAGCTGGTGAATTAGAGCTTTGTTTGTGTTCTGGTTTGGTTTAACATCTTGTCAGCCAGCGTTTCAGTAAGTATTCATCAACAGAGTGAGATGAGAAGCTTTCCAAAGTGGAGAGATTCCCTTGGCTAAAACCACCTGACAAGTGATGGTGTTTAATTTCCTGGTTCTCACCACAATCCTCCCTCTGTCAAGCTGAGACCCTGGGAAAAAAAAAATCTGTATGTGTTTCTGTATGTGTGTTTATATACAATTATATTATGGTATCTAATTTAATAATATATAATTCAGCAATTATATGAAATTTGGGGAACGCAAGGCAGCGAAGAATCCATCTGTTGTATCCATCATTGCACAGGAAACAAAGGACATATTTGAAGGAGCTTTGGAATTGGGACGCAGCTTTTATGAATGCGCCATTGAATCATTGATGGGACTGGTGCGTCAAATGCTTTAAAGGATTAGTCTACTTCAGAATTAAAACTTCCTGATCATTTACTCACCCCCACGTCATCCAACATATTCATGTCCTTCTTTAGGGAAATTTAGTTTTTTTGAGGAAAACATTCTAGGACTTTTCTCCATATTGAGTACTTCAATGGGAACCAACGGGTTGAAGGCCCAAATTGCCGTTTCAGAGCAGCTTCAAACGCTCTACACAATTCCAGCCGGGTTCTCAAGCGAAACGATCTGCTATTTTCTAAAAAAAACCCCAAACATTTATATACGTTTAACCACTAATGCTTGTCTTGCACTAGCGCCACACATCATGTTGAAAGGTCACGCGTGACGTAGGTGGAAGTACCGACCGAGTGTTAACACAGAGAATGTGCAAAGACTAAGTCAAACGGCCTTTACAAAAAAACATTTACATTTATTCATTCAGCTGACGCATTTATCCAAAGCGACTTACATTTGCTATATATGTCAGAGTGCGCACGCCTCTGGAGCAACTAGGGGTTAAGTGTCTTGCTCAGGGACACATTGGTGTCTCACAGTGGATTCGAACCCAGCTCTTCGAACCTTAATTGATTTTTGAGAAAGAAAGACATGAATATCTTGAATGACATGGGCGTGAGTAAATTATCAGGAAATTTTAAATCGGAAGTGAACTACTCCTTTAATGATTTTAACATGTTATTTCCCAGCCCCCCAAGACTAATTAATTAAATTAACGCATTAAATCGACAGGCCTATGATATGACAAATCTTCGGCAGTGTATCAGATGTAAATGTTTGGGGTTTGTATTTTGAGGCAAAGGGATGTTAGGCTCATATGGAGTTATAGCAGCAGTTTGTTCATTTATAGGAGTTTTGAATGGGGTCTGAGGCCAAAGTAGTAATGTACTCATAAACTAGGAGGGTCATGACAAACTCAGGCTTACGTTTTTTCCCAGTACTTTGGCCTATGTGGGTCTCTGAGGCCTATTGCTGTGGTAAAAGGACATGCTATTTTCTCCAGGTTTCCTCTCCAATGTCCTGGTAATAAAAGACTGATTCAGCATGCCTCATTAGATGAGGCTGAAGACCGGCTGGTATGGCAAACAGCGCCTGTATTGTTTGGCTAAAGGAACATTCAGTGTATAAACTTGTTTATGGTGCTTGTCACTGCTTTTTTATTTATTTATTTTTTATTTTTTGTTTGGAACATATTTGATAGGACTTCTGAGATCTGCCAAGTTAATTTATGGGTTTGGAGAGGTCTGCATTCTCTACCTCAATGGGCTCCTTCCTTTATATGCTAATGCTCGTTTCCTTTACAAAAAAAAAAGAAAAAGAAAAAAAAAGAAAGATATTTGGAGGTGTTTGCTTGTGTTGCCCACCTCCTCCAATGAAGCCCACCACTTCATTCAGCCCATGAAACTGAATCTGAGGACACTGTTTGTTTTTACTGATGCTGTAACATTTTCCCCAGAGGGCCATCTGTTGACAGGCCATTTATCTTGGCAAACAGGAAAAGGTGGTTTTTCACTCGTCAAACGATGTCCTCCTTCACTTTATATTCTTCCCCCAAGGTGTGTTTGTCATCTTTAAGGAGGCCCTGCTGAGATTTTCATTCGATACATCTGAAAGCTCTCTGAGGTAGACCGCATATTTAAGGAGCCAAGCCGACCGCTGTAACCCACCTTCAGCATAAACTCACCTCCAAACCCCAACGCAGCTGTGTATTTTGATATTGCAAGTGCTTGTGCACAGTAAAACTTGCCCGCAAGCCAGCGTGAAAACTTCGGTTTGTGTGTTTAGGGTCGTTTTGGAGACATTTGTATGTTAAAAAGCAAAATTGGAGCCATGAGCCTCTAAGACTCAAATATTAGAGACCAGAGACCAATATTAGACCCCTCGAGGCACAGATCCATATCAAAACTAAAACACTTAAGGCCCAGATCCAAACCAAGACCTGTCAGTTTTGTAGAACTGAAAATTTAATAAAGAAACGTATACCCATAAGTTTTCCCTTTTCAATGCTTTCTTTTTCCCATACATCACCACCTACTTAATCTAATTAGTTAATTTTTTGTTATTCTTGAGAGCGTAATTTGCCTCCTGTGAGATCCTATAGTGTACAGCTTAAAGTAGCTTGGTTAAAGTGGGGGTTTGCAAGAATTTTGGATCCTAAAAACTGGGTCACCAAGTAAAAAGATTGAGAACCACTGATTTAAATCGAGAGGATTTAGGGCTTCACAATGGAAGGCCGCATGCCAGACACTTTCAGTGACTCCTGCAGAATGATGAAGATACCCTGCTGACTTGCGGTTGAGATAATTTTCACCTTTAATACGCTGGAATTATACTGCGGTCTTGTCCGAGACCATAAGCCGAGACCCGGATCCAGACCAAGACACTGAGTAATGAGACCCACACTACGGTCACATTAATGTGGTCTTGAGAGATCTCAAGACCAGACCCACAACATCAAGACTCTTGATTCAAAGCATAATCATTTAAAACTCTAAATTGGAAAGATTGGGACCTGACAAGGAAATGGAAAACATTTGGGATGTTCCAGCAATGACAGTGTGGTTCTTGTTCATTTCAATGCTGTCTAAGCGCTCCGATGAGCTGGAGTCTAGGTGTGGAAACAGTCAGATGGCAGGACCAGAGCCAGTGTGGTTTCTGCGGCAGACCTACTCTGACAGGTATGAACAAATGAAGTTGAACCAGAAAAAAAGGGGGATAAAGCAAGTGCGCTAGTGCTAAGAGGTCATTTATGCTATCAAAAATACCGTAATAGGCTCTTTGGATTGAAATAATACACATAGCTGTATAGTACCTATTCTAATGTCTGACTCCTGGACAGCTTTGTCAAAGTTGAGGGGATCTTAATAATTCTGGTATGGTGAAATTGTGTTGAGGCTTTGGCCTTCTCTCCAAATGTTCCCTGCCATGACTGTGAGGTTCATTCCATCCTGATTATAATTGCTTTCATCTTGCATCGTGACTGTTTTCAATTCATCACGGTCTGTCAGCCCAACCAGGTTCACTGTTGCAGGAATCTAATGCTGCGTTCCAGGTAGGTTTTTGAGCGAGTAAATCACGACTTTGTAGCGTTCCAGGGTCACGCCAAACTACCTGAGCGCAATATACATACTTATTGTTTCAGATACATAACATTGTAATACAAAATCGTGTGTATATTATTATCATTATTATTATATTATTATAAATTTTACTGCAACGTTATATTGTCCTGCAGAAACACTGCATCCGTAGGGGCTGCCTTTGTTGTTTTGTATGGTTTCGCAGACTATGTGACATCAGAGCTCGTAACTGGGAGTACATTGTAACACAGTCTCATCCCAAAAAGTCATATAACTGACGTCTTGGGACGTCTTTTGACCAGACGTCAATATCCGCCTTTTTAGGGCCCCCTTAAACGTCGGTAGATGGCGATCCCGGGCCGTCATACAACTGACGCTTTACCTTTAACGTCAGTTAGGTGACGGGTTAGGTTTAGGGTTAGGTTTAGGTCTGGGGTAGAGTTAGGGTCCCATAACCTCATCTACCGACTTTTAAGGGGGCCCTAAAAAGGCGAATATTGACGTATGGTCAAAAGACGTCCCAAAACGTCAGTTATATGACGTCTTGGGATGAGACCGGGTTGTACATTGATCTAGTGCGAGTTCACGGGTGGGAAGTCACGGGTTTGACTGCCGTTCGGGTGCACTTTCACGGGTATGAGGTTGGAAAAACACGGGTTACGGGTTGGCTGGATCGCGGCTGAAACAGGTTGGCTGAAACATGCGTTGTGGTGCTCTCATGAACGACTAAGTACTAGAGGGCTACACAGGTGCAAAAATTCAAAGCCTGAACCCGAAGAGACCTGTAATGTGCTACATGGAACCAACTCGGACCCATCTATTATTTCGAAAGCTGGACCCGGACCTGTGCGGATCCGAGAAATGGCATAAATGTATACCCGGACCTGACCTGGACCCATCTATTATTTGAAAGCTGGACCCGTACCCGGTGGGAAGACACAGACTCGACTGGACCCGATTGTCACATATTCCACCCCACACAGGAACAGGAAACATTGATGAGTGAACTAAAAGTCCTTGAAAATGAAACTAAGAAAAACTAAACTGAACAATGTTACTGTAAGAGCTGGTATTACTGGGACTGGCATATTTCAATTCCAGTGTTTGAATATGAAAGTGTTTACTACATGACTAAAATAGCAGTAATAATGAAACACATTCTGGGTTTTAAAATAAGACTTTCCTTGTCAGGCATCAATTTTCTTGTCAAATGCAGGATTTCTTTTCCATTCAGTTATTTTCCATTTTCTGTAAATCCCAATGACATGTTACAATAAATCTATAAGGAGTACATTTTAGGTTCTTTCCATTATTTTAATTGAGAACATGTTTACTCAGAGAGAGAGAAAAAAAGTAAAGGTGATGTGTATTTTTTTTTTCTACAATAAAATACTTGTACAGCGTTCATAAGTAGGTCCATTTGGTGGCTGATTTTTCCAAAATGGCGAAACTGTAGCACTTTCAACGTTAGTTTGTTTGATATAAAATATTGTTTCAACCAGTGCAGAGAGTTTTTTTGTCCATTTTTACAGCATGGCAGTCTGTGGACACTGAACATTTCCCAGACAGCAATATGTATTCCCATATCTGGTACACGTGGATTCCACACGGCCCTGATGTGGGGTGGATCAGGGCCGAAACTATGTTGCTGTATGGGTTGGAATGACAAAAAAAAATTAACCCTCTGGGGTCTAAGGTGTTTTTTGGGTCCTTGAGATGTTTTGACATGCCCTGACATTTGTGCTTTTTTCAGTCGCTTATAAACATATTAATGGCAGAGGTGAAATGACACTATTTAGCATAAACAGGGCTACTATATGATGAACATGTATGTACAAACTTGGCTGAAACCGGGGGTAATGCGGATATGACGTCATTGACTTGCGACTCCTCGCCCCTGCTCACACGCCCCGTTTCCTTGGTTAAAAACAAACAAATAGTTGGAAAACATTTGTGATATTGTAAGTAATCAACTAAACACAATATATAACATTGGCCTAGTGGTTTTTGGATATTTTACTGCAAAAATCCTGCATAATGTACCTTTAACAGGGACTGGTAGTGTTAAGGAGTGGGCGTGTTATGGATACGTGTAAATTTTTTTAATCATCAAAAAACATGTCTAATTAATTGAAATATGTATTATAAACTAATACAACATTTTTTTTTAAATCACACTAATTCTGTGTTGTGTTTTTTTCTGGTAATAAAATTAAGACATAAAACACACATTTTATCATTTATCATCAATTTTAATCGTATGAAATTAAATAAACTTTTTGTCAAATAACGTGCTGCACAGCTTTACTGTTAAAATTAAAACATTGATTATTCCCCAAAAAAAAATCAGTTTTGATGATAATTTATTTGGATTAGTAGTTTTAGTATTATTACATTGGGATAGCTAAATTATGCAACGGTAATATATTTCTGTCAAGTTAAACTGAACTTTTATTTTGACAGGTTGCCATGAATACCTTTGTGTTTATATCATGATGATGATTTTTCTCAAATGAAGTGATTAAATGATCACGAGTAACTTTCGAAGTAGATCAAGAGCCTGAGAGGAAGTTCGTGTGATATAGTGAATTTTATGTATGTAGTGTCTCTTTTCAAATGCCTTTTACATTTTGTTTAAAGGCTTATGTGTGTTTTGTTAAAAAATAATAATAATGTTAATTTATTAAATTAATTATTTTAGCTCGTCATACCAGAGTGATGACGTCATCGCATGCCCAGTAGCCCGCGCGCCGTGAAGTGCTTCACTCAGAGTAAATACTTCGAAGCTATCACTGTCGCGCTCGTGTTAAGTTATATTACTTCTTCAGGTAACTAAAATGCCTTGGTTTTGAGTATAAACATTGGTTAATCGGATACTGATGATTTGTGTGTGTTCATAGCACTTTGTTTTAATAAATGAATAGTGTTTCATGAGTTTGGTATGCTCGAGCACATGGTTAGCATGTGTTTCGCGATTAGCGCGTCTAAAGTTACCTGAACGTTACCCGCTATACACAAGAGAGGGCCATTTATGTCAATAATATTTGAGTATTTAAAAGTTCATGATGATATTTCAGTTTTTGTGTTATTTCAAACTTGCAAATTTGGTTAGAAATCAATTTTAGGTCTGTAAATTGAGTTATGCATTGCATCATCAGTCTTGTATGTGACTTTTTGGTAGGAAAATATATCAGAGAATGAGTGAACATGTGATTAATATCTCAGCTCCATTGTTGTCATCAATTTCATACTGGCATTTAATGTTTGAGTAGTCAGATATCCAGTCGAACAATGTTCTATTTTGTAAGAATGAGATTTGAGTGTCAACGTGCCACACGTCTTGTGTAATGGGACATGCTTAAACTCTCTTACATTCACAACCATTCATTTCTGTGAAAGAAAAGTGACATGCACTGATAATATATACTATGAGTAATTGTTACACTATGTATGCTTTTATTAATTCATTCAGAGGAAATACGACGAAGCCATCACTGCAGCGCTCGTGTGATTTATCTGCTTTATACTTCAGCCGTATTACACATGCATTTGTATCTTCATAAAGGCAAAAAAAAAAAAAAAAAAAAGTGCAAGCATCACACGTGCTTCAGTGTGACAATGGTAGGGGAAATAAATAAATCAAAATATATGACAGTCACATTTTTAGTCATACCTGGAAACAATCCTGTTCAAATAGGTTACATGGGCCATTCAGAATTAGTTCAAAGTAAGAGTTGGTATTGGTAATATGAAAAGAAATAACTTTAAAAAAAAATGTCTTTTTCCATAAATTTCTTATAAATTGTTTTTTTTTTTTTTTTAAAGTAGGCCAATACATTTTATCATGTATATTTCCAAGTTAAGGATTCATTATTTTGATATAGTCTACCTTGCATTGGAACAATCTATAATAGCTGATTAGTTTATTTTTGACAAAACACACTGTATATTTAACATATGAGCAGAAACTGCCTAACAAAAGCGTATGTCTATGTTAGTGTAAAAACTTTATAATATTAACAAAATATTGTCATTACAAACACTGTTTTATATTGCGATTAGAACAAATCTCAGTAGGCTATAGCAATATAGTTTGGATGTGTTGAATGTAAAAATAACGTTTACTAACATTTACTAATGTAGGAGCGAGAGTGAATGAACGCACAGATGTGATGTACATCTGTAGTAAACAACATCATGTGTGCGTCTGAGCTATTCATTCATTCACACACAGACACGCAATTCATATTTAAACTTTAAATCTTTTTTTTCAGTTTACAGACACTATTCAATAACGCGATTAGAACGAAGCACTTAAAGCGATAGTTCACTTTGAAATTAAATTAAATTAATCTTTAAATTAAGTTAATTTTAATAAAAATTAACATCGGTATTAATTATCTGAATGTGCTCCTCCCGAACTTTGTTAATAAATGGCTTAGCATATGCATAATGTATTATTTTAAGCAGCTCACTTTAAGCAAGTTTTTTTCTGTCTCTGTCCTCATGTCTTTTCTCTGGCAGCTGACAAAAGGATGGAGGACAAACAGGAACAATCTGAAGAATCATGAATCTAAAGAAACATATGTTGGTGTTGAAGCTGGTGAAGCTGGTGTGTTTCCAGTTTGAGAAGGTGACTTTTACAGCACACTTTGAACGATTTTTTAAAAAAAAGACATAGAATGTGCCAAATCATGTGCCATGTGCATTTAAAGTAATTTTAATGTTTATTGTATTTTAAATATTCATCTTATGATTTTCAGTTGTTTAGTTTATCATGGTAACAGGGTTGGTGTTTAAATATTGCCTTTTCAACAAATTGAAATAAGAAGATAAAAGAGTTCGCTTATTGAAAGTTTGATGGTTTCATTATTGTAATATCACATTTGTATTTGTTTTAATATGGTCAGATGAAGACACTTAACTTTCTTGAAGAGTTCACTTCGTGAAAGTATGGTTCATTATGGTAATCACTCATTTATTGTTATTTTTTAATATAGAACAAAAATAAAAACATGATGGTAACAGAGTTGACTATTAGTAGTGTATAGGCGACAATCTAAAATACAAAACAAGATACTTTCTTTAAGAGTTCGCTAACTGTATGATGGTGTCATCATAGTAATGTTTTAAATATATGTATTTAAAAATGTTTAGAACAATTTAAGATAAAAATCTTTAAGTCTTTAAGTCTAATAGCTGTCTGAAAATGCATTTAGTTTTCCATCAACAAAAAAAGTTAAAATAAAAAGAATTGATTTTTTAGAACTAAAAATAGTCATGTTTAAACAAATTAACATGGCGGAAAAAAATGTCCCCATTCTGTAGAACGACCCTGTAACTCAAGATGGCCTAAAAAAGACATTATGTTTACACAGGAACAACTGATGCTTATTTCTGGATAGATGTGCCTGCAGGAGAAACATGGAGGTTTCTGTTGGAAAGATTTGCTTTGCAGTCTATCAGTAGTACCAATGATGTCCACAGTCCTGTCTTCATCTCAGTACATGCTGTTCCTCAGAGACTTGTCCTGTTGAATGTTTGATGTCCTGTGATAGTATCTGGTCTGTTCATTAAGACACACCTCTCTTGAGACGGTCAGGGTGAGTGAAAAACATCTCCCTTTGCAAATACACACGTAGTTACGCACCAACTTTGGTGTGCTTTAGGATGACTTGTAGATCATGAGGTTTGGGCGGAGAAAATAATAAATACGGTTACTTTTCAATGGAATAACATCCTAGCATGCCAACCAGCCAAACCTTGACCCTTTGTCTGGAACTACATGTAATTCTTTACTGTAAGCGACATGCGTTTTAGTAGTCTATGATAATTTGTTCTAATGATTCCTCCTGATGGCGACGTGAAGAGGTAGCCAAATGTGTCAGCTCTTCCTGAAAGAGTCCACCATGAATCTGGTGCAGAGACAGGCGTCAGTGAAGTACCAGGATCATTCGAAACGAAAGATGACGTTCATAGTGAACACTGAAACAAAGGCGCTTTAATGTTGAGGGACTTTACCCTTCACTTTCAATTCAATGATTCGCTTGCTGTGCATTTGGATGAAGTACTGATGGAGGGTTAAATGAATCAGATTGGCCAGTAACATCAACAAACCATTTTCCCTTCACACCTCAGTGCTGCTGGCCTCATAAATTGAGACTTTGAATTCTTGCACACATGGCTTTTTGCTTGCCAGTAGTCAATATGACTATGAAATGTCTGAAATAAGAGCCTTCATTGAACAGTTTGAGAGTTCATGCAGGCTGCCAAACGCATTGCTTGATGGTCTATTCCCCTCAGACTCTCACTAACCCTGGTGGTCTTTGAAGCAAACTTCATAAGTTTTTCTTTGCTAGAGGGTGGTGACAAGGTTTGAATCTCTTCTCCAATTCAATACGCACATATCACATTACTCTCCAATGACACTTCCATGTTGCAGAGTGCACAATAAAAAACAAAGAAGCAGTCCCTTCTTATTTCAAAGCTTATTGCAATGGACTATTTTATTCTTAGCAGAAGAACATTTTAAGCATGACCATATACTTATTTAGTAAGAACTTACTACTTTGCTTTTATGGTTTATTTTGTGATAATGACCTTCTTACAGTACTTTATGCCTTAAATATAATCAAATGTTTCTGGTTAACATTGCCAGATTCCATGTATACTGCTTTAATCAACCACGGGGCTATTAAAACGGTGAAATGTTCGAATCACTTTAAAGATGACTGATCTAAGGATGGTGAGGCAGTGCATGCAGTCCATTCATCAGCAGTAATTAAATTACATCACAAGCATGCAAGCCAGAAGGCCCCTCTCACTTATGTAACCATCAGTAGTTTCCCCCCTCTCTCTTTGCCTAGTACCATGCATGCATATATGTTTGCAATAGCTGTGCTAATTGTATGTATGCTAATTGTCAATAGTATTTGACGATAGTGACAGAATTTTTTTACTGACAAAAATAAGATAAAAATACATTACTTTCTTGAACAGTTAATTTCTTGAAAATATGATGGAGTCATTATCTTTTTATTTATGTATAGAACAATTTAAAGGAATAGTTCACCCAAAAATGAAAAATTCTGTCAGCAAACACTCGCCCTCAGGTTGTTCCAACCCCGTAAGACCTTCGTTCATCTTCGGAACACAAATTAGGATATTTCTGATTAAATCTTGAGAGCTGGATCACTCCTCCAAACTAGTCCATAGGCTTCTTGAGGAATTGAAACTTGCCGGCCTCGAAAAGTTATTAAAGACATCGTTAAAACAATCCAAGTGACTTCAGTGGCTCAATCTTAACTTTATCAAGCGACGAGAAAACTTTTTGTGCGCAAAAACAAACAAAAATAACGACTTTATTTCAACTATTCACTTCCTTCTCTATGGGCATCTAGTCAGTTAATGTAGTGTGATAGCGTAGAGCTACGTCACACGTAGAGTCACTATTGGTTGACGCTGGTCATGTGCCTGATGGGTGTGACGTACAACAACAAATCATACGCTGTTAAACTAGTAACCTGACTCGACAGCCATCTTAAGTTTGTAAATGGACCGTACCTTTTCCCGATTAATGCGCAATTGAACCGGATCAGAATAGTGCAATTTTGCAAATCTGTTTTCTATATTAGTGAATGTACGGAAACAAACAACAATTTAAAATCATAAGCATATGTAGAGAGGACTTTCTGCTCCTACACCAATGTCGAATGGGTAACTTCTGAGCATAAATCTATGAATAGTGCCAAAAGTCAAGATTTCAATCGGTCAAAGGCCTCTTTGCCTGATTGTATTGACAGCCAGGTTGGCGGGCACAACGATGGCCTGAAACTGCAGAGCTCATCAGGTGAAGAGATATTCAGAGGATTTGTTTCCCTCTTCTTTTGTCTGTTTAAACAATTAAGGCCTGGACATGACAGAGAATTGGACGGGTGTCCCCTTCGAGGTCTCTGGTGTAAGATCCCACTCCAGCCGTGATTAAGTGATGTCTTTTGGAGCCGGTGCCGGTTTAGTTATTTCTTTTGTTTTGGGCTCCAAGGAAAATCTCCACCAGAGCAGATGGTGGGGTAGGCAGGAGTGAAAGGGAGATGAAGGAAAGCGAGAGAGAGGTGACACATTTTCTCCGGGAAACCTCGGAGGGCTCATCACGGCCTGCTGATCTTCCAACTGCTTCAGAATATTTTAGTGTTTTTCCTTCTTATTGGGACCTAAGGAACTTGCAGAGTTGCTATCCAGTACATTGCAAGTCCAATAATCATGTCAGATTTTATCTACAGCTTTTACTTCCAGAAATGTATAACTTTATAGATCAGGATGAGTTGAAGTGATGCAGTTGTAAAGGACAAAGTTTTGTTGGTCAGTTTACATATGACTGGAAAATGGCTTAGGTGAAGGTTTAGTTCACATATCTCAAATATACAGGATCTGTAATAAAACAAAATTTACTTTAAAGGTGTAGTTCCCATTCTAGTTCCCTGTGCAATGAATTATGACCAGACCTTTCAAGCTTCTAAAAAAGCAAGAGAGCACCATAAAACTATCAAAAGTACTTCACATGACTCTTGCAATAAATTCCAAATCTCCTAAACCATATGAAGCTTTTTGTGAGAACAAAAATAAATAAATTCAAATCACCTTTCATTGATAAAATTTGAAAATTTTCCTTTAAAAGTTCTCCTGTGTGCACAAATGCAAATAATTCCCACCGTTATTAGTCAGACCTATTGTATGACTTGTGTATTGTATATTGTACTGTATATCACTCGAATTGCATATGGACCACTACTTGTTTTGAAAATTTTATGGCGCGTTTTCATAATTTTTTTTGAGCCAATCACTATTCACTTTATTATATTGAAAAGAGCAGACAGGATTGCCTTCAAAATTCTTCCTTTTGTGTTCCACAGAAGATGGAAAGTCACACAATTTGATGGCAGATTTTTAATTTATTCCCTAGGGATAGTTCACCCAAAAATGAAAATTTTGTCATCATTTACTCCCCGTCATGACGTTCCAAACACGTAAGACTTTCATTCATCTTCGGGATTTCTGTCCCTCCATTGAAAGCTACTGTAACCAACTACAACTATGATGCTTCAAAAAGTTCATAAAGAGATCGTAAATTTAATCCAAATGATTTGAGCGGTTTAGACTTGATCGCTTTATATGATGAACAGATTGAATTTAGCCATTTATTCACATGTAAACATTCATAAACTCACATATTAATTATGGTAAACGGAAGCTCAAGCATGTAAGAACCAAAGAGGTTTGTTTATCGTGTTATGCAGCACATTTGAGCTTCTCCAAGAATCAGTGAGGTTCATTCTCGTGTTACGCAGTATGTTTAAGCTTCAGCAAGAACCAAGAAGGTTCATTCTCATGTGTTACGCAGCATATTTGAGCTTCTACAAGAACAGGTTCACTTTCATGTTACTCAGCATGTTTTAGCTTCAGCAAGAACCAATGAGGTTCATTCTCGTGTTACACAGCATGTTTGAGGTTCCGCAAGAGGGTTGTTCTCGCACGTCAAGCAGGTTCATTTGGCCTTCTGTTTCTGTTCCCTGATCAATGTTTAAATGCGAAAACATACTGTAGCAAGGTTCAGGGAAGAAGGAGGGAGGAACCGGATAACAATCAAAAAAATAAAACTTTATTTAAATGAAATAAACAAAATACCTGCCAGCAGTCCCTCACGGAACTGCTGGCTACCGAAAATAAAACATTTCCCAGGCGGTCGGTGGCGAGCTCGAGCGTCCCACCGTCAACGCACCCCAGCGCCCCGCCTCGAGCGTCCATGGCCGCGAGTCCCCCGCTCCCTGTTCCTCCCCTTATGTGGCGGACGGCAGCAGGCTCCGGCCCAAATCGAGCGGCAGCGACTCGCGCACCATGCTCGATGGCACCTTTATGTCTCCGCTCCTCTGTGAAAGATGAGAGACCGGTGTGCTTAGCAGGTACTGCTCATTAACAATCGCACCACCGGCCTCGCGACTTTCTCTAGCGTCCCTTGGCCGTCCTGCTCACCACACATACTAAATAAAATATTTTCATAATTTAAAGCGATTGATTTAATTTGGACTAAACCGGTCATTTCATATGGATTCATTTTACAATCTCTTTATGAACTTTTTGAAGAGTCAAAGTGGTAGTTGCTTAACCGTCAATGGAGGGACAGAAAGCTCACAGATTTCATCAAAAACATCTTAATTTGTATTCCAAAGATGATGGAATGGAACAACATGAGGGTGATTAATTATTGTCAGAATTTTCCTTTTTGGGTGAACTATCCCTTTTAAAGACGGAATTAAACGGAAGTTACAATAGTCTTTTTAATTTTTCCTATTATTACGTATATCCTTCTTGAACACGAAAATATAGAGTGGGACTTGATTTTATCCATGGAGAATTGATTGGATGGTTGTGGTTTGCTATTGGTTGATCTCATTTGTAAGGTTGTCCCGCCATAATGCCAGTAAATAAATGCATCATCAGAGAAGAAATGTCACTGCAAGAGGGAGAGGAAGTTATTTTGATGAAAGACTATGAGTGCACAAGAATATAAAAATATTTTTTTTGTACATCCAGAGTTTTTAGTAGTTGCATTTTGCATTTGAATGATATAACTCTAACTTCCTCTTTCGGAACCTACTCCTACTGCTTTGTGTAATGTAAGCCACCACTGTTCTCCATCATCCTTCTCTTTCTTTCTGGCTCCAGAGGTCTTGTGAAGAATTGCTGTCCACTTTTGGCCTTCAGACCAGGCCAGAGAACAGGTGGTGAAGCCATCTCCAACAGCTTTTCTTTCGCTTCAGCTCTCTGCGTAAACGAAAACGAGCCATGTGGCGTGCAGAGGCGCGCTGAAGGTGAAGGCAGGACTGGGTCAGCACGGGCACAGGATGGAGAAAGTCTTTCAGGAAATTCCTGCGCAGAACAAAACGTTTGACACAAAGCCTGGTCTTAAAACCGATTGCTACATTTCTCTCCCTTTCGTTCTCACATTCTCCAACGTTTTCCATGCCATCTGTTTGATTTTCATTTTTTTTTTTACGTACGAAGAAACCCAATTTCCTCTTTTTTAATCATACCGAGCAGTGCTGCATTGCAAACAGATCTGACCTTTTTACAGGCCCTAACTTTGCTGTTACTGGAGGCCTTCTTGCTAAACGATTTGAACACACATGATGGTAATTGACAGCGTATGTTCTTGTTGAAGTGCAATATGGAAACTATTCCTTCTCTCAAATGTAATTTCGAATCACAGGTGTCCAAATACATGAGATTCTGTGGAGTGTTCCTTCATTCCAGTCGATGGGGTCAAGCGAATAAAGGGGGGGGAGGATAATAACAGATGCAGTCACTCAGAAATGACTCCCTTAGAGTACTGTGAATTGAAAATATCTGAAAAATCTCGCTCTGACTGAAAAGCCCAATATGATTTCTAAGTATTCAAATGAATGCAGTTCTCAGTGTGACCCATTCACCTTACACTGAAAAAAATGACTCTTTAAGTGTTAATTTTAATTCGTTTTTTAAAACTGATCTTTTATATATATATAAAAAATATAATAAATAAATAACATGTTATATGTATACACATTTTATATACACATTTTTGGTGTATGAAAACCAGCAATTCAAGTCAAAAAAACTGATCTTTTCAGCAGGACACTGACAAGTTTTCAGGCATTAGTTTGGTGAAGAAATAATTTAAATGACATCACATTAGGAAAATTACGAAGACATCTCTTGACCTACGTGTCAGCTAAAAAAAATTGAATTAAAGATCATCTTGTAGCGTCTGGTGGCAATTCTATTTAGCATGGAAATCAGGTCACCAAATTATCATTATTGTCAACTAACAAGTGGAAGATAAGTATTTTTCTTGTGTTGAAGCATGTGTGGCATTTTTTGAATCTTTAAAGAAGAACTCCTGCGCAAAATTAACCTTTGGTCTAATAAAACATTGGCACCTAGTCAATCGTTCTCTGAGTTTTTTTTTTTATGATAATCGAATGTAAAGAGTTTTATCTCTAAAACTGTTCACCATGGATTTATGCAACATTCACAAATGGATTTAACTGCCGTATTATGCTATTACTGGGGGGGCATTTACTAAGTGAAAACTGTCTTTATAACGTATCATCTTATCAAACGGTCTGTACACTTACAAAGTTCTCAATGCTTCGTT
Organism: Pimephales promelas; assembly: GCF_988280905.1. Classification (NCBI taxonomy): domain Eukaryota; kingdom Metazoa; phylum Chordata; class Actinopteri; order Cypriniformes; family Leuciscidae; genus Pimephales; species Pimephales promelas. Next base: position 16,835,181 of record NC_142770.1, on the reverse strand, counting down.
TTGCATGTATGGATCCTCATTATGTTACTGTGTTAGTGTGGGGCTATTTTGAGCCTTGTTAGTGGTATAAACTAGCGATTTCTTTTTACTTAGTAAATGCCCCCATTACTAGCGTTATACACTAAACAGTTTTTAGAGATAAAACTCTTTACATTCGATTATCATGAAAACAAATATCAAAGAACGGTTGACTAGGTACCGATGTTTTATTAGACCAAAGGGCCATTTTGCGCCGGAGTTCTCCTTTAAATTCAGACTGTTTTGAAGGTTTGTTTTCCTTGACCCAGTCTATCGCGCACATCGGCATCTAGAAAACAACACTGCGTTCATCACATCCATTCTCACAGAAGTGAAAGATGTTCATTTTTAATTACTGGGTGTTAGCGTAATTTTTATCATGATCTGTCTGCATACACGATTGTGATTGGCTGGTAGGTGTCTGTTAGCTTGGTCCATTTAGATGTCACAACTATGTTTTTCTTCAACGTCCAGTAATTTTAAGTTTCACTTGAATCTGACAGCTTTTAAACACATTAAATCTGTCTTGAAACTTCTTGTTTTTTAGTTGAAGAAACATAAACAGTCTACTGTACAAAGCATCTTTTTGTCCATCAGGTCTTTCAGAGAAGACTTTAGATGCTAAATGCAGAGCTAGCATGTTGCTGTTCGTCATCTAATGCGAAAACAAGAGCGGTTTCCCTCTTCTTTCTCTTTCACATGATTGATGTGCTATAGGAGTATGAGCTTTGGCTTCAACAAATCGCATGCTCTGACTGGATCGATGGAAATAAGTTTCGTGTTGAAAAGCAAATAACATTGCGTTTATGTGTGTGTGCCATTTCTCTGCTGGAGGGGATTCTCAACACATTGTTTTGGAAACACTGACTCTGTCTTTTTCTTTCAGGTTGACATATTTATCCCACCGGGCTGAGATTTGACAAATGACATGGAGAGTTGTGGAGGAAACCCCCTGATCGTCTTGGTGTCGGGATTCCTTGAGTGAGGGAGCTGATGGAGAGATGGCCTGCTTGATACCTGGCTCTCAAGAAAGCATGTGAGAGAAAGACAGAGAAGAAACAAGATTGATGGTCCTTGTCTCTGTTGATTGGCTGGGTGATCGGTGAGTTGTGTTCAACAGGATGGTAATTGTATTACCATCTCTCCCTTGTATCTCTCTCTCTCTCTCTCTCTCTCTCTCTCTCTCTCTCTCTCTCTCTCTCTCTCTCTCTCTCTCTCTCTCTCTCTCTCTCTCTCCTGTTTTCATCCCTTCCAGATAGTTTAGCATTAACTGGCCCAGATTCTGACCAGGATGAGTAACTTTAGGGGGCATTTGGCATTTCGAAGGGGACACACATTTGTCACGTTCATACCCACAATTCATAACCTTGAGAAGTGGTGTAGCTCAGTTATTATTATTAGTTATTATATAATTAGTTATTATATTATTATTGAATCTTCCGCAGGTGTTTTGCATGTATTTTGAAATCATTGATTACAATATGTTGCATTTTAGGGTTGACGGAAATTTACGTAAAATCACTGTGTAAATGTTCTGGCAGAAAATTATTTTGTTTTTTTACAGTGATAGTAGTAGTATTACCATCAACACGAGGAATAATAACGATATATACAATAAATATGAATATATTTTGTCAATAGTACATTTTATAATGTTAGTAGTACTGTTATATATTGATATATATTATTATTATTATGATTATGATTACCAACAACATTACCTCAAATTATAAAAAATCTCATCTAAATTGATAATCGATTAATGATAATTAATAATAAATGTTAATATTTCAAAAGTGAGGAATGGTAATGATAAACAAATTAATAATATATAATGTTAAATATATATATATATATGTAACAGTACATGTATTCGTATTGAACCGCTTCCGGTTCGGTACGCATAGCCGAGCCGATCTCGATCAAGCGACACTGTTACACAGTGCAAAGAGATCCAGAAAAGAAAACATTTGAATTCGCCACTGAAGTAATAACATCGCTGCGAGATCTAGTGAGAAGCATTTACATTTCTCCGTCATTAACCGTAGATCTCTATTTGATCAAACAGCACTGATGTGGAAACCAGGAGAAATATTGTGACGTGAAGGAACTACTTTACGTCCACAGACCAGCAACTTTCACCATGGATTTAATATAGTAACACCAACTGGAACCAGTTTGGCTGGAATAGTGAAATGCTTTCAAGTACTTCACACATCTTTTTCCAGCACTTCAAAACTCAAATATTATATAAATAAATATATATTTAAATGTTATTTTTAATGTGATGACCAAAACATTATTTGTTCATCCTTCAAAGATGACTTCCATTAATAAACCTGAAAGTTTCAAGATGTAGGAAACTCAAACCTATTTAAAAATATTTTTTCTTTTAATAAATAGGAGATTTCTCTGGCATTTCTTTCTTTCTGCTGTATCGAAAAGGTACCGAACCGTGACTTTAAAACCGAGGTACCGACCGAACCGTGATTTTTGTACCGTTACACCCCTAATATTTTGTATTATATATTATAAAATTGCAATTTTATGCCTATTTAATTTGTGAATTTCCTTTAAATGCAATTTAATAAGTTCCTCTTCCTGTCATTCAAAGTCAAATTCCAATGTAACATCCTGTGAGATACGGCTATTTCCCTTTAAATTCACACTATTAAATGGTGTGAGCGTCTTTGTTTGTGTATGTGTGACTATGGTTACATTTAATGAAAGGAATTATTTGATCACAGAATAAGAAGAGAACGATAATGATAACAGTGAAAAAAATAATAATCAAACAGTGTGTCCGGTACAGCTGTGGGACAGAAAGTTTTCCTCTGGCTTTAGAACATTTCTCAAATTACTTCCTTGAATTTAATTCCAAGGTGGATTAGCAGAATGTTTGTGGTGCTTATGAGCGTTTGAAGCGTTTATAAAGAGCATTCTCACTAACAATATTTCCATCTTGGAAGCATCTTATGAACAAAATGCACATGCACATCTGGTTTTAAGTCTTTAAGGGCAAAAAAGAAGAAAACAAATGGACACTGCACTCTGCAAAGAAAAAAAAAACCCACATGGCCAACGCAAAAAGCTGAGAAACTTATTTCAAAACAGGATGAGATAAATGACAAAACTAGTGAAGGATAGTTCTGTGTTACAGGGTGAATCTTTTCAGTGCTCATCCGTCTTGTTCACAGACCATATGCTACTTATATCACAATCTTCAATCCAATTGGCTGGTTTTCTGGTAATTCCAGGAGTTAGGGTCAAAGGGTCAAAGTTTGGCTAGTTAGGACATGGACGTGAGTTTATGTAACTTCACCATCTGGTTTTGAAAATCATCTTACTCCATTGGAAATGTGCTGAGCTGGTTATTATGTGGATGTGTATGTGTGTCTGTGGTTAAAACCACATATTCACTTCACCACAACTGATCAAGGACATTTAGTGACAAGATGCGCACATTAAAAATGAGACCAATTCAGTAGTACTCCAGTGAGCCATGGAAATTACCACAGCATGTTTTCATTTGCTCTGTGGGGATCGGTTTGATTCATTCCTCTTCCCTATCCATATTCCCCAAAAACCCTTTGGTTTGTGCACACAGTTAAGAGCTTTAAGATTTTTTTAATCAATCTCATTATTGGGCAATTAATTAATCAAAATGATCACAATTAAAAGGGTTTGTTCACCAAAAAATCTAAATGATCCCATCATTTACTCCCCCTCAAGCCATCCTAGGTCTATCTTTTTTTAGCCAAACACAATCTGAGTTATATATACACTCACCGGCCACTTTATTAGGTACACCTGTCCAACTGCTCGTTAACACTTAATTTCTAAGCAGCCAATCACATGGCGGCAACTCAGTGCATTTAGGCATGTAGACATGGTCAAGACAATCTCCTGCAGTTCAAACCGAGCATCAGTATGAGGAAGAAAGGTGATTTGAGTGACTTTGAACGTGGCATGATTGTTGGTGCCAGAAGGGCTGGTCTGAGTATTTCAGAAACTGCTAATCTACTGGGATTTTCACGCACAACCATCTCTAGGGTTTACAGAGAATGGTCCGAAAAAGAAAAAACATCCAGTGAGCGGCAGTTCTGTGGGCGGAAATGCCTTGTTGATGCCAGAGGTCAGAGGAGAATGGCCAGACTGGTTCGAGCTGATAGAAGGGCAACAGTGACTCAAATAACCACCCGTTACAACCAAGGTGGGCAGAAGAGCATCTCTGAACGCACAGTACGTCGAACTTTGAGGCAGATGGGCTACAGCAGCAGAAGACCACACCGGGTGCCACTCCTTTCAGCTAAGAACAGGAAACTGAGGCTACAATTTGCACAAGCTCATCGAAATTGGACAATAGAAGATTGGAAAAACGTTGCCTGGTCTGATGAGTCTCGATTTCTGCTGCGACATTCGGATGGTAGGGTCAGAATTTGGCGTCTACAACATGAAAGCATGGATCCATCCTGCCTTGTATCAACGGTTCAGGCTGGTGGTGGTGGTGTCATGGTGTGGGGAATATTTTCTTGGCACTCTTTGGGCCCCTTGGTACCAATTGAGCATCGTTGCAACGCCACAGCCTACCTGAGTATTGTTGCTGACCATGTCCATCCCTTTATGACCACAATGTACCCAACTTCTGATGGCTACTTTCAGCAGGATAATGCGCCATGTCATAAAGCTGGAATCATCTCAGACTGGTTTCTTGAACATGACAATGAGTTCGCTGTACTCAAATGGCCTCCACAGTCACCAGATCTCAATCCAATAGAGCATCTTTGGGATGTGGTGGAACGGGAGATTCGCATCATGGATGTGCAGCCGACAAATCTGCGGCAACTGTGTGATGCCATCATGTCAATATAGACCAAACTCCCTGAGGAATGCTTCCAGCACCTTGTTGAATCTATGCCACGGAGAATTGAGGCAGTTCTGAAGGCAAAAGGGGGTCCAACCCGTTACTAGCATGGGGTACCTAATAAAGTGGCCGGTGAGTGTATATATATATATATATATATAAACAAAAAACATCCCAGCTCTTCCAAGCTTAATTATGGGAGTGAATAGCCTAGTAACTAGGATTTTGAAACCCTAAAAAAGCACATTCCATCCATCATAAATGTAATCCATATGACTCCAGTGTGTGAATAAAGGCCTTCTGAAAAGAAGCCAGGCGTGTTTGTAAGAAAAAATATTCATATTTAAAACTTGATGAACTATAATCACTGGCTTTCGGCAACAGCTGTACACTAGTCTAGTTCTAGCAGAGGAGTTATCTCTGGCCAGACGCATGACGTATTGACGGACACAGAAGTGCAAAACAAAACAATGGTCATGAATTAGAAGACTAAAATGAGAATTTGTAAAGAGAAATGTGGAGATTGAGTTTGTTCCCCATCCCTATTTGTTTGAACCATAAGATGGATGGGCTTCAAAAACTCTGGCACTATTCACTGCCATTATAAAGCCAGGATAGTTTTTTAATATAACTCTGATTGTGTTTGGCTGAAAGAAGAAAACCCTATACACCTAGGATGGTTTGAGGGCAAGTAAATGCTGGGATAATTTTCATTCTTGGGTGAACTGTTCCTTTAATTGCAATATTTGCTGAGTAAAACCCATTACCATATTGTAGCCAGGAACATAGTAAACATTATAACACTTTTAGAAATTTCTAATTTTGCACTCACTCCCACCTTTGAATAAATAATAATTATATTGTAATAGTTTTATTTGTCGCCAGGATGAAGATAAAAAATGTAGCTAAATGGCAATTTTAAGATATCCAAATGGCCGCCAAAAAAATGTGGCTTAAATCCTTTGATTTTCCTTCCAGATTTTAGTACTTTACCTACCCTCAGGTTTATATTGAGTGATCAACACTCAAAATAACCCTGAGCTCAATCTGGCAACCAAAGTCTCGTCAGTAAACCCAGAGCTCCTTTAATAACAAGCCAATGCGTATTTGTGACCATTCCCGAGATCCTCCCAGCACGTGTTGGGACCTAAGTTGGACACTGGACTTGTTGCAGGAAGCTTAATTCTTGCTGACAGCCCAGGCACGGACCAAGCAGCGGCTACTTTCAACACAGCTGTGAGAAGAGTTTGGCTTTAAAGCGAGCTGTAAAGTTTGCAGAGAGATAGCTGTTGATTTGTGTGAATGCCTCACTGTCGAAAACAACCAAGTAAAGATGTGAGGGTCACCTGAAATCGATAAGTTTAGGTAAAACTTCTTGTAATCTGCAGCTTTATACCAGTCGAAGCTGTTCATGACCTCATCACTCCATTTAAAGTCATTCCTTCATTGTCTTCCTGTAAACCTTCAATCCCAATCTGGACTTTAGACCCATTTCCCCATTACTAGAGCATTGGTTGCCCAGTCTGTAGCCATACATACATCATTAAATTGGTTAGAAACATTAGGTTGCATAATAACAAAGTTTTTATGTGAATAAAGTTGTGGAAAATGGTGACCCAACAGATTGTTTTGCCATTTTTGCTGATTTGGACACGGTCTGTTGGCTTTTAATTGTCTTCAACCAAAACTAACGTTTATATCTTTCTATCTTTCTCTTATATGCGCCTCCTTTTTCTTTTGGTTGGAAACCTAATAAAGTCACAGAGAGGCATTTTGAAGTTTATAGTCTTTTTTTTTTTTTCCTCTCTAGCTTGTGGTTTTCAGAGAATGTCCCTGTATTGGGTTTGGCAGGGTAAACTCCTCTCTTTTTCTAGCTCTGGAAAAGTATAGTAATGCAGTAAAGCATGTATTGATGTTTATATTTATAATTTGGGTTGGTGAAATGGGGCAAGTTGAAAAGAGTTTAATGGTGTTCAAATTCCCAAGGGTCAAAGCGACTCAAGTGTTAACTGACCCACCTGAGAAACTGCATTTCAATGTATTCTCTAGAAATCCATTAAAAAATAGTGTAACAACAGAGACGGATTAAAAAAGAAACAAAACTTCTTGTTTTTATTATTGTAAAATACATACAGAGGAAAACAAATCCAGAACAACAACAACAAACAACAGTTTCATCTTACAAACATATTCCATGAAAATACGGATAAGCCAGAGAAACTCTGCCAAGGGATTGGCAGGGACATAACTGTACAAAATATGGGACCCAGACAAGCTCTCCTTGAAGTATTAAAATCTTCAAGACTCCTTGAATGTATTCAGGGGGTTAACACTCAAAAAAAGCGAGAATTATTTTTAAAAACTTGTATCGTGTTTCACAAGCTTGAGGGGAAAGGTCTTTAATTCTCTCATAGGTTTCCTGAAAAAATACTCTCTCCATATACATATAAATACATTTGTGCTGTGCAAATTGCAAGAGTAAGGTCATCCTTACTATCTAGAACCATCAAATATACCAGGACATACATGGGAAGACAACAGCCATGGTACAAAGCATCTGAGTGAATGAGAATTTGCATGTGTTGTGTGTGTGTGTAGATGTGCGTGCGCATGTAAAGAAAATGATTATGTTCATCCCAACCCATTGTAAACATAGACGTGTTGTCGTCTTGAGTCCATCCTTTCTATTCTAGTGTGGGTAAGCTGACTTGTTGAGCCAGTACAATGTGTTTGTAAAAGCAACATAGCGAAGAGTCCCAGCTATACATATAATCTGACAGAACAGAGACCTAAACTAATACAGCTGCCTCTGGTGGTAGACAAAAGCCCAGGCTGTCTTAAAAGCACTTAATAAAAGCCTGGCCCTTTCTCACTGAAAGAAAACCAGTGAAGAAACCACAAACTTTGATAAATAATATTACACAAAATATCAAAATAGTTTCAGGGAGCCAGCTTCCCAATATTTAAACAAGTATTTTTTTACCTTTCTTTTTTTATGTTCATCACTTCAATGTATCCGGTGTATTTCTCATAATGAACTAATTTTTTTTTTGTTCTAGTTACTGTACGATAAATAAAAAGATGAGGCATTGTTTTGCTATTACATGTCACAAATGCCCTAAAAAGTATTCCCTGACTCTTTGATCCTGTACACTATTATACATGGTACGAACTTTCGGTGATGTAGGCTGAGGAGTGACCGAACTCACTATCATTGGTGGGGGTGAACAGTAAAAACAACAAAACAAAACTGTCATGTGACATTAGCAGGCACCGACCCCAACCAATGAGAGTTGCTCTTCAGGGTTCTGTCTGGACGCTGTCCTACCATTTCCCTGGGATTGGTGTACCACACTCGTACCATGCAATGTAGGTGATGTGAGAGTTTCCACCTATCTGGCCGAAGTGGACTGGCTCTTGTCTCATTGCTCTGTAGAAACCTGAAAATCATCAAGAAAAGCATGAGCCATGTAATTGGTTGCATTCAAACTTGCATACTTCCTTACTCTTTAGTAGGCGAAAAACAGTATGTGACAAATGTAGACAAATGACAAAAGTATGTCCGAATTCAGAGTTCTCATAAAAGATGAGATGCATATAATGGACACTTAACTATCCCATGAGGCCACGGGAGAAGTTTATTAGTGAAGGTGAAGCGGCTAACGCTATGAGGGTAACATGACTGATGTCGTACGTCCGAATTACATTCATACTATATAGAACATACTTTTTTTAGCGGTCGTGAAGTAATTACTAATTCAAAAAAAGTACCTACTCAAGATAGTATGCGATTTTAGATGTCATAGTGTTTGTGTCAGAAACAAATAATTCCAAGTTTGAGGATGTGAGAAGCTCTGAGCAGAATGTCAACAGGTCGTTGTCTCATTATGTTTATTACAACATGGTGTCGACGCAGCAAAAGTCTGCATGGGGACCGAAGATTTCAAGCTTCAAAAAGGATGCAAAGGTATGAGTTTAATAAAAGTGGTTTATATGACTTGTATATCAATATCTATACTGTATAAATCCATTAGTGTATATTAAGTTTTCAGAATTCATACAATAGATTTGTGTGAATAGCCAAAATAATTAATTTTCAATGACAATCTTCCCCTCTAGAGCTGTTAACTGCTGCAAATGGATAATTGATTCACTGAAGCGGATCAATATAATTTCACAATTAATCATTCAGAAGAGTTTTGTGAACTGGATCAACCGGTTTCAAAAGAAAGCTTCATTCTGGGTTTGGAACTTCAAAAAGGTGAGTAAATAAAAAACAATTATAAGCACAGTTACATTATATCAGTGGTTTCTTGCCGTTCTAATATCAATCAATCAATCAACTTTTATTTATAAAGCACAATAAAAACAACAGTAGTTGAACATTGTGCTGTACAGAAGAAATAAAATATCGTAAAAAAAAACAACAAGACTGACCGCAAAACTAATGAGAAAAGGGGGGGGGGGGGGTGTTTACATCGAAACCACCAATTTGACCATTCAACATTAAATCAAGGACACTTGTAGGCCAGTGAAAACAGGTAGGTTTTTAACTTAGATTTAAAAACAGACTCAGAGGATATTAATCTTAAAGATACAGGAAGACTATTCCATAGTTTTGGACCAACAACAGAAAAAGCACGGTCACCTCTCGTCTTCAGCCTTGATCTTGGAACCATCAACAATCTTTGTTGAGATGACCTCAATGATCTAGTACAGTCATTTAGTTTCAAAAGATCAGACAGATAGCTTGGAGCTAAATTGTTCATGGCTTTAAAAACAAAAAGCAAAATTTTAAATTCTATTCTATGACAAACTGGTAGCCAGTGCAACGAACGCAGTATTGGGGTGACATGATCAAACTTCCTTGTGCCAGTCAAAAGTCTGGCTGCTGCATTTTGGACCATCTGAAGACGACTAATATTGGACTGGCTCATTCCAATATAAAGAGAATTACAATAGTCAAGTCTAGATGAAATGAACAAATGAATCACTCTCTCAAACTCTGCAAATGTCAAAAAGCTCTTTGCCTTAGATAATAGTCTTAGTTGAAAGAAACTAGATTTAACTACGGCACTTATCTGTTTGTCAAATTTAAGATACCTGGCCTTGATGGTAGCTGGTCTGCAGGAAGCTGAGTTCCTGTTCTGCCATCTAGGAATGAGTCCACAAACTGGCAGTGGTCTTCACCGTGACCCGTCTGGTCTCCAATATTGTAGAATTTACCTAAAGAAAAGGTACAGGGAAGAAAAGAGCAGCTAATTTATAATCTATTCCTAATATAATTATAATTTATATAATCTATAATCTAATTTATAATCTATTGTATGGATCAGTTTTTAGAAGACTGACCGTTGAGGGAGTCGCTCAAGTAGATCTTGTACCGAAGGGAGTTGCAGAGTTGGATGCCAACAAATTTGCGGTACCATGTCCTCTTCACATACTGCTTCCCGTTGCACTCGGAGTAGGAGTCGGTTTTGAAGGGGAACTGGGTCCAAATGGCATCTTTACCTGAAAAGCATGCCGAGAAACCCCAAGATGTTATTTTACAAACTGACAAGGCCAGATATTATGTTCTGGCGCAGATTGAGCAAAACAATGTTTCTTTCAGTGGTCTTTTGAAAAGATTACTGGAGTACAGACCCCGTTTTTGTTTATACACGTGTTAGAAAAGGCTTGCTGGACACTAAGAGCAGAGGGGCTGCTACATTAGTCTGTGTTTCCATTGGCTCCTGTCATAACCTTGTCTGACTTCGCTCACTATATCCATTGTTCATTACTCTCAATTTCATGTAGAATAGACAATACACAGGAAGAAATCGAGGGAGATGAATATCAAATTGGCCCATTCTTGCAACCCATTAGTGCAAGAAGGCAACCAAGGCCCTTATTTGAGAACAGGGATGGAAGAGGATAGTGTTATCCATTTGCCACTTTTGAGTAGATGTTTTATCTGGCTGAGATCTTGGTATGGAAGAAGTGAACTCATAGGAAGTCTCCACAGCTCCCTTACTCGTTCGTTTTCTTTCCTCTACTAGGACTGCTCATTACATTATCCATTTATTCAACAGATAGGAATTTGTCACCTGAGAGAAATAGGGTGCAAAGCAGAAACACGTACCTGAGACGTTCTCGCTCACTCGCGGATCCGCTGCAAGAGAAAACAAGGCTCAAATGAGGAGAAATCAGAAATTGTGGTTTTGTTTTACAGCCACCTGGTCATAGAGACGATCAAAATGATCTGTAGCCTGCAGGAAAGTTAAAGACACAAATCGGCCAACTCTGTATTGGCTATCCATGGGTGGGCAGAGTGCCTTGAGCAAAAAACAAAAGTACAATAAATTCCAATAAGCAGAAAATACTGTGCTTTTCCAGCGGATTTTGAATCTCCCTTATGAAGAGAGATCAGCTGGCATGAACTAACCTGCTGGATCTGCCAAAGCTATAGGGTAGAGACTGAGCCTCAGGGGTTTTGGCGGTAAAATCTCATCATTCAGTTTTCCTCTATTTCTTCTCCGTCATCGCACATATGGACTCTCGTTCCTTCCTAGTTGCCTTTGCCCTGCTTTCCATTTTGTTGCTAGACTTTCCTTATGCAGGCCAGACTAGGTTTAAAACTAAAGCCTCCTCCCATAAAACATGTGGATGATATGGGTCTTTATTTGTTCCTTATTTATGATATGTTGTTAGTGAGCTTGTAAGACAGGGAAAGGTTGGATGTGTGACAACGCTCCAGGGGTGCATCAGCAGGCAGTGATGGGGCCAAACGTTACGACAGTGCGGGGACATGCTGGAGTCATTATGCTAATGACAAGCAACTCATTACATATACTGTATCTCTAAGAGATAAAGGAGAGGTCACAAATATTGGCTGACTTTCACAAGCCATGGAAAAGCAATTTGTAGCACTCCTCTGAGGATATTTACATTGAATGCCTAATGTATGACTTTAAAAACATATTTTATTTTAAAACTGGGATTTGGTTAGAATACGACGACTCATGGTTTAACTATTACCGAAATAAACAAACATTCAGATAGCTCTAGGACATCTATTTCACATTAAATAATGCATATGAATAGATAAGATACGATCAAAATTCTCTTGGAAATAAATTTTATAAGGGTCTTTAAGTGTGTCCACAATAAAGAAAAGGAAAAATCTTGTTAGTTTAAACATGTGCCAAAAAATTCACTTTTTGTATTTGTGGTTTTATATGGTTTTAAAACAACTTTTATACCATTTATTAGAATGTTTACCCCACAATATGTAATGAAACCATCAAGTTAAAAAACAACAACAAGATTTTTTCATACACCTTATGTATAAGTAAATGTTCACATTTTAGTTAGTTCACAAGTTTTTAAATCTACTTTTTTAATTCAAAATGGAGGGATGTCCCGAGTCAATCTCAAGTATCGTCATCGGGGCTGATTTGGCAATTTTTTTTTTATTTGATAGACTGAAAGTCTGGCATTCAGATCGGTGCCAAAAAAATAAGTAAAATAAATCTTGATTAGGACATACCTTGTAAAAAGTTTGTGTGTGTGTGTATATATATATATATATATATATATATATATTAATATCATGAATGATTAATTCATAAAAGTCATTAAGTTTTACAACCGGAACTAACCTTGCCTAGTCTTAAAGGGGTCGAATTAAATACATTTGGGGGACAGAATTGTTCAAATAAGCAGTGAGTTTATTTTGTTAAAATGTTTTTAATTAAGAATTAAGAGCGAATGCATTACCAGACTCTGTGTTGAAAGACACTGGTTCGCTGGGTGGCCCTTCACCAAGCTCATTCTTGGGCTTCACCTTGAATTCATAACTGTAAGGTAAGAAAAACAGAGGTGATGGGACATTACGTTTCTGCTTTGATCCTCATAAAACCATTAAGTATATTAATTTCAGATCTACTGTTATGCTTCTGACAGTGCTTCTGAGTCTGCTTAATCCAAAATTATTAAAATTGACTTCTGTATTGGAATCCTGGTGGGCTGTTGTCAAATTCCGAGCAAAATGAGGTTCTTATTTCCCGTCTTCTGAGCCCTGACACTTGATATATTTATTCTGCAGAGACTGAGGACTCAAATCCTGTGCCCCCCTTTTAATGGATCCTCCATGTGGGATGTAGAGACATAACCAAGGCCCACGTGCCTTGAGAAGCAGTCCATAGGAAGCCCTGGTTTATATTGTGTCACCAAATCTTGAGCCTATATTCAGCCTCATTAAAAAGCTAGCAAGCATGACGGCTCCCCTACAGCCAGACCAGAGCGCGCACATTCAACACCTTGTCCAGGCCTCAGGATGCGTGCAAGTCTTAACGCCCCTGGTATTTGACACCCACATCAACTAAAATACATCTATCAAATTGAGCAGAGTGCCTTAAATAGAGAGGTTGGTGTTCTGCATTTAAACTGTACCTGCTCTCTGGTTTAAGGTTCTCCACAGCTGTATGAGTCTGGTTGGTGGTCAGAATAGAAACCTGTTCACCATCAGGACCTTTAGTTGTTGAGATAACCTCATATTCTGTGAAAAGTCAAATGACAAAGAAATGGTTACACCACAGTTTGGTTACACCAAAGTTGAGAGTTAGTTCCTTACAGTTAAAAGTTGAAAGTGTTTGACCAATTGAAGTTGAGGGTTAGTGTTTTACCAATCCAAGCCAAAGTTTAGTGTTTGACCCATTAAAGTCAAGGGTTGGTGTTTTATAGATCAAAGCCAAGGGGTTAGTGTTTTATATATCAAATTCAAGGGTTAATGTTTGACTGATCAAAGTCGGGGTTAGTGTTTGACTGATCAAATTCGAGAGTTAGTATTTGACTGATCAGTCAAACACTAACCCTCGAATTTGATCAGTCAAACACTAACCCTCGGATTTGATCAGTCAAATACTAACTCTCGAATTTGATCAGTCAAACACTAACCCTCGAATTTGATCAGTCAAACACTAACCCTCGAATTTGATCAAAGTCGAGAGTTAGTGTTTGATCAAAGTTGAGGGTTAGTGTTTGACTGATCAAATTTGAGAGTTAGTATTTGACTGATCAAATTTGAGGGTTAGTGTTTGACTGGTCAAATTTGTGGGTTAGTGTTTGACTGATCAAATTTGAGGGTTAGTGTTTGACTGGTCAAATCTGTGGGTTAGTGTTTGACTGAGCAAATCCGAGGGTTAGTGTTTGACTGATCAAATCCGAGGGTTAGTGTTTGACTGATCAAATTCGAGGGTTAGTGTTTGATCAAATTCATAGTCGAGAGTTAGTGTTTGACTGATCAAAGTTGAGGGATAGTGTTTGACTGATCAAAGTTGAGGGATAGTGTTTGACTGATCAAATTCGAGAGTTAGTATTTGACTGATCAAATTCGAGGGTTAGTGTTTGACTGATCAAATTCGCGGGTTAGTGTTTGATCAAATTTGAGAGTTAGTATCTGACTGATCAAATTCGAGGGTTAGTGTTTTACTCAGTCAATGATTAGTGTCTGACTTATCTAAGTCATGGGTTAGTTTTTGACACATCAAAGTTGACCAATCAAAGTAAAAAAGAGGGTTTGTGTTTTACGAATCAACGTTTTCAGTTAGGTTAGTGTTAGTTATGTTTTGACTCATCAAAGTTGACAAATGAAAGTAGAGGGTTTGTGTTTGATCAATCAAAATCATGGGTTAGTGTTTGACAGATCAAATCCAAGTGTTAGTCATACCCTAATCCTAAGACAAGGTCAAATTCCATTCTAACACCACAATATATTACACATTCCATTCCTCAGATACAAATGGGTATAACCAAGTAGACATTAAACTATGGGTTTCCATTGATAATCCATCCCTCTATCCTACCTGTTGTTTCATTATCGGTTTTCTCCCAGTCGAGAATAATGAAGGAGGGGCATCCTTCCACGGTTACAACAGTGAGATTGGATGGGGCTGTTTTTGGAGGGTTAGTGACATTTTGTTCTCCACCCTCCTCCTGAGGGAAGTAACTCAGAGAGGTGGTGATGGAGCAGGGCTCATCTGGCTTCTTATCTGTCTTGTAGACCACATGTGGAGCTGGACAACAACACATTTGTGTTTAAATTCAGACACTTCTTTGCTTTGTTTATGAAACTCAAATTAGCATCATTCAGAGTTTTTGGCATGCACGTCTCCAGTGATTAAGAAAGTATCATTACCAATGTAGCGTTCTTTGCCCAAGGCATCAACTTTAGAAGCAGGAACAGAGCTGAATACAGAAGAGTTCTCCCAGGTCTCAAATCGGGGTGCTAGGACACCAAAAATATGAACAGTGTAAATAATTTCAAACCAATGGGTAACAGATGGTTACCATCAGGGTATTTTTAAACACCACGTGAAAATGTAATAAAAAAATGTTTAACCTTCTGCACAATATTGCAGAATATTATAAAAAAAAATCTATGAAGACAAACCTGTCACTGCAGGAGCAGATGTTGTCTTTGGTTTGGATGGTTTTGCTGTAACAGGTGGTGGCTTGGGTTTCAAGATAGAAGCTTTGTCCTGATTCAGGTCTGTTATCTTGTCTGCTGTGTACATTAATGAGTGAGTGAATACATTAAATGTTTTAAACATAAAATCTTCCTAAGTTGTTCAGTGTTAACTGGCAGAAAAGCATGTAAAACATTTTTTATTCAAATTTCTGTAGTCTAGGGGTCAATTGTTATGACAAAATAATTTTTTGCTCTTTTTTGATTGTAACTTTTTACCCACCTAATCCTCCAGGCTTGCCCACAAGATTAGGCTTTTTTGGTGGAATAGGAGGGCGTGCTGCTGGAGAACCTGCAATGATGGAAGTGAAAGAATCAAGTTTCCTCTCCCTTTTCCAGTAATGAATGAACAAACAAGGACGTGGTAAGTCAAAAATGGCACCAAAAACACAGCAGTAAGAGGTCAGAAGCCGTTAGTTCCATCTATTTGCCACACAACCCACTTATTATCTATCTTTTACCTTATCAAATACCTTTTGGTCTTATTTTTAGAATATTTGGTGTTAATTTCCACTGTGGATGACACTCAGCTCTATTTGTCAGCCGCCTGTATAATTGCTTGAACTTCTTCCATTGAGCACATCTCTCCTGCACTTTATCAATTACACTGCATTCCTGTTAAACAGTGTGTACAATAAGAGATTCAGCTTTTCACTTTTAAAGCTCTGCACAATCTTGTTCCCTCTCTGACTTGACACATTTATACTCTCAACCGTACTCTTAGATCTTCCTCATCTTTTCCCATTGTTAACCAGCAGTACGTTTAACCACTATGGGATCCAGAGTGTTCAGCTGTGCTACTCCTTGTCTCTGGAACTCTCTTTCGCAATTTGTATTTGAAAGTGATTTTCATGAATATTAAACCATGTCTTAACTCCATCTTTTTAATTATAATTTTTTTAATTTTTACTCCATCTTTGATTGTTTTGAAAGGAGCCTATAATTAAAATGCATAAGTATTACTATTATCCTGCTCATGCTATTCACACATCTTCCTAATATTCCTAATGTTTAACTTAGGTTAAATCTTAACTTAACATTTAAAGGGATAGTTCACCCAAAAATGAAAATTATGTCATTAATTACTCACCCTCATGTTGTAACAACCCTGTAAGACCTTCGTTCATCTTCGGAACACAAATGAAGATATTTTTGTTTAAATTTGAGAGGTGGACCACTGCTACATAGGCTGCCTAAGGGATTGAAACTTGACGCATGCATGAGAACTGCGATCTTCTTCTACTACTTGTTCAGTTCTCGTGCATGCGTAGTGGAAATCTCTTGAAAAGGAATAGTCGAATAAAGTCGTTATTTTTGTTTGTTTTTTCGCACAAAAGTATTCTTGTTGCTTGAAAAACTTAGTTGTGCCACTGTTGTCACATGGAACGTTTTAACATTTTCTTCAATGACTTTCTGGGCCATCAAGTTTCAATCCCTTAGGCAGCTTATGTAGCAGTGGTCCACCTCTCAAATTTAATAAAAAAATATCTTCATTTGTGTTCCGAAGATGGTCTTACGGGGTTGGTACAGCATGGGGGTGAGAAATTAATGACTTCATTTTCATTTTTGGGTGAACTATCCCTTTAATTCTCATGAAAAACAGTGGAACACATCACTACCAGACTCAACTTAGTTCAGCTTTTTTTTTTTTTTAGAAAAGCAAAAGGCAATACAAGTTTAATGCAAAAATGTCCCTCTCATTAAATTGTTTGGGTTTGAATGAGTTTGACACCTCTTTGATTTTAGTGGCTTTTTTCCTGCTTTTTTTAGCCTTTAAATATTTATATTTAGTGTTTTTGCCTTTAGTATGATAGGACAGTTGCAGACAGGATGCAAAGAGAAGGACAGGATCAGGAAATATCCACGATATGTCGGCGTACTGCCCGGCGTATCGGCGTCGACTGCTTTCAGCTTTTAAGACATTGGCATATTGATAAAAAGGAAAGAGAAATAAATCCAATAAGCCTATTTGAAAATGCAAAGGACAAGAAATCTCCTAATATGAAAACATTAATTTCCAAATCCTTGATCTATGGAAACTAGAGTATCTCATACTCTAAATAATCAAACTGACTATGCAATTTGGATGCTTTGCTAAATGGGAGCAGCAAATTGCTCAAACTCAAAGTTAATTGGAAATGAGAGAAAATTGCTTGTTTTCTTTCTCATTGCATGGATGAAGTCTAACCATTGGCACTTCATCCACCTTTTAAGCCTTCAGTTCTCAGTGCCATCTTGGAGTACAGTCAAAAGCAAACTGATTCAATTTACATTCAGTTCATCACAGGGCAATCAAACCGAGTGCAGCTCACTAAACCGTGTGGTACAAGTTAAAAATTGCTGGTGAAAAGGCCAAGCTATGCTGAAAATAAAACTAAAGACCAACAGATGTCATACTTTTACAGAGGGAAAGCAATTTCCAGAGAGGTAGCTGAGGTTTTCGTTGGTGATACCCAATGTTTTGGGTGATCTAAAACTTTTGTGGTATCATGACAGTGGTTAGAACATTTCAAGCAGTCACTGTCAAGCAAATCTGCCATACGACCCCTCTTTAATGAGAGCCATCACTGATTTCCACAGATCTTTGGCTTTTGGTCAGAAGATTCCATGAATCCATGCCAACAAACTGCTAATTTAAATGACCTGTTGTGTTGTATTCCACTGTCTTTGCACAAGCTATACAATGTGACATCACTTTGCAGATTGTTATTTCTCATCAAGTTATCAAATAATAGGGAAGAGTATGAGCAGGCTAATATCCAAACATTTAGTGTAGTCGTACATACTTTTGGTAATTTAAATATCACAGTGATGGAGTCATACTGCATAGTCTTGGAAAGTACGCCATATTGCAGAAGTCTGCTGCATCTTCCAAAACCAAGTCTCTTCAGAACCGATACACTGTGTGTTTGAATTCACCTCACCGCATATTTTGTGTCTATTACCCGATTTGTCAACTAGTTCACTAAAGCAATTCCTAGCAAGGTCCCCTTGAATTTTGGGTTGAAAATAACAGTAATGTGAATGAATAGGTTGTGGATAAATACTAAACTTTTGTCATCTTTCAGCCTTTTTTGTTTTTGCTACACAGATAAATAGTATGGCATATTGAAAAAGACCTCATACCACATGGAAGCTCGTGACTACAATAAAGCATGCAAGTAGTCATGCACACAATGAACTTTAACCAGAAGCAGCAACAGTCCTCTGCAGAAGGGAGTTTCAAACATTATTGCTGAAATGCACAAATAAAAGAGCCACAGAATGTTACGAGACAGTTTAGGACATTGCGGTGGGTTTCTGTGTCCTCCAAAAGACATGTTTTTCTCTTGAAAATAAATGTCCTAGAGCACCATGATGGTTTAGAAATGAAAGAAACCAATCTGGGGAAAAGCTTTGACAATTACACCACAAAGCTCGCGGCAGCATGGGATCTGCAGAAGCTTGCAAAACGACAACAAACGTTGAAGACAACAGGCAGATTTGCGAGCAAATGGGTTGACTGGTGAATGAGTAGATGGATGAATGGACAGACACGAGTTTACAGGAGATTATGGATGGGAAGGACACCAACATGGGCATGTGGGCTGCGTCACAAACAATGTTTCTGCAGGTTAATGATGGCTAACACACAAACAGGACGAGTTGGCTCTGTTTACCCATTCTTGGTCTGGACCACATGACGTGTTTGGGGAGAGAAAGTCCCTTATGGTGCTCACCGTTAACTGTTGGAGGGGAAAAGAGTGGATGTTATGGAGAAAAGGAAGAATAAGGTAGCATCATGTTGTTTTTGCTGAGATGCACTGCAGCTGAAGAAAACTGAAGTTTACATAGAGAGTTATAGACGGCCGCTCAACTGCCTGAGGGGAAGAGAGGCCTTTCAAGATCAGATTAGTGCAAATGCTGGCGGTCTGCGTGCCCATCGGGCTAAATCACACATACTTTGCTGACAGTAAAACGTCAGGTGTGACAGAGTATGATGGCTGGTTTGCACCCACACACCACATGTTTCAAAGGAAAAAAATTGATCTCTTAAAGAGAAAATGCCCCAAGAGAGCTGCAACCAAATGACATTGTGTTGACAGGGGAGAATGGAGAGCAAAAGAAAAGAAAATCATTTTCTTGAGTAATAATATTTTTTTTTCTATCTATTTTTTGTTGTTTCTTAAGTTAGGTAAAAATTATAAAAAAAAAGAAAAGCAGAAGAGAAAACACAAATAAGAGTACAGAAAGAAAATACTAGCGTAAGAGGGGTAAGAGTAATGTCTTTTACCCCCATATCTTCTAGAGGAGTCGCCAGGCCTGGGGGAAGAATGTCTCATGCCATTAGAGAGAGAGAAAGGGTTTCTGCTCAGTGACGTCTGGTTCCTGGTGGTCACTGTTAGGACTGAATCGATGGGTTTGGATGGAAGAGAAGAGATGGAGTCTCTCCGGATGCTCTTACCTAGATAAAAAAAAACAACAGCAGTTTTTGTTATGCCTTGTCGGCTCTAGGAAGTGCATGCTGGGGCAGATACTGAACAATTATGTAACACTGCTATGTGTTAAAAAGCTTTTCTATCTGTGAGAGATGTCAAAGTTAGCTAGTTGTGTTTCAACATATCATCAAGGGATTTAAGTTTTCTGTAAGTGTTGATTCTGATCTTCAAATGCTAAATTAAACTGTATAGTACATTCTTTCACCAAATGGAAAATGACATGAACTCTGTTCCAAAATAAGCGATCTGTCCCGCTAGCCTAGTGGTAGCATCCTATCTGAAATTACTGAAATCACACGCAAAGTACAATAGAGACCCGACATAAAATTGATTTCAATAGTATCATGCTAGCATGTTGCTAAGCTAACAGTGCAACATTTCAATAAACATAAAAATATAGCGTAATATAATTATATTTCAGTTTTAATTTTAATTTATTTTATTTAATAATACCTAATTATACCATTACGACTATCATTTGATTTGCATAATTATATGTTTTCCACATAGGATGTATGCTAGCATGTTGTGTACATTTTGGAACGCTTACAATGCGTAAAAAATACTGTCTTTGTTGGCAGCTTACTACATTGTTTTAGATAAAACTGGATGATGTGTGAATTTAACAATAATAATGTCAGTGTTCTGACTACAGTAAGGCTAAATCTGATGTGTTGGTGGTTGCATTAAAGTGCAGCAGTGCATTCCTGTGAAGACAAAACATGTGTAGGGGTGTAGGGGAGGATACAGGAAAGCTGTGACTTCAGACAATAACACAGACATGATATACACCGATGGGACAGTTGTGATAGCTTGCCTGACAGAGCAAATAAATGAGAGGATTATATGAACTGATGTAACCGGTTCTTACTGTTTTTACTGGCCGTCTCGCTCACACTGACTAGAGACAGCTCTTCCTGTAATCCATTGAGCCGGAGTGTGAAATAATGTCTGTTTGTGGCTGAAGTTACCGAATGACTGCATTTGATTGAAACGTGGTTTGAACATTCATTAATTTCTCGCGTATCACTTTTCTCCAAAACCGCCCAAAAAAAGAAGAGAATGAATTGAATAAAGCTTTGAAGTCTGATATTCTGGTGTTTAGACTACGTTTGCAGTGGTAGAACGTGTAGCCAAAGGTTGAACGGCAAACTGTGTGGTAAATAGTGAATCACTAACGCGATATGTTATTTTCTCATTACCTGTCAACCGTTAACCTAAAAAATAAGAAGGAAACATAGGAATTACCAGAGGAACTATGTGGCATCTGAGTGGCATTAGGTGCCCTGGTGTGAGGGTGTCCGTGTAGGGGTGTCCGGGTACTGCTGGGTAAGGAATTGGGGGCAGGGGTGACTGAAGGACGGGAGGATTTAGTGGGTGGGTGTTGGGGAAGGACAGGAAGGACCTCCACCAGCTGAGAGGAGTCATTTCTAACATGGCTGTTTGAATCTGTTTAAGAGAAAGGAGCAGATGAGCCCTCCATGCTGGAAAAAACAAGTCATTCCAGCTCAAGGTGGTCTAGTTGGTCAACCAGTCGAAGATGGATCATGATTAACCAGCTTAACCAGTGTTCTAGCAGCTTAATCCAGGGTAATTTACGAGGTAGGATGACTGATAATCCATCTAGACCAGCCTGTACAAGCTGTTTCGACCACCTTGAACTGGTTTTACTTGGATGTTTCCAGTAGGACTGACTGTTGAGACCATTGATTAGAGGACAATTAGGGTGGACTTTAGATTAATGTTGTTAAGAATGTTTAAAGTTGTTTGCATTGCATCAATATTAAGCTTGTTTGTGAGAGTTTCTCAGTTCCATCCCATCGAGTTTTGATGGTACGGATGCTCAAGTGCCTGTTATCGACAATGAGCACTTGTCTTGACCGTTTTGTCAAGGGGGTTGAGAATGAACTTGTTGACTTTGGTCTCATAATCAGTTTGGCTCCAAGTGGAAAAACACAGAGAGATGTAATGTTATCTTATCCAGAGTTCAGAGACAGAGGAAGACAGGAAAGGAGGTTGGACTCCCAGATTTCTGCCTTTCCCTGGTAGAACTAATAACATGGGACTGATTCTTTCTCTGCATGCTGTGACTTCATGCAGACTGAACAAAGGCCAGCAGATCAAGATGCTAAAAACTGAAAAAGAATGAAAGAGTTAAGAAGATCAGATAAAGAGATGGAAGATGAAAAAACAAGATGAGGTTCAGAAAAATAGGATGAAGAGTGAACCTGTAATCTATGTAGTGACAACTTCTATGTACTATGTAGTAAAAACAAATATGATGCCAGTCTTTGTAAAGTAATACCGTACTGATTCAATTTGGTACATGAGTGCTGACTGACATGCTAGAATTTTTTGACAATTCAAATTTTGATATCATGATAATATGACCTTACTCTGCCAATACCATGGTAAAGTGATGATTACACGATGATATCATGGCACACAATTGTGCACACCATGTTCAATACATAAAATTGAAAATGTAACATATAAATTACATATCTTTTTTATTTAGTTGAATAAGATTTAATTGTATCATTTGATGTTAAATTTCCCACTATATATACAATTATTTTATTAATTAATAATTGTGGGGTACTTTGAGGTGTTTATCACTTAATGGGTTCCGTTTGGAAACATTCAGTATTGATATTATGGGAAATATTCAGTGACACAGAAGAACAAAGAAAGGGAATGGCAGAAATAAAGACATAAGAGTGCCATTTATGGCCACAGTAATAAAACAGATGGAGGACTGAGGAAACCAAACATTTTAACAGTTGTGAAGTGATTGACAGGTGATGAAATGATAGGGGACTGAATGAGTAGAGATGAGCGTGACAGAAAGAGAGCTGATTGGTGGACACAGAATCTGACTGGTGCTGATGGGTGGAGCGTGAGCAGCCCTACAGATACCACGCCAATGCGTGACCATGCGTGACCTCAGAGGGTTTTCCGCTGCACAGCATCCTTCTGGAAAACTTACACTCACTCTTCCTCCTCACTGTGGAGGCGACCGGTCAGGAATCCTCATCACGGCAGGATTGGGACTTTCTAACTCAGCGTTCTTACAAGGCATGCCAGCATGCAGCCAATCATAACAGCGGATGTCTTTAATCCCCGCCCACACCCAGCGCAAGCGATTACCAACTGACTGCTCATAAGCAAAACTTCAAAACAAAATTTCTCTTGGTTACCCAATGGGAGCTGAGGCCATTTTGGCTCATTGGCTCTTGGAGCAGCCACAGTTCCTTGCTGACCCATTGGCGGAGCTGTGGGAAATAATGCAATGTTTCGTAAATAGAAAAAAATAAATAAATAAGAGAGAAAAAGTGAGCAGGCATCCCCAGCAAGGTTCTTGAGAGGGAGAGAGTATTAAATGTCTTTACTGTGAGCATGACTTCGATTGACTGCAATAAAACCCTGTATGAAAGAAGAGTGCAAACAGAAAGAGTGAGGGAAAATTACCAAAAGATGTCTTGGGACCTCCATTAACGCCTGTGTTTTTGGGCGATCCTGGCTGGCTTATGTTGGGGATACCTAGAAAGAAGATTGTGAAGGAGAAAACCAACACAAAACACTTTCAAACAGATAGGGGGAAAAGAACAGTACTGAATGTAGTTTGAACCATTTTACACATGGACTGAAACAATCTGTCATGATTTACTCTTACTTACTTGCAAGTACTCATCTAGCATACATTGACCAGGATTTGTCAAGCTATAAAAAGGCATATCAAGATTTAAAAAGATAAGCACCTTTAAAAAAACCCCCAAAAGTTCAGCTTAATTAGAGACAATTATAAGTTACAAATAAGCATTTTGGTAGATTGCTTCCCAAGGAGAAAACATTGTCACCTTGCTATCAAAACATTGCTTTGCTTGTGTGAGTTCAGTTAAATTTCAGTTGCCAGTTCACCTAAATTTCAGTTAGTTACCACATGAATATTAAAAGTGCCCCTAAACTACTTTTCTTGATATTTGATAAAGGTGCTTTGTTTTTAAAGTTTGACAGCCCATCATTATATGCTTTTATTGTATGGAAAAGAACAGTGTGCATTCTTTTGTGATCCACAGAAGAAAGTAAGTCATACGGGTTTGAAATGAGATTAGGGTGAGTAAATGATGACAGAATTCTCTTGTTTTCTTTACAACACAAGGGGCAATTCTTAAAAGTAGTAGTTGATGGTCTTACCATGTCGAGGGAACAGACTGCTGTGAGGTCCAGCCTGTAAAAAGAGGGTTACACACATTTTTTTTCTACCCTCTTTAAAAATTAAGTGTAGAGTGAAAAGACACAGAACAGCGTTCTGTCTTCATATCATGAAAAGAACTCTACAATCAAGGTCTCTCCACCGTGTCTAAAGTGTTCCTGAAATGCCCTGACAAGCATGTATTATTTCTTGCCTCTGCTGAGAAGATTGAGTACCTTACACACATACAACAACTGGATTCTTGACTTAAGAGATTGAGGATATGTGAGAAAGAGTTTGCTCGCAGGCACAATTCTTTATGTCCTTGACAGTTCATAAATAGACCAGAAAGCACAACAAACTTAGAAAGGCAACCTTGCCAAAGCATGGTGGGAGACCAGCTAACCATCTCAAGCAAGCTTAGACCCGCAAACCAGGCTTGTTTAAACTGCTTTTTTTTCAGCAGGGATGGAAGACAAAGGTCAAAAAGTTGATAGATAATAGTGCTAGCTTTATATTATTTGCTTATTTTTAAATATTTACATTTTCTGAGGTTGTACAAAGGGGTTATAATGTGGTTATGATGGTGTTTTCAGGTGTCATCGCCTGTTGGTTACTCTTTACTTAAATCAAAAGTTTCCACCCCTAAAATCTCTATGATATTCTGGTTGGATTGTTTTTGTGACCGCTGTGTTTTTTTTTTTTTTTTTTTGCACCAATGCCTCAGAATGCCTTTTGCCAATGAACATGGTTTGAATTAAATAACGGAGACATCACACAAACTCTTAAAGTTGTGCATGGCATGTGGTTTTGCCTGTTAAAGTCATGGTTGACAGTCCTTTACACTATGTAAAAATTTTGTTATGAAACAACACTACATACCAAGGTATTGACAAGGGGTCTGTTCGGCTTGTAGGTTATCTGGAAGTTTTTGTCTGGAAACAAAACAGTGGCAATGCAAGTTAGACTTGATCATCTTTCAGCTTCTCAGTCAAAACCTTGAATGGATGTTTAGGGTATCTGTTACCTCCCATGTTGGTGTTGTGGATCACTGGCTTGCTCCACATTCCACTACGGTCGTCTTTGTTGGATCGGACGCCGAATTCATAGGGTGTGTTGGGCTTGAGGTTGTCGATAACAGTATCAGAGGTGGGGCAGGTTTGGTAGATCCACTTCCTGTTCCTTTCTCTATAGCGGATGGTGTAATGCCTGGTTTAAAGACACAATGGTTGTTAAAAAGTCTCACAAGTCATTTGTACTCCTTTTTGGCTAGTCATAATCAATCATATGTACTGTAGGGCTGTCAATAGATTATTTTAACCGCACACCTATCGTGAAATTAAGCATACACCGTTTATCTTGTTCAAGACGTTAATTTTGTCATCATTTGATAGTAAAGTAAACCATCAGATTCAAGGGTTATTCTCACAACTGTATTTTTCTGCAAGCTTTTTTCAAGGTAAATTTCAAGGTCTTTCCAGAAATAGACACTTGGAGATTTCAAAAGAACAACAAATAACTAAATGATATAAAGAGTCCATATAATTCATAGATTTATGCACTAACATCACCCATTAAAAACATTACAGTAAAAAACAACAACAACAATGCATCAGCAAAGAGCTTGTTTACATTTTAGACAAGTCAAGTTGTGATACCTAACAGGCTTGTGAATCAATATAACGGACTTAAACATGCTTAATGTACGACTCCTGTATAAAAACTTTAGCACTTAAGACATTGGTTTGGTTTATCCCGCCGAGAAACATAGTTTGCGTATCATCTGGCCACACAGTAGTGGGATGTATGGACATTCCTTTTTGTCTGTATTTCACAAAGCGCAATGCTTTCTCCTCAATCACCCTTCTGGAAAACAATCACAGAATATGACAGATGCAAACGTGCAACGTGAGTCTATTCTCTCTGCCATCTCTGATGTAATCAGCCTGGTTTTCTTTATCAGCACTGGTTTTGGTCTGATTGTTTGAATCGTTCACTTATTCAATAATGGAACTGAAAACAGTCCCAGAGTTTAACAGTTTAAAAGTGTTCTGATTGCAAACAGGGAAGTGCAATCAGGTTAAAGAGTTTAAATAGAAATTTCTGAGGATTTTGTTAAGAATTTTTAAATTAATCGCATGAGTTAGCATATTAATGTTGACACCCACCCCCAATACTTAGTAAACTGGTTTTCTGTCACCACAGCAGTTCTCAGACCTTAAACAAAGGAGCTGATGTTAGGTTTATAAAGAGCACTGGTACACGTCTTTAGCTCCCAACTGTTTTGGTCCAGGTCAACATTTCCAAATGCCTTTCCAAAAGTTTCCCCTTAACAGAGCGCACATATTTCTCTATAAGAAACCCAGAGCGATTTAGGGAGGCTGAGTGCGTCCCAACAGTGCCTGTATCCTCAAAAAGCATTTAAACATGTAGACACACACTACACCTGCAGTGGCAGGAATCCATATCCTACACATTTTTTTTCCCTCTGCATAGAAAAACATCACACTCATTGAATGGCTCTCTCGGTTGCAACATAAATTCAGTATCCTGTCAGTGCAATGAGAGCATTGCATAAAAACCTGCACTGCGCTGCAACGCTTCTGAAGATGGGACCCCTAAATACTGGAGACAGGGTGCCATGATATTTCATTATCTGTTTTCCCCATGTTTTCCAGGTTAAATGGCCCCTAAATATGAAGTGGAGTAAATTAAGTCTTCCTCAGGGATTTGGGACACTCATATGGAACATGTTGGTGAAGGAAAAAGTAAAATCCAGATGTTGTGAGTGTAACTCACCCGTCCTCCAAGCAGTCGTTCATGATGTTTCCCTCGTAGGGTGTCTTTAAGTAGGTTCCCCAGGATAGTAGCACAGATGTCGGCGTGACAGAATCGATCACCAGGTGAAGAGGTTTGTCCAGGTTCACCTTACCTGTTACAAACCGGTAATCCAATTTAGCAGTGGAATATGTTTTCTAGGTAATGCTAAGTAAAGGTTTTCAAACATTCCCACTGGTTCAATATCACACCTGTTGCATATTTTCCACTAAACATATCCTGTCATGGACTGTTTTTTGATTGCCAATACTTAATTAAAATGAAAAAAGTACCTGTGCAATGCTTCTTCACATCATTGGTTGGGATGGGCTGAACAGCCACCAGATACTTGGGCTCAGCATCTGTGAAAGCAAGCATCTCAAGTTATTTGGGAGTTCAAAGAAAACCATGAAAAGGGCAATTTCATGGTGCAATGCAAGTTCCTTTTAATGAACTTCCGGACAACAGAAACTAAATAAGCAAGACAAGAAATGTATAGGAGTCAACAAAAGGAAGACCCCTGTGTGTCAAGGTTAAGTCTCATAAAATTTGATGAATTTACCTTTTTATGACATGAAAAGGTTGATAAGGTTGTAAAAAAAATACATTTTACTTAAAAAAAATGTTTTTTTCAAAACAATTGTTTGTTACACCAGATGTCCACACAACACATTAAATTTAATATTGTGTTTAAAATGGTACAATAAGAACTTTTTGTAGATAGAGAAAAGATTCAACCTTTTCTTTATCTTGTACACTGTTATTTGTCACTGACACAATTCCAAAAGATTCTAGTGGACGTTTATTTAGTACAAAGTCTCGAGGTGAGTAATGTGAAGCTTTTCACACAGTTTAATAGCACTGTGATGACAATGGTTTGCTAAACATCTGTGTTTCCAATGTAACCGAATTAAACAGCACATTTGCCAAAATTTGATTTGTTGGGGTGATAAGTTTGTTATTTATGCCTTTCTAACAGTTATGAATTTGTACACAGGAAAACTCATTTAGACAGAAGAAAAAAAGAAGAAGCCCATTAGGGTGTACAAAATGTGCCAGTTCCAAAGTCCACAACAATCTGGACATTTATGAGTGCATGTGCATGTGGCATGTCAGGTTGGGACGACGCCAATAATTGCTTTTGCCTTTCGGCCATCTGTTGTGCACGTGTATCATATTGAAATCTCAGCACACACTGTAAATTCAAGAACAATGATCCCTCCGTCTGTGGCCAATATTGAATAATGATGTGACTGTGTGTTCCTCTGCTGAATTGCATAGGTAAAGAAGCCAAAAACTCAGAGGCCCTTCCTTTTGGAACAAACAATTCTTTGTTTGCAAGTTTCTGGATAAGGGTATAAGCATTGATGTATAATTTTGTTCCGCTTGCATCAGTGCTTTTCATTGTGGAGAACTTCAAAGGCTTTGACTCTTAAGATCTTGTCCTCTACAATCTTAAATCACATGTTGTTTGTCATCAACACTAGTGCCCAGAATTGGATTTTTAAGGATGTTAAGATTCTGGCGGACACTGATGAGCAGATAATTATTTTCATGTTAGGGCCGATAAGTACGGAAGCTTGTTTCTACCATGGAATTTTATGGATAATTGTGACTTATCTTACAATTCTGACTTTTTTTCTCACAATTGTGAGATAATAAACTCGCAATTTTGACTTTCTTCTTGCAATTTCAAGTTTACATCCTGCAATTCTAACTGAGATATTAACTCGCAATTGTGAGTTATAAAGTCCAATTCTGAGGAAAAAAAAAAATAGGGCTTGGGACCTATATCAAAGATGCAATATCAAAAAATTATCCGATGACCAATATGATATCAATAAATCCACAAGCAACTGAAGTCTACCTGCAGAAGCAAAATTAAGCATCTGGCATGAACCCTTTGGCTTGAGGGTCCCTCTCACCTGGCCCTAACCTACTGTACTCAAAATGAATTCTGGGATTGTAGCTCCTGGGAGATTGATGATGAATGGACAACACAGGAAGTTATTTTACAGACACAAAATTGTTGTGGTTAGTCTTACTGGGAGTAATGTCCGACCTTTTTACCTTGTCAAATGTGATCTGTGGCTTTTTTGTTGACAAATGCTGTGGTTACCAAAGCTTTAACAAATAGCATTCATTTTGAGTTTAATTACAGTTTATGCTTTCAAATAATGGAAGAGTTGGCGCAAACATAGGTGTGCAAATCAAGACGGTGGTTTTGTTGGGTTAAGGAATCAACCATTTGTGGTTACTCCTCCATTCCCATGCTAACCCACAAAACAACATTAGTGATTGTTTTGTGGGCTTCCATCAGGCTCTTGAGCGAAATAACAGCTGAGTGTGGTTATACTCTAACTCACCAATCTCGGTCTCATAGGGTTCCCCGTTTTCTGGAAGTTGGATGAACTGTTTGGAGAACATGCTGGAACCATAGCCTAAGATGTAGCCCTCCAGTTTGATGTCAGGGTTGGGACGAACAAACTTCAAAACTATGGTATCCCCAGTGGCGTTGATCCGAACCTTCATATTCTGTCTTCTTACTGTGCGGAGGAAAAAGCAGTGTTTGTAATATTTTAATTGGCTTAAGAAACAGTGCTGCAACTCTTCAAACACTCTGTTTCTTTGTTTGACATTCAATGGCAGGAATAAGGAAATGCACAGAAATAGTGACTTTCAGAACACGGCAATGAATAAATGATTAATTACTTAAAGAGTAAAGAGTAAGACATTATGTTTCCCATGTGTTGGATGGGATTTGTGAATTTATGGGGTTTCCTGATTTATGTGGCCAAAGGGGGGAGAAGGAGTGTACTTTTGAGAAGTGCAAAAGTGTGTGTGCCATGAAAATATTCGTCGAGGTAAATCAAGGACAATTGCTTTCACAGTTGAGCTCCTCATCGCCTCACTCAAAGCACAGTAGCATATGGACCTCCAATATTCCACCCATTTACCCAGCATTATATTTACCAGAGAATTATGAGGCTTTGTACAGTTTCAGAATATGACACTGACACACATTTAGTGATTTGATAATTTTCTTTTCATACCTGCGCCAAGCAATTCATTATAAATTTACTCCTTTTATACCAGCGTCATCTTTCACTGCCATTTCATTGGATCATTTTCAGCATGGAAAATGTTTCGAGTCAGTTTCAGGCCCGTTGTAAAACCAATAAGCCACCAGGCTGGGTTGAGATTTTTCCGCTTCCACCTTTTTCCCATCAATCAGAACTATTTAACGATTATGCTGAGTTAAAGAGGCCACGAAAAGTCCTCCTTAAACTGATTTAAGCTGGTTGGTCTCGGCCTTTGGAAAGTGATGTGTGTATTTTACTTTATAAGTAATTGCAAGCTTGGCAGGTCAAGCTCATCGCCCCAATTTGTCAATCACAATGAAGCACCAATAATCAGGCTCATTAAAGGGACAGTTCATCCCAAAAATGAAACTTCTGTCATTATGTCACTCCCAAATCATTTGATGTCAGTAGAGCAAACTATTTAAAATTCTGAAAAATCTTCACAGCGACATTTCATAGTGACCACCAAAAACCACCATAAAAGAACAGCATTCCACCAATTTTCCTTAAATCATTTCACAGCTTTGTGTGAGAAACTTTAGTAAGCTGTTAATAACTGCTGTAATTAGATCATTGATTCAATGAGTTGAAAGCAAGAACTGGATCAGTGAAAGAATATTTACTTTGAGCCTATTCTTTTGAATGATCTAGTTTATCCATTCATGAATGAATCAGTCAGTCCGGCTTGTGAAATGGATAAACATTTGGCATGAAAGAGCAGTCTAAATGAATAGATATGTATTAATTATTCCTGTTCTTGAGTTCAACTCATTGATTCAGTTACTATCATTCTAGAGTTAACTGCTCACCAGAGGGGAAGATTTCCAGTAAATACTGACTTAAATGTGGGATTTCCTGACATAAAGCTATTGAATGACTTCAGAAGACTTAGGACCCTTAGCCTGGGAAAACCCAGACAACTTCCGGCAAATTTAGATTTGCTTTGGAAGTTAGTCTGGCAAAGAGCTCATTCAAACCCATTTCCAATCCGTCGAAATCGTGGCACCAATCAGAAACGTTGGAGCGGGCTTTACACGATGACGACAGCGCTGGGATTTTGAAGCAGATTTTGTAGCCTACATTACAAAGATGGATGCTGCCATCGAACATCACTCATTCGAATCAGCTATCGCATCTGTTGTAAGCGATTTGAACGTTTCCTTTTTGTTAAAAACGATCAAAGAGCAACACTCGGAGATGTTTCTCCGCCGGCCGCTGCTCTGCATACGTAATCTCCTTCATCGCTCTAATTGGTTTTAGTTCTACCCGCGACCTCCGTTGGTGACGCCCCTCTGGAAATGATTTGTCTATGATGCTTTGCCACACCATAACTCAGTTACAACTGAGAATGGTCTGGTTTTAACCAGGCTATAGGGCCCTATTTTAACGATGTGAAAAGCATCAAGCACAAGGCCCAAGTAAATTTGTGGGTGGTTCTTGGGCACTGTTGCTATTTTACTGGCGGGATAAATGACTCTCGTGCCCGACGCAAGTTTAAAAGGGGTTGGTCTGAAATAGCTTCATTATTCATAGGTGTGGTTTGGGCGTAACGTGAAATAAACCAATCAGGGCGTCATCCAACATACCCTTTAAGAGCAGGTGCGCATGTTGCATGCCGGATTGTTATTATTATGACGTATTAACCAGACGCACAGGAGCATTCAAAGCCGAGGAGACCGACGTTCTTGTCATACAATAGAAGTGACGTTGTATGGGGATGGGAAAAACCCCCACAAATCAGCGTCGGTTAAACATATCCATATGTGTCTTGCCACTATTGGGCAAATCCGTCTGATCCGTCATTAAATAGCCTGAAAAAAATGGGTAATTGTTAAGCTAGATTTAGGCCTACATTTTTTTACATCTACATGGACACCACAAAATGATTTCCCTCATGTGTTTATATGTTTCCTTATTGTAATGTATGATTTTCAAAAATAAAAACTGCTGCATCTGGGTTGATGAGAGAAGGAAAGTGTATGCGCGTTGTGCACCCGCTACATTATGGCCAAGCATGCGCGCTTAAAATAGCATTATGAACAACGCGCAACGCATCACTGACTTTAAACAAGGTTTTTTCTGGTCAGTAGCGGAATTGTTTTCTGGAACTGCAAAATAGCACAAGCCGAAACACGCCTCCTTTTTGCGCCGACCTGCCCTGGGAGCCCAAGTTAATTTCCTACCGGCGACGTGCATCAGGAAAAGCCCGCTTTGTGCGGGTGTAAAATAGGAATGATAAATGCGCCAGTGTACAAAGCCATTTGCGCCAAGTGCAAGATATGGCCCTTATAGTACATGAATTTGGACCTTTTTTTATGATACATTTAAAAATAAATAAATTTGGATGTGAATCACTATGAACTGATTTTGTTTGGAAATAAGCTGCATAAGATTTGTTTTCATTGCAAGATTTTTGTGTTTCCAAACTGTCTAAGCAGACACCTTTCAGATCCCACAAGCAGAAAGGTGGAACATCTACGACATGATTCAGTAACTCGTCTTCTTAATCTTTAGAAATCAGTTAAACAAACAAGTTGTGGAAGTGTGTGTGGTCAGGGAAGCTGCAAGGGAAAAATACACACTTCTGAATCACTGGGATCATTGTAAAATAAACTCCTTAATGGAGAGAACTTTAAAATGAACTCTTCTTTAGGTGTTTTTTACATTACAAAAATGTACTATATCACTTTGATAAACTATAATTAAAAGGCAGGCACAGTCTTGTTTCTTTATCAGATGTCTTTTTTAGTTGCTAAATCGTGTCAATGTAGCTTTAGATTGGGGCCAAGGCTCTGAGTCACGGACAGGCTGGACACTTGCGGTTGAGTGGTGTTGTTGGTTTATCTGTTCACACCAGCTTGTCACCACAGAGGTTTTAAAAGCCGTAGCTGAGGGATTTTCCGTTCCCAAAATGTAATAGCTTTACATCTGACAAGAATCGTAAAATGTCGATTTGCAGTTACAAGAGTTTTACCATACCAGTGGAGAAGGGCTGGACAATGGTTTAACCTCTACGGTCAAGGAAAAACACAATCACATTTTTCAGGGGAACATGCTGGTCAAATCATGCATCATTTTGAAAGGCTCAGAGTCTGAAACACATTCTTATTACAAAATGAACAAGCCAAAACATTTAAATGAAGTTTTGTTAATAACTAAGTTCGGGAGGAGCACGTTCAGATAATTAACACGAGTGGACGGCAATCAGCAACCAATGATAAGAGGGTATATATAGACTCAGCAGTCTTACCTCGATCCATTGGCAGTTTGCAGCATTTGGCCATGTCCGAATCTAGCTCTTCCTGTTTTCGATAGAGAATCTTTCGTCCAGAATTAGGAATCTTTTCCGCAACCCGGTATCATCCCATGGGCGTCAGGCCAAACAAACGGGTCATCGCCACCCCGGGCGAAACATCCGCAATCTACTTCCGCGGTATCTTTAAACCGGACCATTCAATAATTCCTGCCATAGAGATATGGACAAGGCAATGCTGCCATCTTAACGCAAAGGAATGGACATTCCTCCAGCGTCGGCCGTCGCAACAGGCAGTAAGTAAGTTAAGCCACGCTGCAGATCCAGTCCCGGCTGATCCACACTCTCAAACATCTGCCGGGTCAACTCTGTGAGTGCTTAGCTGAAAACTTTCGCGTCCCTGATTGAACTTCGCATCGCTTCAATCGTTGAATGTCGAGCATTTACGCTATCCGGATACTAATTGTGATCGATATAAATAGTTTCTGTACAATGATTTGCGTTCCTTAAACGCGATGCTTCTTTATGGCGTAAAACTCACACGTAAACAGTAGGGCTGGGAATCGATTCTAAAGAATTGATTCCTCGATCCCAAAAAGAATCGATTCCTCGATCCGAGGCGTTAGGAATATAGAGTCGATTCCAAAGCTAGGAATCGATTCCATTAACAGGAATCGACTCCTCTTTTAAGATTTCAGAAGTTCAGACCAATTCTAACCCGCAGCTTCACCATTTGGTTTACTAATCCAGAACGAACAAATCGGCAGGGAACCACCCTTAGAAATGACAAATAAATAAATGAGAAACAACGGAGCTTTTACACTAGGCTTGTTACGGTGAAATGCCATATATGGTTTGTATCCTGTGTTTGCAGCGGTCCGAGCGCATTTGTCCCCGACGCCCCCCGCAGCGTGGGTCCGGTTCCACACCCAATTTAATTCTATCGAACCTTGGTGCGTTCGCGTGCATCTTATGTCATTGCAAACGTGCACGGCGCTCGATGGAAAGCAGAACGTGGGTAAATATTGTGTATTTACTTATTTATTTTTAGTAAAATTGCTTCTACTATGCGCAGTTAAGTGAACAATACAGGTTTATTGTACGTGTGTCGCATAAGGTGGTTTTCTGCTGCTTGCAAACGGACCCGTAAGAATACAGTGGATTTACAAATATGTTGCTCTGATTCCACGTGCAATGCTCGAATACACTGCAGGCTCACTCTCGCTCGTATCCAGGGTAATTCCTCAACACTATCATCCCTTACTCATTTAACTGAATACATCACAATAAGCTAAAACGCATGCACAGGATACCTTATTTCCTGAACAAGGGCGCACCCGAGTCCGTGCTGGGTAGTCAGTACTACCACCACCTCCTCCAGGTAGTCTCGGGTCCGGTACCCCAGTGCGCACCCGGTTCCCATAATGGCGTTCACATTAGCGATTTTTCATGCGAACCTTTCCCCGTTACGGACTTAACTGCCAGGGTGAAAGTTCCCTAAGCCATTTTGAAACGTTAATAAAGATGTGTATAATCCTGCAAAGATTAAATCGCCCCTTTTTTTCGCATCTTTGTTTGCGCTCAAGAAGATGATAATCGGCCAGCCAGGCCCCAATCTACTTCCCGCTCTTGCTCGGCTTCACACCACAGCTCATTTGCACAGGTACGTTTCTCCACTGCCCAGCAGTGACGTCTACTCTGCTCCCACTGAAGCTCTGTTTCTCCGGCTAATTTTCTATACTGCCCCAGCAGTGACGTCTCCTCTGCTCCCACTGGAGCTCTGTTTCTCTGGCTAATTTTTTCCACCGCCCCAGCAGTGACGTCTCCTCTGCTCCCAAAGGAGCTCCGTTTCTCTGACTAATTTTTCTACTCTGCCCCAGCAGTGGTGTCTCATCTGCTCCCACAGGAGCTCTGTTTCTCTGACTAATTTTTCTACTTTGCCCCAACAGTGATGTCTCATCTGCTCCCACAGAAGCTCTGTTTCTCTGACTAATTTTTCTACTTTGCCCCAACAGTGATTTCTCATCTGCTCCCACAGGAGCTCTGTTTCTCTGACTAATTTTTCTACTCTGCCCCAGCAGTGATGTCTACTCTGCTCCCACAGGAGCTCCGTTTCTCTGGCTAATCTTTTCTACTCTGCCCCAGCAGTGATGTCTACTCTGCTCCCACAGGAGCCGTGTTTCTTTCGGCTAATTTTTCTACTCTGCCCCAGCAGTGATGTCTCATCTGCTCCCACTGAAGCTCTGTTTCTCCGGCTAATTTTCTATACTGCCCCAGCAGTGACGTCTCCTCTGCTCCCACTGGAGCTCTGTTTCTCTGGCTAATTTTCTCCACCGCCCCAGCAGTGATGTCTCCTCTGCCCCCACAGGAGCTCTGTTTCTCTGGCCAATCTTTTATACTCTGCCCCAGCAGTGATGTCTCATCTGCTCCCACAAGAGCCGTGTTTCTTTCGGCTAATTTTCTACTCTGCCCCAGCAGTGATGTCTCATCTGCTCCCACAGGAGCTCTGTTTCTCTGGCTAATCTTTTCTACTCTGCCCCAGCAGTGATGTCTACTCTGCTCCCACAGGAGCTCCGTTTCTCTGGCCAATCTTTTATACTCTGCCCCAGCAGTGATGTCTCATCTGCTCCCACAAGAGCCGCGTTTTTTTTCCGGCTAATTTTCTACTCTGCCCCAGCAGTGATGTCTCATCTGCTCCCACAGGAGCTCTGTTTCTCTGGCTAATCTTTTCTACTCTGCCCCAGCAGTGATGTCTACTCTGCTCCCACAGGCGCCGTGTTTCTTTCGGCTAATTTTTCTACTCTACCCCAGCAGTGATGTCTCATCTGCTCCCACTGAAGCTCTGTTTCTCTGGCTAATTTTTCTACTCTGCCCCAGCAGTGATGTCTCATCTGCTCCCACAGGAGCTCTGTTTCTCTGGCTAATTTTTCTACTCGGCCCCAGCAGTGATGTCTCATCTGCTCCTACAGGAGCTCTGTTTCTCTGAATAATTCTCATATGAGCTCTGTTTCTCTGGCTATTTTTTCTACACTGACACAGCAGTGATGTCTACTCTGCTCCCACTGGAGCTCTCTTTCTCTGACTAATTTTCACTCGGCCCCAGCAGTGATGTCTACTCTGCTCCCACTGGAGCTCTCTTACTCTGGCTTATTTTCTACACTGCTATAACAGTGACGTCCCCTCTGCTCCCACTGGAGCCCTGTTTCTCTGGCTAACTTTCTACACTGCCACAGCAGTGTCGTCTCCTCTGCTCCATCTGAAACTCTTTTCTCTGGCTAATTTTCTTCACCGTCACAGCAATGATGTCTACTCTGCTCCCACAGGAGCTCCGTTTCTCTGGCTAATTTACTACACCGCCACAGCAGTGACGTCTCCTCTGCTCCCACAGATGCTCTGTTTCTCTGGATAATTTTCTACACTGCTCAAGCAGTGACCTCTTCTCTGCTCCCGCAGGAGCTCTGTTCCTCTGGCTTATTTTCTACACTGCTATAACAATGATGTTTTCTCTCCAGTACATCACCATTTAGAATTATTATTCCTGCTAAAACCCTTAATTGATTATTTCCTCTGTCCAGCAAGCTTGGTCTCCAAGCTAACGTCGCACGCATCAAAATTTATCCTCCAAGCGGTATCTCCCAGGACCCTTCAATCCTATATTACCGCTTGGAGGTAACATAAAGAAAGGAAACGATAAATATAACGTCTCTTATAACTTGCCTTCCCCCGATTTTTCTCTTTCCAATCAAATCTTTTATCTCCTATTAAAGGTTATTTGAGCGGCAATCCAGTTTTTCCCATAAACTGTCGTACGGCACTACTTCTGTGGAGTTAAACAATTCACAAACCCTGATTAAAGGGATCCAAAGATCCCAGCCCACCCGCCCCCGACTCCGGACACCCCATAACACTGGAAATTCTCATTAAATGTATTCGGCTTTCCGCATAAGCTACCAGCCCTTCAGTTCCACTCACACACTCAATGCCACGTTTAAATTACCCTTTTTCGTTTTTCTTAGACACTCAAAAAACCGCCATCACTTTATGAGCAGAGTGAGTGCTTTCCCAGAGGAGCCCTTACATTTTTCTCCTTCATCCAGCGAGCAGTTGGTCTCACAGCGGATGCAGTGTGAGAAAAAATCTCCTGGGCAAGCACTCAATTTTTCCACTTTTCAGTTTTCCTTCTTCCATCCAGCGAGCATCGGTCTCACAGCGGATGGAGTGAGAGCTTTCCCAGTAGAGCACTTAAAATTTTCTCTTTCATCCAGCGAGCAGTTGGTCTCACAGCGGACGGACATGAGAAAATTTCCTGGGCAAACACTCATTTTCCCCTCTTGTCAGGTTTCCTCTTTCCGTCCAGCGAGCATTAGTCTCACAGCGGACGGAGTGAGAGCTTTCCCAGTAGAGCACTTAAAATTTTCTCTTTCATCCAGCGAGCAGCTGGTCTCACAGCGGATGGAATACGAGAAATCTCCTGGGCAAACACTCATTTTCCCCTCTTGTCAGGTTTCCTCTTTCCGTCCAGCGAGCATTGGTCTCACAGCGGACGGAGCGAGAGCTTTCCCAGTAGAGCACTTAAATTTTCTCTCTTTCATCCGGTGAGCATTCGGTCTCACCGTGGACGAGAGTACGAGAAAATCTCCTGGATAAGCACTCATTTTCCTCTTTTCAGGTTTCCTCTTTCCGTCCAGCGAGCATTGGTCTCACATCGGACGGAGCGAGAAAATTCCAGGTAGAGCACTCATGTTTTCTCTTTCATTTCAGCGAATATTTGGTCTTACAGTGGATGCAGCGTGAAAACCTCCTGGACAAGTATACAACAACCACACCTTGTTCGCAGTCAACAAGGGCCATCAGTCCAGGCAGTGAGCCAACATCACGGGCCTCCCTGACCAAGCATCCAGGCCCCTTCTCGAGATGCCAGCCCGCCATTTCTTGGCACTCTTTGGGGGGTCTTTAGTCCGGCGGCTGTCCTCTGCTCTTTAGCCTTTTGGGGGGAGTACTCTGGGTTCGGGCAGAATTCCGAGCACGGAGCCCTCCCTCCGGACAGCACGCCAAATACGCATTGAATCTTACTCACTCAAAATTATATGTAAGTGTGAACTCGTGAAATGAAGTTTTGTTAATAACTAAGTTCGGGAGGAGCACGTTCAGATAATTAACACGAGTGGACGGCAATCAGCAACCAATGATAAGAGGGTATATATAGACTCAGCAGTCTTACCTCGATCCATTGGCAGTTTGCAGCATCCCTCCTCCACCCCTTCTCCACACTCCTAGTCCTGCACACTCCTCTTTCTAAAAAATCACTTACATACGGGGGGAGTACTCTGGGTTCGGGCAGAATTCCGAGCACGGAGCCCTCCCTCCGGACAGCACGCCAAATACGCATTGAATCTTACTCACTCAAAATTATATGTAAGTGTGAACTCGTGAAACTTTGATAGAGAGAAAAAAAAACATTTCACATTCCTAATGGATTCAATTACTTGACTAATAATATGTTTTTAGCCAAGTCATGTTGTGCACTTCACTTTGCAAAGTTATTATCATTCAGTAATTGGTATGTTTTGCACCAAAGTTCAATTGAAATTCTGGCTTCCAGTCACTTGGATTGATTCTTTCATATGTTTTTGAATACAAAGATTTGATGTTATACCTTAAAAAGCCAGAGACACAGAGGGAGGGCAAATAGTACAGATTTGGAGCGGGAAGCAAAGGGGGAAGGTATATCTCATTTGACACCACTGACAAGCGTAATCATGCATGCTCTTTCCTGGCTCAGATGTTGAATGATTTCCAGGTTCAGACTGATCAGCCAAAGACCAGCCCCAAGCTGTGTTCTGTCAGATACGGTTCGTTTTTAGCTTTATGCTGGAATATGGTCCAGTTTTATTATTGGATGTCTGGCACTTGTTCCACTTAAAACATAATTTACAAACACACTGATTTCTAGAAGGGTCAGTTTGATTTACAGCATTCCTCCTGGACTGAATCCATGCTACACAAGTTACTTGCCAAGTCTGCATTCGAAATCAGTCCAATTTATCAAATCAATCTCAAACGATTTCAGTTGTCCCCCCCCCCCCCCCCCCCCCCCTTCTGTTCAAGACTTTAAATAAGCAAATTCAAGAAAACTAAAACTGATTTGTGGCTTTACAATGAACGACCACCAAAGGGTTAGTTCACAAAAAAAAATGTTGTATTCTGTCACTATTTACTCACCCTCATGTCCTCCAAATCAAATCTGTATGACTTTCTTTATTTTCTTCAACGTCAGTTGGGTCCAAAGTTATTTTGTCATTGCATAGACAAAAACTGTTGAAACATTCTTCATTTGCAGACGAAAAAGTCATGCAATGGAACGACATGAGAGTAAGCATTCATTTTTGGGTGAACTATTTCTTTAAGTCAGCACTTTTCATGGAAAATTCAGAAATCTGGTCCTTCTGCAGAACTCCAGGCTCTTTTGCTCCCCATTAAATGACAAACATGACCCAAATATCCAAGAAGATGATTTAAAAATGGCACTAAACTTCAGAAGAAGCAAATCACCTGAGGGTGCAGGGGGAACGTAAATCTAATGTTTTCCCATACATCAGCAAATCATTCGTCTTTCAGGCACATTTACAACAGTCCTGATCTCTGCACTCAACAGCTGTTCCCATCTCCCCTTCACCTCCCAATTCCTTTCATCCACTCTGTCTTGTTCTGACTTTTCGGAGTAATTCATCTAGGCACATTTTGATATTATCAACCAGTATTAGTGGCATACAGACAACCCTTGATTGCTATCACCACTCCTAAACACATGCTCATTTCAAAATTCAATGTTTGTTTCCCCAATAACATTGGGCTGCAGTTCCCAGGGTGCATTGTGAACCTCTATGGCTTGCTTTTACAGTACAGCTGCCTGCACATGTGTTGTTACGTCTTTGCCCCACGGCAACTCGAAGTACAGTAACAAGTAGAAGCTATGTCTAAGTCGAGTGAACATGCAGACAGCTCAGACTGCTGTTTCCTTTTAAGGCGTCAATTATCAATTCATCACTCATGCTGAAAAATTTAAACTAGACTAAGATGGTTTGCTGGTTTTAAACTAGATTAACATGGTTAAGATTGGAGAGCCAAAATCTGCAGGACAGCAGCTCTCTAGGACCAGTCTGGCCAAGCTTGTCCAACCTGGTCTATCTGGTCTTCAAATCTGGCCAATCTTGTCCTACCCGGTTTAGCTGGTCTCCCGACTTGACCAAGCTGGTATACAGCTGTTTCACAGAAGTGGTCTCCAAGCAAAACGAGCTGAAAACTGCCCAAAACCACTGCCTGGTGCAAACCACACCAGGGCAATCAGATAAGCGTATTTCTTTTCAGCAAGAATGCGATATTTTTAAAATGTCTTCACTCTTGTTGAACTCATCCCCACCCAGTAATTTAAACTGTCTTTTTGTCCAGTCAACATCCATAAGGAAACAAAGTTAGCCAACAAAGTATAAACAGAGAAAGCTGCAGGGCTGATTGACTAGCTGTGATGAATGAAGCTCAGTACAAGAGAAAGGGCATTGAGCCAGCGCAGACATTCTTCCCCTCCGGAGATGGAGGTGATTTTTAATAGCTGATGAACGAGCGCTGATAGTGAACAGAGAGCTTGTATTACTAATGCCATTGCTAATCTGAGCACACATGGATGCTGTGGGCATGAGATCTTGCACAGAAACACGCCACATATGCACATACAACTCTAGCATTAAGAAGGATGGTGTTGGAAGATATTTAGACACAAATGCACTTTGCATGCACAAATGCATTCGCACATGCACTAGACTAGAACACACACAATCAAACACCATCATGGAACAGATACATACACACATACATGCACAATAGAAACTGTGATTTTGGCCAGCTGCATACACCATGAGGTAACCATTATCACTCTGTTTAAAATTTGATTTCATTTCACAACTAGCAAAGACAGAAAATCTAAGTGCCTGGCTGGTTTCTCAAGTTGGACTCTGGACAATGGCAGACAGATTGCACATGTCTAATTTTCCAGCACCTTTCAGGCTCCAGTTATCCTTTATTTTTTTTTCCCTCGCGCCTTTGCAGAGTTTGGCTTCGCCCCATCTACAATCATGTGAGACTGACTGCTGCATATAATTCCCATAATACAAACTCAGTTCTGCTCATGCATGTTCAAATGCACCTGCAAGTTCAAGATTTATTGCATGTTCTTAAAAATGAATGAAAATTAAACTTGATGACCAGTCCAAGGCAAGGCAGGTTAATGATAATGAAATTTCTCCTATAGGTAAAGCTCAGCACCTGCAACTCCAACAAGAAAATCTTTAACTATTACAATCCTAATTATGCGAGAACTACTGCAGAAATGCATGGCATTCTCAAACACAAACAGGTGCATCACAAAAATGAAACACGAGTGCCCCTTTTCTGCAAGCATGCGGCATCGTGGTGCTGAACTTGCCTCTGACTCTTTGCGCGGAGCTGCATGCGAGGAGGAGAATTCCTGCGAGCGTCAGAAGGAAGCCCAAGTGAAGGACAGTGCTGCCTGCCATGGTGCTCTGCTCCAATCGAGAAGGGATGCTGCCGGACTTCTCTAAGACAGTTGCTGCTGGTTCTTCTGCTTGAGTTGGTGTCAGGTCAAGACTTCTTGAGCTCACTGTGTGCCTCTGCTGAGTGATAGACAGTGCGAGGAGTCCTCTAGGATGTATAGTGATCAGGGAGGGAGGAGATTGCTGATGTGCGCCTCAATCACACCCACCTTCACAGATCCACACACAAACACACACGTGTGTGTGTATGTGTGTACGGTGGGGGTTAGAGGCATGGCTTTCATTTACTGGGCTTGCTCGACCACACACTCTCACTTTTTCTTCCATCAAGGATTTTTCCCTGCAGCTTGTGGGCGTGCATGTCTGTGCTTGTGCGAGGCTGTTTCCTCCAAAATCTGATTAGACCTAATACACGGACTTGGGGCACCCCTATAATTTCAAACAGCCTAAAGGGAGTTCAAGAAGGACAATGAATGATAGAGTATATGAGCATGGGCCGGCAGATGGCATATGCCTCTCTTGATCCAGTGATTTGACCTGGTGGAAAGTACAGTATCCCTCGATTTCATCATCACGGACAGAAGCACTTGTCTATCTGCGGCCATTGCTAACCGCTGCACATTACGTCTCGTCTAGAAGGGCATCCAGCCTCACACTCCTTGCCAAACAACTTCACCTCCAGGGACATAGGAGGGGTGGAAAGCGATTATAATGAAAGTGCTTCTAACACGTGCCACTGCATGCGACATGCAAATAGAAGCACTCGTTCCAGTGAGTCTCGTCTGACCCACAGGATGTGAACAAAGACATATTCATGAATCAAGCTGCCCAAAAATTATGCAACTACAGCGGCAGCCTAGCATGTGTCTCCTACTACATCATCAGTACAGAGCACCATAAAACTTGAGATCTACTTTAGAATGTCCTGTGCTCCGAGAGGAGTTATTTTAAAGAGCATTCCAAGCACAAAAACAACACCTACAACAACAAAAAAAAATACTAGAAAAGAAAGTACAATTTGGAAATCCACGCCCTATCATGACTCAAACAAAACGTCACTCATTTGCAGCTGTGGTCATGTCTAGGACTGCTTGCTTTACCAAAACAACAGTTTACAACAATGTGAGTTGCCAGAATCAACTCAACAGGCCGTGCGATGCCTCTGGCTAGAGCTTTAACCCCACATACATCTTTCTGGTGCATATATAAAAATGGGTTATACAGCTGGTACCACTCTGAGTCTCTGTGATTACCTTGTAAAGTCTTAATGAGTTACTTCAAAAGACCGAGCTGGATAGCGCTGAGGCTTGGACAAATTAGAGAAGACTTGTAGACCAGAATCAGGTCATTACAGCTTTGTTTTTCATACCTGGAAACATGTTGACCTGTAACCCTTCTTATGAACATGCTTCAAATTGTTATGCTGCCATTTAACTGCCTAACAATTGCTCAAGAGGTCAACCTTTCAACTGAGCAATGGATTTTGCAATGTTTCAGGTTGAATCGTGGTATGTCACCTTTTTTGGTTATAGAGTTCATTTGTAAGGACATCAAATACAAGCTACTGGACCAGCATGGACTGGTGGACCAGCATAGCCAGCATGTAAATCGTTTGAATCCTCATAGGTATTTGCGCACATACTCCAAAAACTGATAATGGACATGTGCCAATTAATACTAGACCTTGTAAATTCATCATATTTAAAATTATTTCAGTAGCACACGTTTGTTTTCTAGAATATCAAGAACTGTGAAATTTTACACATATTGGTATCGACTGCAGAAATTGTGTCTATACTACCAGAGGAACACACACATATGACACACGGTCTGCTCATGGCCTCTCCTGTTGCATATCAAGATGATGAGTGTTGAAACTACAGGAAAGACATGACGGGCTCCATGCAGTGTGTATGTCATAGAAATCATGGCTTATATAACAGCTTCACCATGCCTGGCCTGCAAATTGAGCTTCTAAGAAGGGAAAATCATTCTCAGCCTTACAATGCAGCCATTGTCTTTTAGCCTTGAGCAAATGGCATCAGTTTAAGGAGTGTGACGCGGCTCTATGAAATTGATCTAAAAAGGAAACAAACATTTAAAGCCTCCCCTCCAGCATCCCTTGTTATAGGTTTACAGTGTATAACAGCTTATATAAATGAGATGTTCCATGACC
The DNA here is from genome assembly GCF_988280905.1 of Pimephales promelas. Taxonomy (NCBI): domain Eukaryota; kingdom Metazoa; phylum Chordata; class Actinopteri; order Cypriniformes; family Leuciscidae; genus Pimephales; species Pimephales promelas. The sequence continues at coordinate 16,791,223 of NC_142770.1, read as the reverse complement.
CAACTGTCAGGTTGAGTTGCCTTCTTCACAGGTATCACTGTCACTAATGCTGCTCAGGTTTGGGCTTGTTCCATTGTATTCCAATGGATGAGAAGTTAAAGCTGTCTTATTTATTTATTTTTTTCTCAGAACATCTGAACTGCATGGTCTATATTACTGCAAAAATGGCCAATGAAAATGTCACCTCTGGTTAATGGCAAATTTTCTGATTCTGGATTTTTTGGCACACATCAAGCAATTCCTCAGATTTCAAGGCCAGTTTGGTATAAAGATGTGTACATAGGAGCATTGTCAGTCCCATCTGTGAGACATTTTATGCTAAAATGAAGCCCGGCTCAAAGTGGCTCCAAATTACTACAGCAAACGTCCAAAAACACTCTCTACTGACTTTCACCAACAGACTCCAGACACTTGATTTACCCGTAAATGAATTCAACTAGAGAAAAGAGAGGTTGCGGAACTGACTTTTAAATGCTAAATATACCACAAAGCTTTTTTTATGGTTATACTTTTAAGGAAAGGAAAATGTACCTGTATATCGGTGCAAATGTTCAACTATTTATGTCAAAACTAGTGGTGGGCTGTTATCGGCGTTAACGTGAGACTCTTATCGGGCGATAAAAAAAATATCGCTGTTAATCTGTTCTCAAAGTTGGGTTGGGAGCTGGGTCTATATTACGCAAGCTATGATGACTTTCACTTTGATATTTTAGCGCAGATGTATACCTAGCCAAATTGCACTGTAGGGGTCATTTAATAGCAATATATTGAAACGTCTGTTTATCCATTCTCCCTAATAAAGGAGGCCAGACATTAGAAAAATATCAGTCTATGTGTTTTAAATTTAATATGAGGGTAATACACATCCGTGATGAACGTAACACATTTTTTTTAATTTTAATACTACCCACTAATACTAGATTCATTCCAATATTACAGTGAGATTAATCTAGATTTAAAATAGTGAATCTTATGCCCATCACTAGTCAAAACTTAAAAATGTTTTGCATCTGGAAAGGTTCTAATGTGCGTATTTGGCTTTATGTACACCTTCAAAACTGAAAAGCCACTGAAATTCCCTGCTGAGTCACATAAACCATAGTTAATTACACATCATCGCCCTCTGAGGAAAACACTCACCTGTTTTTTTGACATCCACTCATCATTTGCCTGCTCCTACCCTCCAGTGTTGTGTTTTCCTCTGACCCAGATGCATTACACTGATCACAAAGAGCTCCAGCATGTGCTCATGAACATTAACCTCTATTCTTAAACCATCAGTCATTGTATTCTATCTGCTGGAGTGGATTACAGAACATGCTCTTCAGCGTGTAACCAGCTGTTACCTTAGACATTACCATGGCCTGCTCATTTGAGCGAGGATTGGAACAGAACAGACTGTAACATTACAGCTGGAAGTTGTACATAAATAATTGCCTGTGAGCGGATGGTGGCCATGACAGGTTTATGTTTTGTTTTGGTGAATGAAAATGAGAGGACGGCATGGCCTTTGCAGGAACCAGCCAATGCTTGAATTGTATCATAGCTCAAAAGAATTTCCAAACCTTACTCCTAAATCAAATTTAACGAACCTAATAGCATACAGTAATAGAATGACATACAGTGATAGAATGAGTAATAGAATGACGTCATGCTGTTTTGTCCGGATATATTGATTTATTTAGATGAACAAACAATGCTATTATGTTTTTGATTTGTGGATTAAAATTAATTTCATATTCGGAGGGGATGGGGAGTTCTAAAATCAAAAATGTCAGAGTGAACTATTTATAATATTAAACTTCTATCCGCCAAATCAATGTCATGTGGTGTGACTTTTATATGTCATTCGCTGCTTTCTATTACCCTTCAAATTGTACAAATCGAAATTGCGAAAATTGAAAACGCCCAATGGAAACACGGCAATTTCGCAAAAACTCCCATATGTCATCACAAACAAACTCCAATGGAAACAGTTTTTCACATTTACAGGTCACCTGACGTATGAAAGTTGACCATTCTTTAAAGTCAGCATGAAATCAAATTTGACAAATCTTTTTATATGTAATATTGTAGTGTTTATTATAAATGATTTATCTGTGCACTTCATTAATTTTTTTTTTTAAATTCATGTACCCTTATAATCTTTAATCAAATACATTACCCCTCTCTCCCCCATCAAAACGACCTCTCTTCTATTTCGGTCACGTACAATGGCGAAAGGTTGCGTCCGATGAGGGTGCGGCTATCCGTGAACCGCCTCTCAGAGAATCACATTCAAATCTTCCTCCATTTTGTTTCCAACGCCCATTTTCCAAGGATCCAATCAATTCCCAAAGGACAAAATCAAGCCAATTTCAGAAGCTGATTCACTCGGATATACGTCACGACAAGGAAAAATGAAAATCTCAACTTCCTTTTCACGCCGACTTTAAAGATGTAGCGGTATGTTTGGATAGAAGTCGACACAGGATTTTCCTTGCCAGTAATGCTTGGATAACAGGCCTACTGTACGTCTCTGTCGATTAAAAATAATGGCTAGTGCAGACAGTGGCTCTATACATAAACCTACCAAAAGCCGTTGCCATGATGTTTGTAATGACTTATCGCAAGAGGTTTTAATCGCAAAACACTGATTAATGGAAACGCCGTGATTTTAAACATTTAGAAAGTATCGCAAAGTTTTGCACGAATCTGTAATGGTAACCATGTTACTGACTAGCATTGTTGGGGATAGTAATGTTACAATATATAGATTACTAAAAAAGTAACTAATTGTGTTTTTTTCATTTTTCTCACCTGGGATTGCTTTTATTTTGGCAAATGCAAGGGTCCTTTCAGACCAAAAGTGAAACGAATAAGCCTGAGGCTGAAGGAAATGCAAACTCACCCCTGTACAGTAGAGGGCGCAGCTCAAACAAACCTTTAAGCCGTACTTACATTCTAGACTGCAGAAGAATAGGATGGAGAAGAAAGTTCAACACTCTTACTCCATCAATAAATAAAAAATAATAAATACAAATGTGCTTATTAGTATTGTTGACCTCATCAATCGATCATCAAAGATGAGCAGCAAAGACAAGTTAATAAAGTGAGATCAATAATGTATATTTGTATTCGTTTTTAATTATTGTAGGTTTGTGTAATATTCTGAGTTGAGATGAGATGAATAAATGCCTGCTTACATTTAGTCTAGAACTAACCATCATATTTGCGTAGCCAATTTCTCTCAACATGGGGACAGGAGAGAGTCAGTCTATAAATGGCAAAACAAAGTAACTTGCCTTACTTATCTGAAAAAGTGACTCAGATATATTGTTGTAAATGTAAAAGTATTGTTACTTTAGTTACTCGCAATGTTTTACCCCAACAAACAAAATGTGTGATAGACTACTGATATTTTATTTTTATTTTGACAGCGCTGAAAATGCAGAGGCTCCTGTGCTCTCTTTCTTCGTCTTCATTAGTTTCCTAATAGCCTATCAGCTTTATATTGGCCGTCGACCACCCTGCCATTTAGTACATTGAAAAATCCATATTGTTTAATCACTTTCACTGACCCATGTATCAAGTAAAAAAAAAAAAAAAAAAACTTTTTTAAAGTAAAAAAATAAATCTATTTCATATCACCGATGAAAAATTTCATGAATGCCAGGCAAATTTATATGGGCAATAACCCAACAGCATTTTTAAAGCAAGCACCTTCATTTTTTCCCATTCTTGTCCCTTAATTCTTAGGGGGGTCAGGGAGCCCCCATCAGCTTAAACATTGGAAGGACCATCTGCACATCTGGAACTGGCTGAAGAGAAACGTCCAGGGCTCCTTTGCAGGAACGGCATGCTGGATATTTTCCACCTCTTTATATTTGCATGTCCTGGGGAAAAGACGATCATTGAGTGAATGTAGGTCAGAGTGCCTTTTAGTTCTGCTTTTGAGATCCAGATGAGACCTAAACCCTCTGGGGTTTAATGCCTATTAATGTTCTGGACATCTTGTGCATAAATGTGTGGACGTTACACGTTCCACATGTTCATGGTGGTGAAAGAGGCTGGGATGCATCAGACTTTAATTTCTCCCGCTTGAGGGGCCCGGCTCACACTGAGACTCTTAGCGCGCTTAACACTATAGACAGGAGTGTGCTCACTAAACCCACATGTGGGCAGATGACAAGACAAATTTCATGGAAGGGTGACATCTAAGACTTTTAAACAGCTTATACTATCAGCTTATATGTCTTCATTCTTAACCATTTTTCACTAAACACTGATCTGATACAATCTTTTGTATGCACGTTTCATTCATCCACAAAACTAGAGGTCGCTCTTGAGCCGTTATGACCTGCGAAGAAGAGCGATGTAACATCGTATGATGACATGAGGATATCAGTTCTTCAAGTGCCATTTATGAGCTATGTCCTAATTCGGAAGCTGCATCCTTCGAAGTATGCGGACTTCAAGTGTCATGCCTACGAAGTTGACGAAGGGTGAACTGAGTGATGTTAAATGGGACATAATGGGTTAAATGACTTAAATATAAATACTCCCCCAATTTGTTTTTCCTGGCGCCAGGCCTGTCATGTGTCTAATCAAGATGTGTTCATATCACATATCAGTTGATATCACAAAAATGTTTCTGTGAGATTTTTGTATAGATAGATTTTTTTAATGCATTCTCCTGTCACGAAATAATATATTGGGAACCTTACGTCTCAGCACTTTCCAACGATATGTGTTTTTAAAGATTTGATTATAAAATAGTGTATATAAATTTGGTAAAATTTTAAATATGACACCCCCCCACTAGGGGGAGTCGTCAGCTAAAATGTCTTAAAGTACCGTTTTCATGGTAACGGAATGGCCAATCTCAAAATCGTTTTCAGGATGAATTTTTGAGTTTTTGAGCTTTCAAATGATACCTTATTTATGATTGTTAGAACATGTGATAGAAAAAAAAGGCCAACTCACCGTTAACATACAAAGCAATAGATATCTATTTTCTGCCTTGTTATGTGATCAGAACCAATATAAGATTAGAAACTGAATGACAATATTTACTTAAGCTGAATTTTAAAAACTTAAAAAAAAAAACTAAAAAGTTATTTAGTGTAAAATTGTCACATATGGTAAACTTAAAGCAAGCAATACCTCAAAATTTCAGAAGATGCTTTCTTTGGTCAGCCAACACTATCTCACGACCAATTCGTACGAATTTGACGCATGATTAAAAAGTGTCTAATTCGTACGACCTCACTCGTACTAATTCCTACGATTTGTCTAAACCCACGTGATGGTTAGGTTTAGGGGCGGGGTCAGGGGTAGGTCATTCGTATGAATTCATACGAATTGGCCAATTCGTAAAATATGTACGATTTAGCAAAATCGTATTAATTCGCACGTGTGAGGTCGTATGAATTGTTACGAATTAGCCACTTTTTAATCATTCATCGAATTCGTACGACTTGGTCGTGAGATCGGGTTGGGTCAGCAGGTTTTGTGATTAGGCAAATGTGTGAAGTTGTACCCCATATGGGCTGGTCTTCAACAGTTTGGCCTAATCTGCTTTTCTTCACTCACTTATTAATGTTACAGCTTTGTATGTCGACCCTTGATGGTAGGCTGAGGTTAATTGTAGTCAAATTTGGAGCAGTTGAGCATTTGTTTGCTTAAAATTCTGCCTCTTTTAAATTACATTGAAGTCTGAACCACACCACATCTAGATGCTCCCAAATTAGGCCCTGACAACAAATCCATCTGCAAGTAATGTTTGGGTCAGTTTGTTGAGGGGCATCTGGACTTGTTATCCTTTCGTTTAGATGATTCATCACTCACAACAGAGGCATATAGAACTCGAATGGAAGTGATTTAAAGCAACCTTGCTGTAAGGGATGTTGTGAAATTAAGAATATATATTTTTTGTTCGTTTAAGGGTTTTATTTGAGGCACTTAGTAGCCTCAGTCTCTTCCTGTTGAAGTCATACATTTTGGACTAGTCCTTTTGCTAGTCATCAAACATCTGGCTACAAGAGATTACAATGATGGTCTCCCATTAAACTTTTGAGCCATATAATTATGAGATAATGATTTCAGTATACTGAAACATGAGTTTCGCTTCACATACAGAAGCACTGGCACGAACTCTAGCGTCAAAAATGAACTTCCTCATAAGAAATTCCTTATCTATGATCCTCTGCCAAAACCTCTTCATTCGGTGGGGTCATAAATTGCATTGTCTGAAGACACCCATAACAAAGCCACTGCAGCCATTTCACTGTTTAATGGGAAGTTTCTCACAACTCAGTTTTCTTGTTAAATGTTCCATGGTTTCCTTCACTATGACCTTGGCCATCACCCATGACCATCCATAACAACGGTTTAGGCCAGAGGTTGTATTTCTGATAGATGGACCAGAGAAATCGCCCAGCAATGAAAAGGAGAGACTAATGAGTCGGGATGTTTTTAAAAGCCCATTGGCATCAAACGATATAAAGTCATCAAAATATAATTTCCAATACCAAATATTTCTAAATATTCCAACTCTAATCCTAGTCTCTCAACCGAGAGTTACAAAAGTTCCCAATCCAAACCGTAAGGTTCACATATTGAATGCATCTAAAAATGTTCCTTATTTCTCCTAAACATGATACACAAACACTGATTGCTGAAGAATTTCAGGCATGTTATTTCAATCTGGCAGAGATTTAAGTATTTGCTATGTTAATTCTTGCACCATAAAGGACACACACCTTTTAAACATGTTTTGTTTCCAGTTAAAACCAGCTGTCGCTACATAATACTCCACTGACCGTGTGCTAACCATTTTTGCTTTGACATTCGGTCTGTTGACAAGTTCCTTCAATGTTCACGTATCAATCAAGAAAAACTGAAGGTTTGGGTTTCCTAAACAGGGTCTCGCAGTCCTGAAATCCCAGCGATCTCTTGCCTGGAGTAATTTCTAAGAATTATTTGGCTATGTCATGTTGTACCAGAACAGATCTTTATCAATTATAATGACTCTGAACATCATGTGTGTATTTAAACACATTTGTGGAGGATCATTTACAATTGGTTGCAACCCAAATGTTTTGTAGAGATTTATGGAAGCAAATCATTTTTGATGTTCCATGAGTAGAGAAACGGCCAAGGACAAAATGCTCTCACTCACAGTTCATATTTCAGTTTCAGTTTGTTATATACATAATAATAAATAAGCATGTGCGGTACTGACAGTACTGATTTGAAAATTATGATCAATTTTGATCAGTTACGATAGACATTCTAGCAACAGCAATAAATATTATGCATGTTATTCATGGTCCTCAGTGTATAGAATCATTAAACTGGGATGTTATGCTTTTCATATTATCCAGTATACTTCACCTTTAAGGCTTATGACAGACAGCAAAACAAGTGCTCTAGGGAAGTTCCTACTTTTTAGTTCGGAAATTCCAACATGATGTGCGTTCAAGTGATTTTAAGTAAGATGGATGTTGACTTTCCAAAAAGCCTGCAAGTTTTTAAATCTAATGTAACATAAATAGACGCACATTTATTCTATTATTCCTATGCTATTGGAGAGAGTGATGGGAAATGTAGTCTTTTTTGCATAACGTTGCCTCCTCATAAACCAGATAAATGAGTGTTTACTGGCTATCATCAATGCTATTCTTCATTAATGGTTCCGGAAATGTGTAAAAACTCAACATTTATAATTATTATATTTAATAATGATTTGCTTTATCGTGTTTTTTTTTTTTTTTTTAAATGACGTGCACAACCTGGAAACATCAAGGCTTGAAGAAAGTGTTTTTAATGATATTTTGAGTTTATGCTGTTCATTTGCACTTGGCACGGCTATTGTGACGTGATTTAAACACACTAGAAATTTTAAATATGCAAAGTAACAGAAGTAAGTGACAGATCATTTCTCCTGTAATGTGTCCTTTTTAATCCTTGTTCGTTGAATCAACCAAACGACACGAAAAAAAGATTTGTTCATTTTAAAGAACGAGTTCGAACAGGAGAGTCACGAACGCGCATCACAGAACAGAGCAAGGCGACCATAAAACGTATAAAAGCTTATTAGCTTATAAAACTTTGTTTGAGCGATCGTAAGACCCTTATTCATTGTCTTGAATCGTTTAAAGTCCTTTGAACAGTTTGCACTGAAACTGTCTTTTGGACCTTGAACCGTTTGGTTCCCATTGAAGTCCATTATATGGAGAAAAATCCTGGAATGTTTTCATCAAAAACCTTAATTTCTTTTCGACTGAAGAAAGAATGACATGGATATCTTGGATGACATTGTGGTGAGTACATTTTCAGCAATTTTTTTTTTTAAAGTTAACTATTCCTTTAAGATGCATTTTATGATATCATTTCATATTTCAATTTCATGCTAACTTTAAAGAATGTCCATGCTGCTCTTTTCCTGTCAACCTCCAAAAACCACCTTAAAAGTAGCACATTTGACTCGTGTGCTACTGTATATTCTCCTGATGCCATAGAGAAGAAAGATTCGGGTTTGGAACGACATGAAGTTCTGTACCTGATCGACAGAACTATACTTTTAAACCTCTCAGTGGAAAAATCCTAGCAGAAGCAGGAAGTGTTTTTAATCTCTCTTCCATCATAAATCCAGAAACTACTTTAAAAACTGTTATCTTGGGGTGTTTTTGAAGAAAGGATGGTAAACTGTTATCATGTGTTTTTCTTATCTGCAGGCATGACTAACTGTAGGCTAAATTGCAGATGTAGCTCAGTGCTTGGATTACGATTAGCTATCATAGATTTCCTTACAGTGCATCCAGAAAGTGATGCAGGTTCCCGTCAGTGCAGGCACAGATTGGCCATCTGGCTATTCTGGCACATGCTAGAATGGGCCGGTGTGATTTAGGCCTATTGTTTTGGGCCGAGACACAGATAGTTGCGTGTTCTGAGTCAGTTAACACAGTCAGAGCGTAAAAATACGGGATATTTTTAGGGATGGCTGACGCGAAACAGACGTTTCGAAGCTTTGCGAGATCCCGAAGCGCAGATGATTCGAAACACTGACCCGAAGCGTGATTCAAAACACCTGCGTCACGTGACTACGGCTAAACGAAGCTTTAAGTGTTTCATCAGGTGGAGTGCTCCGCCTAATCAGGGTTGAAATCTGATGGTGGGGCAAAGACGCTGCGCTTACAAAAGTGTTTGGGAAGTTTGGGGATCCAGAAGGATGTCCTTACATTGATCTTGTTGTTACACTCAAGGCCCTGAACGAGAAAGACAACATAAAGCCGACTGTGCGTGCGAAGTCCGACGGTTATGCAGAGGCTCTGCTGAAATATCAAACCACCCTCACTGCCCAGACGTTTTTACGCATCTTCCAACAAACAACTGCACTTTCCAAGTATTTGCAAACTAGTAGAACGGATTTGCTCACAGCCCATCGCTTTGTCGCAAGCACACAAGACAATCTGAATTGTTTTTTAAGGGGGTAAAGACAGCAACAGACGCATTTGTGCAATGGAGAATTAAATGTGTGAGAATGACGCAGAGATGGAATTTGCGCTGCCAAACCGGAGACCAAAGAAGACAAAAAAGATGCCAGGCGAGTTATGTGATGACACAACCATATCAGATGCTGGCAGCAATGAGGTAGCACAATGCACAATGTCATTCTGGATACCATCATTGAAAGTATTTCCCGACGTTTTGCTGAAAACAGAGAACTAGGCTATACACAGATTTCGCCCTGCTTGATCCCCAGAATTTCGAACAAAACCTGCCAATCTTGCAGAAAATGTCCCATCTGTTGTTATTATGTCCTACAAAGGTATAACCTGCTCACTGACTCCTACCATCTAATCGGACTTGGATACAAGTTTCTGTTAACTCTGTCTGTGACACAAGTGAGCGAAGCTTTTCCACGTTAAAATTCATCAAGACTCGATTAAGGAGCACAGTGTCACAAGGGTATCTTGAAGCCTTTATGTTGATGGCAATCGAAAAAGAGACTCTGGTTTCTTTGGACACGGATTGCATCATTGAAAGAGTGTCGGAGAAGAGCGCGCTGATGCAACGGCTGCTGATTTAAGGTAGGTCATGGTTCTTTTTATCATACCAGTAATTTCCGCACTATAAGGCGAAAAAAAATGTTCTAAAATAGGTCATTCGTTGAAGGTGCGATTTATAATCCGGTGCGGATTATATTTTTTATATATATTAGAACATTTTTCTCATATATATAGGGCGAACCGCCTATAGCCTAATTTTTATTTATATGATTAGGCCCATTGATTCGTTTAATTTTACAGTTTTTTTTTTTTGTGTGTACAGATGATATAGGCCTAAGCCAATTTAAATAATTAATTATTAATTAATTAGGCCTAATAATTAATTAGCCTACTTTTAAACATTTATATATTTTTACATTTTTGTTTATATAATTTTTAGTTATATTATTAGGCTCATTTATTCGTTTAATTATACAGCAGTTTGTGTGTACAATGGTTATAAGCCCATTTAAATGTTTATTGTGCGAACCAAAATTCTGGCCTATAATTAATTAACTTTTAAAACTTTTTGTTTATATAATTTTTATTCATATTATTATGCCCATTTATTCGTTTAATTTTACAGGAATTTCTGTGTAGCTTATGCTACATTCCTGTTCTTACATAGTAGTCCTCCTGATTTGTAATTTGAAATGAAACATTTCTGTTTGGAAAATGTTGTTGGTATTTAGTTATTTGTAAGGTATGCTAAGGCTAAAACCAAAAAGTGAAATACAAATAATGCAGTTTTTTTTTTCTTTCGTTTGGGGGGAAATTTGAGTGGAGCGCGGCAGCGCTTTATGAACATTCTGGGATGCGCGAGCAGCGACAGTGATTTATACGATGTTGAACTGACCATGTGACAGAGCGGGCATAAGATGGACAAGAGCGCGAGTGAATAACCAGTTGATCAAGGCGCTCGGATTATAAGGCGCACTGTCATTTTTTGAGAAAATTAAATGCTTTTAAGTGCGCCGTGTAGTGCGGAAAATACTGTGTTTTTGGCCGCTGTGCCATGCTCGTGCATGCGTGTGTTTTTGGTCGCTGTGCCATGCTCGTGTGTTTTTGGCCGCTGTGCCATGTGCATGTGTTTTTTGGTCGCTGTGCCATGTGCGTGTGTTTTTGGCCGCTGTGCCATGCTCGTGTATTTTTTGGTCGCTGTGCCATGTGCATGTGTTTTTGGCCGCTGTGCCATGCTCGTGTGTTTTTGGTCGCTGTGCCATGCTCCTGTATTTTTGATCGCTGTGCCATGCTTGTGTGAGTGTGTTTTTGGCCGCTGTGCCATGGTCGTGTGTGCTGTGAGGGTCCGAAATAAACTTTTTAGCTCACCTGCCACAGGGACTGGTAGATGAAAAAATCCACCAGCCAAGCATATTTTTTTTTACCGGCCAAAATAATAAACAGCCTTTTTGTGTCACATAGGCTACATTAATTTATATATAGGCTATTTAAACATTTGTGTCATTATATTTCTGGTCTATTATTTTCCATTCTTAATTTTACATACACACATATTACACACATTAAAATAATATTTTTGTTGTGGCGCCTATGAAAATAGTTCTGTACAAAGTATTAATAAATAAATAAAATGTAAATAAATAATAAAATAATAAAATGTATGCAATAATAATTATATAGGCTACTATAATTAGGCTATATTTTAAAAAAAAATAGTTTTACTTTGCCTATTTTTTACTCCACTTACCCTGACTAATCCGATCAGAAACTGAAGGACTGGGAATATCAGGACACAGTAAAAGGAAATATCAGTTGTTTTAACCATTCATTAAAATGAATCGAGTTCGCGAATTGGACGTGTCATCATCGGATGTGTGCACGCGTTGTGTGATGATCCCGGCAGGCAGCTTGGACATCCAACAAGTTTTGTGTCAACACAGAAAATATTTCATCACTGGATAGTTTTTTCGTTTATTTAAAGTGTGGTTTAACTTAAGTCCGCTGAATGTGCGAACGCTTTTCAGAGAAGATTTTTTTTTTTAGCACAATTCTCACCCAGCGGTAATGCAGGAAGAAACTATGGTCAGATCTTTTACCATCGTGTCGATTTGATTAATAATTTGTGCAGGGGGAGAGAGAGAGAGCAAGAAGACGCTTTGGAGACGGTGGTGAAGCCTTGTTTATACTTTCGCCTGGCTCAAAAGAGAAAGAGTGAGTGCGCGCGCTCTCTCTGCTCGTAGTTGCGCCCTGTCACATTCAATTCCCATCCCGCAAATACATCATGCCAGATATTTTGCAGATAAAATGCAATTGTAATAAACATTTTATTTCATTAATTTCGGTTAATTTAATTTAAGTCTATGCGCCTCAGTCTTATATCATGACGTGTCGTGTATGCCTACAGACTACAGTGTGAAAGTCATTGCTGCCTTGTATGTTGTGTCTCAGTGAGAAAAATGTTCAAATTCTGGGGACGTTTTTTTAACGCCATCAATTAGTTGGGCCGGTGAAAACCACAAATGCCAGGGCCGAATTTTGGTCCCAGTCCGGTGTTCTGTCGATTTTTGCTGCCTTGTCGAAAAATGCTACTGTAGCGCGAATTGATCACAGAATGCCGATTAAAGTCGTATGAAATACAATTCTAATACAATTCTAAGTTATGAGTAGCTACTGTAGCCTATACTGTAGACTACTGTTTTTATTTTTAAAACGGTGTGAAAAGTAAAAATGATCATAAAATATTCATCTTTGACTTGTCAAAGTACACCTTTTCTTAGTAACTGAAACTTTCAGTTATTCCTTTTCAGCTGGCTGACCGTACAAATATTCATATGGTAGTAAGCATTTTTTTAAAGGGAAATTATACATTATAACAGGAAAATGTACCTTTTGTAAAAAAAAAAAAAAAAAAAAAAAATATATATATATATATATATATATATATATATATTGGTGTTTTGATACATACAGGATGTTATCGTTTTAGTGAATGTCTGTTTCTCAGATTATAAAAAAGTTTGCCCCCCAATTCTATATGTTCTGGCGACAGCCCTGGAACAAGCATTTGTGAAGTTTATTTCTCTGAAAAGTTTGTTTTAGTTCATTTTAATTCTACTTCTTGTTTTCAAATTTCTTTGCCAAAGGTTTGGTTGTGCCCTTCACAGTTCACATGCTTTATGGACATAAACAAAAGGATCTTCTGCACAGATGGTGTTAATTACTTAACCAACATAACCCCTGTTGTATCATAGAGGCAACAACGATTATGTAACAGTGTTAAAGCCCCCCAAAAATCCAGGGTTGTTGTTGTTATCCAACACATTTTTTCCCAGTTTCATTATTGCTGTTCCAAACAGCACAACCTGCCATCTGTAGATAGTTTCCAACCACCGTAAGATCGATATGATCCAGCCAAATGCAGCACCTGTCCTAGCCAGTGGATTTTGACGTTTTACTTAAACAAATTCTCAGTACTGTTTCAACCGGCTGTCACATTCGAACAGTAGCCACTGTCGGTTTCACATGGATGGATGTGGCTGGTTGGTGAGCGTCTTGAAGGCCCCATGTTTGGGTTCATGAAAGGTACTCGTCTCGTATGTGGATATCTGGATATTTATAATATGCATTTTTGTGAAGCAGAAAGGTCAAATAATAGGAAACACAACCAGAGAAATGAGGGAATGTTGTTCTGTAAATGTCAGGGAGGTTGTTAACCAAAGCTGTTAAAGGAATAGTTCACCCAATGAAAATTATGTCAGTATTTACTCACCCTCATGTTGTTTCAACCCCGTACGACCTTCGTTCGTTTTCAAAACACGAATTAAGATATTTTTGATGAAATCTGAGAACTGGATCACTCCTCCATTCTAGTCCATAGGCTTCTTGAGGGATTGAAACTTGCCGGCCTCAAAAAGTTATTTAAGACACCGTTAAAATAGTCCAAGTGACTACAGTGGCTCAATCTTAACTTTATCAAACGACGAGAACACTTTTTGTGCGCAAAAAAAACCCTCAACAAAAATAGCAACTTTATTTTAAATATTCATGTCCTTCTCTATAGGCCTTGAGTCAGGTTACTAATAAGTCATTATTTATGTTTGTTTTTGCGCACAAAAAGTGTTCTCGTCGCTTGATAAAGTTAAGATTGAGCCACTGTAGTCACTTGGACTGTTTTAATGATGTCTTTAATAACTTTTCGAGGCCGGCAAGTTTCAATCCCTCAAGAAGCCTATGGACTAGTATGGAGGAGTGATCCAGTTCTCAGATTTCATCAAAAATATCTTAATTCGTGTTCCGAAGATGAACGAAGGTCTTACGGGGTTGGAACAACATGAGGGTGAGTAAATACTGATATAATTTTCATTTTTGGGTGAAGTATCCCCAAATCCCCTTTGTCGACAAAACAACAGGATACATAGAGTTATATCTGAAATATGCTTGATGAAACCATGGGACGTGTTGCACAAAGCCTACAGGAATATCTTCAGATTCCTCTAGGTAAAAGATGCGGAGCAGAATGGCTACTAGCTTTCTTACGTGAAGTTGTTTATTCAACATTCTTCTTTATAAGTAATGGTATAGTATACATCCACATTTTAAGATTATTATTTCCAGTGGCCTGTACATGGGTTGCAAAGTAGTCTGACAACCTTACAACAATATGGGAAACCACAAAACGTAATGTTATAAATCACAAACGCCAATGAAAACAACTTGGTGGTCTCCAAAAAAAAAGAACATTTCCTCTAGAGCCAAGTTTCAGTAATCCCTCTCTTCCACAGAGATGTCTTGTATGTATTTATACAGCTGATGTTTTCTCAGCTCATGAGATTTACATTTTCCTGCTGCTGCGCAATAGGTTTTTCATTCTTTTTGCCAGGTTTCCTTCTAAAGATAGTCAAACTAACTTGGAAAAATTGTGTTTCTCAGGATGAGTCCATGTTATTGGCTACTCAGTCAAAGGTAATCAAGGACAGCTATTAGTGTTGAGGAAGCTCGCTGTAAATATAGCTTGCCGAGCCGCTCATGATTTATTGCTTTTAAAGAAAAGAAGTTGAAGGACCATGCTGAATAGAAAGAAGCAGGAAATTAAATGCACAGATGTAACATTAACATGAAACATCAGCTTAAAGGTCAAGAGAACGGATTTAATAATTAAACGTGATCTCTTAAACTGTACTTCCTCTCATATGCAGCATTGGAAAGTCCAGGTTAAAGGGGACCTATCATGCAAAATCCACTTTTTTAGCCCTTAAATGCATTTTGTTGTATACTTGGAGTGTTTATAAGTACAGAAAAGATAAAATTATTCTCTTCAGGTGCTTCGTTTATATCTTTATATTCTGTTTTGGTC
The DNA here is from genome assembly GCF_988280905.1 of Pimephales promelas. Taxonomy (NCBI): domain Eukaryota; kingdom Metazoa; phylum Chordata; class Actinopteri; order Cypriniformes; family Leuciscidae; genus Pimephales; species Pimephales promelas. Next base: position 16,775,875 of record NC_142770.1, on the reverse strand, counting down.
ATATTTTTCAACCTATTCAGATTTTTCTGTTTTCTATGACGTTTTTGGTCAGCGGAACTGACAAATAATAAGGACATTGACTACTGTTCCAAAACTTCGAGCAATCCGCCATTATTATTTCTCGCTCTGGTTTTGTAGTCCGAGCTCAATGATGCAGAAGTTACGAGAGGGCAAGTCAAAACGTTCGGTTTTTGGATGTAATGACCTGAAGCACTTCAAGGATTCCCACTTCAACAACCTCCGCCAGTAACGTTATACAGAAGGGTTTGCCGATTGACTTCGTCTGAATGAGAGGTAACGTTAAATTCTTTCTATCTTTGTGGACGACGAACAGAGCATTTCGATAAGCTGTAAATATCGTTAATAAAAATAAAGTACTTTACTTTCTTAAAACACATGGTGGTCATGGTTTAGCAGTACCTTTGTCTTTCTTTGTTTTTGTTTTGAAGTAAACGTCTACAGTATTGTTCTTGAGTTTCATCAATGGTCATTTAGCTGCTTTTCTGATGCTTTTCTAAACGTATCATATTATCAATACAGATTGTTTGTGGTAAGATTAGACCGTAGTTATTAATCTAGTCAGTGGGCTTGTTTTAACAAGAGAAATAGTCGACTTTCACTAATAACACAAAACAGTTAACTCGCATAACTTACCAATACATCCATATGAAGGTTGTTCTGCAGGTTCGTTGTCGTCTTTATCAACTCGCTCGCTATGGCTCGAATATGTAAGGCTTGATGGACAAGTCTTCTGTTGACATTTTATTAACGTGTGAAAAAAAATTTTCTTTGAAGGTATCGTATATAATCGTATTTCTCTAATCAAACTACAATAATGGCCGTGAACTCATCGACCTGAGTGGGCGGGGTATGAAGCATCTCCTTTTTATTTAAAGGGGACGCTTTAAAACGGGTCGCTCAAAGAGGCACATCAGAAAAGGGGTAGAAAAGGGGCTTGTGGAGCTATAATAATGAGGAATTCAGACCCAAGCATTGCAGTTATGTTTTATATATACCACAACGGTATGATTTATATGTAAAAATGAATGATTTAAAAGCATTATATGTACCCTTTAATGGGTTAATTTAGTTAGTTAATTGTACTTTTTTAAAAGAAAACATCTCAACATGGCCATTTTGGTGGAAAAAAAAAGCGAAATACTCCAAGCAAAACTATATTTGATGATGACATGGGCTCATTGGAAAAGCGTACCTTTACAGTACATACAATTCATTGCAGTTTTCCAGCTGATATGAACAAGTAGCAGTAAAATTCCAAAATCTACACACAAATTATGGGGGGCAGATTTTCGATTACTCTCAAGCTACTTTTGTGGTCGGGGGGTTAAATCAAAAATTGTGTTTTAAAAAAATACTGGGGCACCTGTTTGGCTCTGTTTATACAAACGAAGTATGCAGACGACATGGCACTTGTTGCACTTTTATGGAAAGACAAGTGAAATGAAGTGAGTTCTTTATTGATAAATGTCAGTAAGACTAAAGAATTGATTTTAAACCATTCAGAACTCCGAACAGAAATAATGTTATGTGATCCACCTGTTGAAATCGTGAAGACGTGAAAGCATTCGGGAGCTATTAATTATTTTAAAATAGAATTTTTTGGAAAATGTGGACCTTATCTGTAAGAAAGCAAATCAGAGGTTATTCCTGCTATAAGGAAACTGCGACAATTTTAAGTTTGGTTGTTTGGCAAAGAGTTTGTATCAGTTTAATAGAGTGTGTTTTAGGGTATAGCATTACTGTGTGGTTCAGATTAACTAATATTATTTTTGCAGGAATGTGGCCACAGGCACGTTTTTCCAATGACTGCTTGTGAAATGAGTTTGGTGTGATGTTTTGAAATTCATTGATGTCTGGAATTGATGAAACAAAAGGCGTTTAGAGATTGTGGTTAAGACATTTTAGACTTGAGCTTGGTGAATGCTATAATGTTACCATCACACGTAATGTATCTAAGATGTGTGTTTTCTTTCTGGTGCCAGGATGTAAAGAAACATTTGTTTTGAATTAAAAGCATTGGGATTTTTTTAGATGGGACAGGAGAGCGGGAACATGTTTTGGAGCGGGACGTGAAGGGCGGAGAAGGGGTGTGTGTGTGATGGGATAAAGATAAAGAACCCATGAACCCAACCCCATTAAGCAGAACAATCAATTCACTTAACCCTTCTTTTATCCTTGGGGTCAATTTGACCCCATTCAATGTTTAACGTCCGTAAAACATAATTTTGCTTCAGATTTCATGACTTTTCCTAATTTAATGGGGACAACTCCGTAAACATAAAATTAACCTGCTAATATTTTTCCTTTACACATTTTGTTGCATCGGTATTCCTAGGGATCAGGCTCTTTTAGCTGTATAATAAACAGAAGAAATATTAAAATTTCACACACATTTGTTTTGGTTGTTTAATTGAGGTCACTATAACATGTTATAATTTGAATTTATAATGTTCATTGTAATTTTACATATTCAATTACAGAACATCCCTCTGTTTTAAGGCTGTAACCAAACATAACCAACACTAGTAGTTCACATGAAGGGGCAAAAACAGACAATATGTGTCTAAAATGTAATTTATAATTCTTGTGACCTAATATGCTGTTAGGGGGAAAACTGCATATTTGATATGAACTACGTCGTTATTAATACAAAAAAGTCAGAAACGAATTTTTATTTATTTTTTTTTAGCATTTTTGCCACAATCCTAGGCTACATGCACGCATAAGTTCCGCATTTGACGCAAGGCTGCTCTGCAGTTTCCAGTTGGGGAGAATTTGCAAATTGACTGTCCTCCCGTCTTTGAAACGAAACTTTAATACGTTTAGATGTAATTTTATATATAGTTATGTTTATTTGATATAATAAACAAAGAAGCATAAACAAAATGAGGGGTGTCTGTTGTCTGTTTTTGTGACTAACGTTTCTTTACTATAACCAAAGAGTATAAAAGCTATAAATTCTCGGTATAGCATTGGACTCTACAATCGGCGGAAGTAATCTAGCATCCTTAGACCTTCACCGGAAATACCACCGTGCATAAAGCCCATTTCAGACGCTGATGTATGTCAATCAAGATGTTGCAGTGTTGCATTGCCTCATGCGCCCCCTTCTGGATTGGAGTGTGGATTGCCTGTGACTGAACTTGACGTCCATACCGTACGGTTCAGGACATACATGTACTGTGCCGTTATGTAGCTCTAAGAATGTAAAATGGGACAGATATCTATGCACCCCCCGTTAAATTTCGAGCTGTTATTGTTAGTTACTTGTATTACTTTTTTTGTATTGTGTTCAATTTGGTGAGACTCGGAGTCGCCAGCAGGGGGCACCCGGGAGTTGCACAGTGCATGCGTGGCTGACTAGCTAGCAGCGTAGAAGTAGTATTCAGCGTGAAATGTGCAGAGAAATGTGCTTCTTGTTTGAATAATGCTTTTCCTTTTATACTGTTTTATACAGATAAATAAATGCGTTGCACCCGGAAGTGACATCACCTCGTTCCTAAAAGTGTAACAGTTACACCCCTAATATGTATACAAAATATGCATAAACCAGTGAAAACAGGGGGTGCTCCACAGAAGAAAATAGTCATAGGTTGAACCGGCTCTCCAGGGATGAGTTCACACTTGATTTATGGGGGTATCGGGTAGTATAGACCAGGCATCTATACTTTCTGAAGTAATGAGATCTACATAAGCCAGTCTTGAGAGAAAACTTATGGCTGTGGACTTTGACCTGAATCATGTTTGATTTTGTTTGGCGTCTAATGTTAAAAATCAGTTGAAACTCTTTGTTGCTTTTCACATCTTTACCTTACCTTCATTTCCATCTCTCTTTCCTCGTCATTTATGCTTTTCTGACAGTTCAATGTGCTGCCAGTTCGGTGGGTTTTACGGTCAGCTAGAGCTCCAGAAGTTTAGCGCGCTCTGGCTCGCAGTTTATAGCGGAGTCTGCAGGAGCCATTATGGCCGCCCTGGACTGGCCAAGTCCCAACAGCAATGCACAGCGGATCAAAGGCCGTTACGCAATGATGTATTTAAGTTCCTGACAATATTTTGCTTTCTTTTTGGAGCTTACCGTGGTGTTTTGTCTTTTGGACAAATGTGTATGAAGTATTATCTTGCATGTGAGCTCTAGATGTGAACCAGGTTGGTCAGTTGTCAAGTTTCGAAAATGCTGTAACAGAGCATCTAACCCCAGCAATGAACTGTATGAAGTGAGATCATGGGTAAAGCATGCTGGGAAGCCACAAATATCCCTCACAGCGGGACCAGAAATGAACTGGCCTATTCCTTACCCCACCCCATGAGTTTTACATTGAGTCTCTGTATAATCTAACATTACATAAGAGGCCGCTCTCCCAGAGCAACTGATAAACACACCTCAGAATAAGAGCATCTTGTTTAGTACGCCAGAAAGGTCGCATGTGGGAAATTATGATCAAATTATTGACCCTTTTAATAAAGCCATTTGAGTACCTACCTAGAGTATCTTTGAGTACCATTTTTTTTAGTCTGAATCAATCAAAAACACATTTAAAATGCAATTCATACATAGAATGATTTGAATACACCACTTGATGCACGTTTTTAACTTCGCTTTAGTGTCATTGCCTCATTAAATTAATGAAATTCCAACATGACATCATGACTTTTGCGTAAACATACACGGCACTTTCGAGTCAAGTGGCGTTATCTCTACGCATTTTGAGCTATCCGCGTGTATGTCTACGCCATTAATGTCCGAGTGATTCCGCGTGTCTGTACACGCCGTCAAATGTCCGTGCGAAACAAAGCAAAATGTAGATCTACATCTGGGGAGCGATCTTCTTTTTTTTCCTAGGATGGTAGGGGAACACTCATAAATGCCATTAACCCCAGTGACGGGTAGGTTTATGGACGGGGTTGAGGTAAGTCATATATTTATACAGTAATAACGTTAAGTCAACGGCATTCATAAACATGCTGAAAAGCGATTATGCGTGTAGATAGCACGGCAAAAATGGAAATACGCACGCTACTTCATGAGATCAGTCTGGAAGTTCAATGCTTGTTAGATCCACTTTTAAAAAACATTTGTCCGCCAAATCAAAGTCGCATAGTGCAATCCATATGCAGAAACAAAAAAGGTTTTATGACCGGTTGTAAAATGTCAATGGGTTTAAAATAAATAAAAGAAAATTGAATGATTTGAAAGATATTGATTTGATCAATAGTATTGATTCTGTAAGGCATTTTTTTGATTAAGCTTTACTTGATGGTTACACAACATGACATCTTTAGAGCCATTAAAAATAAACTATGGGTAAAACAATTTGTCAAAACCATACGAAACCATCCGACATTGATACAAAGAGTATATTTTTGAGAAATGTCACGTTCATAGAAAAGTAATTATCAAACGTAAGAAACCACCTAGCTTTATTGGTTAACATATCATTAAACCGTCAGGTGGTTGGTTTTGACATTGGCTGTCATGAAGCCATTAAAACATTTTAATGACAAATTCAATTAGAACCACTGTAGTTGAGGTCACGAAAAATATTCATGACACAGTTATAATGGCCTCATGACCGCCTCATTAAGTTTATCAACTTAATTTAATGTCAAGTTGTCATGACAAAGACACTGACAGGTTATGATGTTATGGTTTATGTAAAGATGTCATAACAAAGGCATGTTAATGTCATATGTGCATGCAAAATGTCATTATTGAGCGAATGGCACGTAGTTGTCATAAACATGAATGAACCCTATTTCATATTCATGACATATGTCATGTCATGGTTATTAAGGTGTCATGCCAGTCTTATGCACACCCCTTCAAGTAAAGTGTCACCAAAAATTTAAACGATTTTTCTTTTTTTAACGTTTTTAACTCTTTATTTCTCATCGACCTTACCTCACTTATGTAATTCTGAAACCATGACCTCATAATGGCAACACATTACATAATTTATCAAAACATTGAGTATATGTCTGCATAACAGCTGTCATTTACATTATCGTCATCTTTTCCTCTGAACGACGCTGTTATTTCAGTTATGGCGTTTACAGCAGCATGTCTTACTACATATGTGGCAGATACAGATAAATAGCTTTCATAAAGCTGCCAGCGTGGTGGCATGCTTTAGATCTTCTTAAAATGTTTGGACTGATGCTGGACTTTCGGCTTCCCTCCAATCAGGGATACTGGAAGCCAAGGAACATAGACCAAACGCACACAGCATGTAGAGCGAAACATTGCTTTTGCAGGCCCGCATTGCCACGCCGCACCGTCTTTTCCACAGGCACCCGTCCAGTGGAAATGTTATCTGCACAGATACTTATAGCACACATCAGTCAGTGTGATCGAAGTCTCATAAGGAATTTTCTTCAAATATGAACCATTAAAAAGCAGTTCAGTGCAGTCAAGGAAACAGTTTGGGAATATTCTGACTCTAAGGAGTTTCGGTTGGATTCAAGAGGCCCTCCAAAATGTGATTGAGTGTATTGTTTCTACTGTTGCTTTGGTCTTGTTGTACACTTTTGCTTTTCCAATCGACGGTCCTATGCTGTCCTTCAAGAAAGTTGTGGGTGTCACAACAGTTCGTAAACAGTCTCCTCACGTGGACAGAGGTGGGATCTTTCTGCAATGGAGAGTAGGAAAACGAGAGTGTGAGAGAGACCTCTCAAGTGCTTCTTTCCACAGGAAACAAGAGTTCATTTAGGTGTGGCCCACGTGCGTCCTTCAAAGAAAAGACAAAAAAAGCTAAATAGGATGTTTTGGATGTTGCAATGGAGACCGACCAGAGCCAAAATCTGTCACAGGCCAAATAGAGAACCGGTGGACTGGAGAGACAAAACGACACCGATCCAAACAGGTTTTAGAGGAGTTTTAATGAAAAAAAGTGGCCATAATTCATTATACTAATTGATTATAACTTATTATGGAAGCCAAACGCTGAACCAGATGGGGATTTTTGTTTAAATTTGCATCCGATTCTTCACATCCCACTTAACGATTCCAGTTCCTAAACGCTTTTCTGAGAAGAAATACTATTCTTGATAACACATTTTTGCTTTTATGTGAAATACCATTCATTCATTTTCTTAGCCTTACATTAACATAGATAAGCCTACTGTATGTCATCCATATATTTCGAATTGGACGTGACTCAAATGACTTGCTGTTCGGAGTCAAGAATCATTCTAAATGATTCAGTGAGCAGGCGAATGAATCAATGTTCAAATGAATTAACTTTATTAAAGTGATTTTAAATCTTTGATTTATTATAAACAAATGTAATATTCTTTGACTGTGAGTTGACTGGTCGTGTTGTATGTTTTTGTGTAGTGCGTACAAATAAATTGTCATTAGGAAACTGTATAACAGTGCAAGAAATAAATACCATTAGGACTAATTTAGTTTTACTTGAGCTCTGAGACTAACTGTGCTTTCACACCAGACGCGAATAGTGCGTCAAATTTGTGCATACCGTGTGTAGGTATACGCTTGAACACTTTGAGCCCATTCGCACGTCAAGGGCGAAATTGACGCGTGTAAAAACAAAAGTTTGAAGCGAAATTTACGCGCGTCACACACGTCGGAATCAAAACCCGTTGGCGGCCATATTTTTTCTGTTGATCGAGCATTCATCGAGAGAGTCACTGCTCTGTATTTTTCCTAGAGAGCAGAACAGCGGCGTGGGGATTTGTGTCCACCAAATCCTTCGGAGGCGAACCGTTTGACGAGTTTCACCATCTGCTCGCTCCAGGAGCTGCGCCTGGATGATGGCCGCTGTCAGCGGCACTTCCGCCTGTCTCGCGCCCAGTTTGATGACCTGTTGTATTATATGATTTTCTCTCTCTCACGTCCAGACATGAACTTATGCATGTTGTTGGTTGTCTTTACATTATAATAATATTTCATATAATCTAGATATGGAATAACATTTAATACAAAATGAGCATGTCTCGTATATTGAAATAAAGTTTTAACTGATAAAATGTTTGCTTTGTTGTGCAGTAGAACCACACCAGGCATTTAGTCATATTACAAAACAATTTATTGAAGCATCAAGATACTTCACCACGTGAGCAAGCAGCAGGCTCCTGATTGGTTAACGCGGCACGAATTGACGCCAAAGTTCAGATTTTTCAACTCGGGCAGCAGGCATGAATTCGCGTCAAACGTGTGAACAAATAGCACTAACTAAATCATTCGCACTTAACGCAGCAGATGCTCAATTCGCACCATTCGCGCGAACTTGACACATGAATGAGGCGTATTCACGTCTACCGCGCCGTGCTCTATGCCTCATTCGCACCGCAGGAATTTTTACGCGCGTAACTCGTCTTTGCATTGACTTAACATTGAAACCACTCGCGCCTGACGCGCTATTCACGTCCGGTGTGAATGCACTGTAAGACCCTATTTACACCTGTTACTAAGTTTTGGTCAGTCAGGATCACAAGTGGAAGACACTAAATAGAGGTGTAAACGGGGTCTGAAACTTTTTGAACTCGTCCACTTTTAACCATTTCCAGAAGTAGTTAAAAACACATTTGACAGGATTGCTTTTCGTAGTAAACGCTCATAAACGGTCAAATGTGTTCGAATAGACACAAAAGACTGTCTACTCTCCGCATACTTAAAGCGTAAAAATTACGGGAAGCGCTCTAGCCAGACGGTATTTAAACTTTGTCGGCTGAAGACCCAAGTTTGTTTTGCAGACGAAAAAAAACAACAAAAAACTCATTCACAGTGTTCGGCTGGTCTTGAGGTTATCAGAGCAGAAACGAATTTTGATGCTCTCCATGTGTTCTCCCATCATCTCCTGTTGCATTCATATGTAAATTGCACAAGCTTATTTCATCCATTAGATCGAAAGTTCTACAATTACCCGCCCATAGACAAAGTGGTCGAAAGTGGACAAAAGAGACGTTATAAAAACGGTTGTAAACGGAAATGTGTATCCCTCATCTACTTGTGATCCGATCGAACAAAAGCATCTTAATACCAGGGGTAAACAAGGCCGATTTTATTACACATCTGTTGAACCATGAACAGAACCAAACGTCATGAGAACGATTCGTTCCCAGGATTAAAACAATAAAAAGCAATCGTTTCTGAATAAAAATTGTTCTCGATTTCCAACCCTAGTATTCACCTTGAAAGCCCAAGCTTTAAAGCGCATTACAAACTTAGCACTGACATCACTGGAAATGGAGAAGAGTGTTTTAGAGCGCTTTCCAAAAGCGCACCATCACTATGTCATACTGTTTTAAAGCGCCTCTGGATGTTTAGAGTGACTATAAGCATTAATATTCACTGCTCATTAATTGAAAACGCTTACATAAACGTTCTGATGCGGATAAGAGCGGATGGCCAAACATGGAAGTCTGAGAGAAAGAAAAGTCAGGACCTGGTGAAAATTTCCAGGCTTTTTCCGTACCAATAGAACATTAAATGCTGTCCACCACTTAGACCAAAACAAAACCGTGAAGAAAAGAGGGAAAAAAAGAAAAAGATTTGACCCGGCTTCCTTCCAGAATCAATCAGGAAATCGTGCTGGAAAGCCGAAATTGCTGCCCTGCTCTCGTTTTGACTGACGGGATCATGTTTTTCACACTTTTGATACAACCCAGCTGAGGGTTGGTTAAATACATTGAAACAAACTTTCCATCTGTGTATGGAAATGTAATCACTATGGAAATAAACATTTGCTCTGGGAGGCAGTTTTAGAGGCTGTTCTGTTACCTTATCTGGGTAGAGGGTCGTAGAACATACGTGACGTTGCCAGCTGCCTCAAAACATCGCTGGTCTTTGAGCCGCCGTGCCGTGTGGTTTCTATTAGTGGTGCTCTTATCGAGATATCGCCGAGCTCAGGCTAATGTTGTGCTCTGTCGTTCTGGAGGGCAGTGGAGGCCGGAAAGTTGACGACTGAAATGCGAAACTGAGAACCGTGCCGCAGGGTAAACCTCACACTGAGATAAAGCAGCAGAGGTTTAGAAAAGAGAAACTGTCGTCAAAGACATGTTAGGGAAAAATGTGAGAAAAGCGACACCTCAGCGCACGTCTCGGGTCTGACTAGCTATGATTTATCATGCTTCCTTTTGTTCGATGTTGGACTGTGTTTTATGTTCATTCTCTGTAGTGGAGTCTCGCATGTCACCAAGAGTCTTTGACACACTGCTTTGCTGAAAATCGTTCAAAATTGTACAATAAGCTCCTTTTTTTAAGCCATAAATATTAGCTATTAAGTAGTAAGCTTTATTTATCTTAGTTTTCATTGTTTTGTTGAATAATTAGGCTACAAACTAAGAGCCCCTGAATGAAGAAATCTCTCAGAGTCCTTCCCTATGTGTCTCTTGTTGTTTTGGTTCATTACTGGCTTCCCCATCGCATAATTTCCCTCTGCCCCCACGGAGGGACATTCCAGACTTCACGTTTAATCACTTTCAAACACATTCACCTGCTTTGGCAGTGTGATGACCAGATTCAGTCCAGAGGTGTACGATTGTGTGTGTTTTCCCAAGCAAAGCTCTTACTAGTTGCGAGCTGATGGTTGCAATTGGAGCCGTTCGGCGGTATCATTATGTTACTGAGGTTGGCAGCTTTACACCTCAGCTCCAGTCCCTCAGAGGGACATGCTTAAATGCTAAATATTTCTCACAGTAAGAAAAGAGACGTGACAAATTAAACGAGACGATGGGTTTCAGCCATTCTAAAGTTGGACATCCTGGTATTTAGATCCAGATCTAGAAAAGCAATTACTGGTAATGCTTTATAGTTTTTATTAATAACTTCAAAAAATGTAGTCTTTTGCTTTTGCTCATACTTAGGGTTGGGGATTTGAACAAGAGACCCTAAGTATTAAAATGATTCAAACTCGTAACTAATCCCGCACGTGGCTACGCAAATGAATGATGCCAAAAAAGTTTTAAAATATAGCCAAGTTTTTTTTTTTTTTTTTTTTTTTTTTAAATATTGTGAATTATAATTTCTGTCTTCAAAATACCCAGACAGTAACATAGTGTCGGCCCAAATCCGGCCCACATCTGGTACATGTGGATTTAACTACCCTATTTGTTTTTAATATATAGAACCACTTAAGGGTTCCCATCATGGTATCATCTTATGGATTTAGTTTAAAGTAGGGCTGTCAGTTAAATGCGTTATTAATGGCGTTAACACAAACCCATTTTAATGGCGTCAAATTTTTTTTTATCGCGTGATTAACGATCTAGCAAACTTTCTAGTTTTTTTCACATGCCTTTGCAACAGGATGTGGCGCTGCGCTATGAAAACCATTCATTTCAATGGTTTGCGCCGCACGAGGACATTTTGTTGCTCTGTCTACCAAAGCGCAAGCGGATCTAGCTAGACCGGAAAATAAACAACAGGCACACCGCACACACTTGTTGGCTTGTGAGCCGGCCAAATATTTGGTTAACGTTATGTTTCGAGTGGATGACGAGCGTGAGATTCCGAAATGGATGCCAATAAGATTCTGAAATTAAATTTTCTTTTAAAAGTTGCAAAATTCCATTGACAAGACCAAAGTCATCTGTGTGTTTTGTCGTTGTGAACTGAGCTATTATCATCGCAGTACGTACAGTCTGAAACACCACCAGATGGCCAAACACACACACACACACCTGATGCGACTTCTCCGCCCCCTCGTCAATATCAGGAACTCGTCAGTATTTCTTTCACCCTTTTATTGATGGACAGTGTTACATTGTGTGAGAGATTATTTGATCCAAGTGAGAATGTAAGTGTGAAATTGAGCACAGTATATGCCAATGTTGTTTTCAATAATAATAATAATAATAATTTAAAAAAAACAACAACAATTGCACAAAGCAAGCCGATCCACTTTTCCATGTTGATGAGCATTAAATTGAGAAAAAAAAAGAATGGGATAAAAAGAAATCAAGATACATTTAGATTAAATTGTGCGATTAGTCGCGAGTTAACTATGACATTATTGTGATTAATCGTGATTAAATATTTTAATCGTTTGACAGCACTGGTTTAAAGTGCCCCTTTTATGCTATTTTAAGTTTAATTTCCTCATAATATATGCACCACCACATTTTCGGACATCTTCAAGTCCAAAGATGAAACATTGGAAGAACTATTCACAATATCACACTTGCACAATCTCAAACTCAAAACCAAGTATTTTGAACACCATCTTTCAAGAGTAAGCGGTTTGCCAATCCTGCATTGAACTCCGAGATTTGAGAAGCAGTCGTCAGTAAACTAAAGGGAACACAGCAAAAGTTTAGGATTATTCTGCTGTGGTATTGTGGTAAAGATTAATTTTAACCACTGATTCTTCACAATGTAGAACATTGCAGAGCACAGCTTCTTCTCGACATGATGCCGTCCAGCATCCTCAGGAATCAGCTGCAGTGTTTGAGGTTCAAGTTTTCCCTGGTGTCTGCGCGGGCAATATGCTAATGTTTCATCTTGACGTCACGAAGAAACGGCTTATGACTCGTTTGTAAAACGATTCATTTCATTGACTCAGTCGACTCTTACTTTTGAAAGACAATAACTGTATATACGGTGGACTTTCAGATTTAAAACTTCACCTAGAGTTATGTTACACAATACATGAAAGGTCATTTTCAAAAAATACATAACAGGGGCACTTAAAATTAATTTTGTTTTAATACATTTTTAATTTGAATTAGATTTTATAAATTAAACTTGTTAAAAATTGTTAAATTAAAATCACCCTTGAGCTCTATAAGCTCATTAAACCTCTTTTGAGGGTTATGATGTCATTGTGATATCACATCCCGTTTTATTTTCACCACATGACTTTGATTTTATAAAACATTTTTAATAAGCAGTTTGTTAAAATATATTTTGAAAATAAATCTCATATAAAAAGTTTGAGTTGCATAAACTTTACTTTTTTTAATGTTTCTGGAAAAAATTTATTCAGAAATGTAACAAAAAAATGCTTACTGATAGGTGTATTCAAGTCAAACTGTTTTTTTTTTTTTAATAAAATAATATGTTAACAACCCACCTGCTTTATTTCAGCTAGTATTACAGTTGCATTTAAAAACATGCGTGCATCCATCACAATGGATTTTTTTTCCAAACATTCTCGACACAAATCGCTCTGGGATCTAATGAGTACCAGGGTGGAAAAAGCGTTCCCGCTTGGATCCCAGCCTCCGCCGTCACCGCAGACTGATCGCTGGTGCGACTTTGTGCGATTTGTCCGTTAAACGACTTCAAGGCCTTCTCAGGAGATCTGCTCTAGCTTACTGTAGCTGCGCACACATTATTTTCTCATTAGCCTTGGCTCTGCTCGACATTCTACTGTGACTAAACCAATTTTCCGACAATAAAAAAACGGGTAAATCTCTGTCACTTATCTTCATTCAACAATGCTACAATTATACAGTCATTTGATCTTGATGTGTTGTTTTTTTTTAAACTTCTCAGAGGAGGTTCTGCAGGCCTTGCGGAACAATCCACTCTGACAGGAAACGTCCCGACGGGTCTTCAAAACATCCTTCTTTTTGAGCGATGCATTCAAAACCTTTCTCTACTGTATTGTGTGGACGGTAACACAAGAAATCCCACCGGGGTGTTTTTCTCCGGCTCCGCGATTGTGTAAGTTTTTCCGTGTTGACGAATATGCTCCATCATTTGCTCGCTTCTTAGTAAATTAATTGTGATGTGGTGTTGGTCAGGGGCTGATGCGAAGGTGACTGGCGTCAAAACAGCATCTTTCAGCTGGAGTGAGAGACAGAAAGATGTTTTTGTAGTCTTTCGTCAACACTCAGTCATTCACAGCACTCCGGTTCCTTGACGGATGGAGCGCAACATGTCAACAGCGGGTTAAAGCGCTCACACAAACAATGCGTGTGCCCGGCGATTGCGCACTCGTGTTGGCATCGTGCTCACAAACACATATTTGCATGAGACCACAAACATGTCTGCACTGAATGATGGATATAGACCCATTCGGGTTCCTTTCCAAATCGTAGAGCTTTATATCTAGCACACATACTTGGGCCAGTCCAAGGCCTTGAGGGAGGAAGTCTGCATGTCATTTGGTTGCTGGATCTGTTGGGCCAATAAACTGGCTCATAGCTTTGATTCTTCACGGGCACGTGAGAGGAGAAAGAGAGAAATAGTCCAGCCACGTGCTGCTGTCTGGCTCCGTGTATCAGTCTCTGATCCGGCACTGTAACTCTGCTTAATATCACAGACTGAAAATATGTACATTTTTTTTTCATGCGTTTCCATGTTTCTTTCTTTTTCTTCCTTTTTTTTTTGGCTAGACGTCTCTATGGACTTCCCTCCATATGGTAATTTTTCCTATCAGTCTTTCTGTCCTTTCGTCTAAACCTCCATCTAATAATGTATTGATATGGGGCCAGTTGTTCAAAAAGTCTAATCTGGATCAGAATGATCTGAGTTTGGATATCTCATGATTTGCTGTCCAGGTAATTCATCTTACTTTTGTGCTGTTTTTTTATTATTATTATTATTATTTTTATTTTTTTTACATTGTATCATCCTGCTCCAGATACACACTTTTTCAATTACCAAATCCGGATTAATAATGCATACAGAGCCCCTAAAGGTACATGGTGATGAAAAAAAATGTATATTAAAAAAAAATAATATATATATATATATATATATATATATATATATATATATATATACAGTATATATGTATATATATATATATATATATATATATACACATATTTTGAGCAGTTTAAAAATTTTATTACATTTCTGGGAATGGGATGAGTATAATCCTGGAAACCCTTTTTGGATCAAAGGTATCCCGATCTTGCTTAAAAAAAAAATAAAATAAAAATTAAACACCACAAACGGATGATTTGATCCAGATCAAAACCAAGATTGAATTTTGTGATCAAATCTGATTTCAGAATCAGATTTTTTTTTGAACCCGTTTTCAAGATTTGAACGAAATCCGATCCCAGATGATACCATAACATTCTTCTATTAGATTCTGTTTCTGACAAAAAAATATGATTGAATTCATTATAATAATAAATGACCATGACAGCGTGAAATTGAAAGAAATCACACAACTTATTTGAAAATTATAAAGACAAACCGTTGCATTTAAATAAATGGTTTAAAAAAAGAACGGGCAGGGTTTAGACAATCCGTGAATCGATTTATACGGTATACAAACATATGAACCGGTTTACTAAAATGAATCACACTTCCTAACACTACTTGAGAAGACTGCGCCTGTTTGATTGCTTCAGCTTGTAAAAAAAATACAATTGTTGAGCATGTGGCTTGTGGCAAAAGCTACACTATTGTTCATTTATCCGTCCGTCCGTCTGTCTGTATACCTCTTTGTTCCTTGCGTGCCAAATACTAAGCAACTGTACTTGGAGTTAATTGTTTCCATACAATAAAAACACCTGCATGAAATGACTGCTCCCTAAAACAGGCCGAGTGGAGACCCGTCTCTGAGTAACTACACGGATAAACAAACAATCAGGCACAGTCATCTTCTTATGGGCAAATCTGGACTGAGGTTTCTGTGCTTTTGTTGTACTTACTGTAAGTGTGTCGAGTGCCGAGCATGTGAAAATTAGTGCAACTGATTATCCAGTTTGGCTGCTAGTGTCATAAATGTCATTCACACACTAAACTGTGTAAATGCAGAGCCCCCTGGTGGTAGGAATGGTTTAATGCATATAATTAACATTTGAATGAATAAAATATAATACAATGCATATACATGGACAGTTTGGCCTAGTGATAAAAAAATTCAAACACCTTTTCAAATGAGTTTTATTATTTTTATACGCGTTTCTTAAAAATAATTGCACCAAATAATTGATAGTTGCTGAAAAATCTCCGCTCCACTTGTGAGTTGCAGTGATGGTAAAATCCAACCCGATCTCGCGGGAATTCGTACGAATTTTACGAGGTGGCTAATTCGTAACAATTCGTACGACCTCACTCGTACGATTTAGCTAAATCGTACATATTTTACGAATTAGCCAATTCGTATGAATTCGTACGAATGACCTACCCCTGACCCCGCCCCTAAACATAACCGTCACGTGGGTTTATACAAATCGTACAAATTTGTACGAGTGAGGTCGTATGAATTAGTACGAATTAGCCACTTTTGAATCACTCGTACGAATTCTTACGAATTGGTCGTGAGATAGGGTAGGTAAAATCAGATAAACGGCTGGGTTGCAGTCTCAGCAGAGCACAGAGAAACCAGGATGGATAGGATTCGAGAAAGATGCATCATTCACCTGTGCATTAAAAATCATCTTTCAGCACCATTCTGAACAGGCTTTTCCCCAACTTTCCAGAGACTCCCACTGAGATCCATCCGTCACACATCATTCTCCACATGATAATCAACGCATGAGATGCGCACTGCAAACACATCTGTCCACACTTGCGCAAAGTGACAACGGATCAATCACATATGCAGCCAGGGTTTGATTGCTGGCCCCAAAAGCAAGTCTTCCTTCAAGGATTTCATTGTATCCTCAGCTGTGCAAACTCCGCATTCACGACCTTAACTTTTGCAAGTCGAGATTCAGACGTGTGCACACTGCACATCAATCAACAAACGGGAAACCCAAACATCTCCAAGTTTTGCAAATAAACAACTGAGGGAATGTGGTTACTAATCCTAGCGCTAAGGGTGTGATGAGTCAGCTTCGCCTTACACCCCGTGACATTTCCACGCTACATAAATGAATGATTCACCCGTCCAGTTGCTGTGGTGAATATTCCTCTTTCCCACAAGCCGATTTGATGTCACCATCCGCTTTTAGAGGCGCATGATTTGAAACGCCGCCATTTCTCAGACACTCCCGGCCGGTGTTGTGCATGCGTTTCCATGGCTCTGCTGTAATGGTTCACAGGGGGAGTCGGTTCTTGGATGGGGGCTAACTGTAAACGTGTTGTGGTTTTGGAGGTCCGAGCAACATTTCTTGCATTTCATCCGCTGGAGGCAATTGCCGACGAGGCCAGTAGTGAGTGAGGGCTCGGATAAGCAACATAAGGCCTGCCATTTTTTCCAGAATCACACAACAGCTGAGTTACTTAAGGTTTTCATGAAGGATGAGGACAGAGAGTTGGCTCATAAGATATCCCAAGGAAGCTGCCTCACCATTTCCACATAACAGTGGCTCTCCTCTCGAGAAGTGGGAGATTCCCTCTTTCTCCATCTGTAGGGGCTGAGCTCAAAAAGACACACATCACAGGCACTGAACACTCAAAGGTTAAGTCACTTGTTCCATGGCAGAGTTACCTTATACGCCCGGTACTGGCACAAGATGTTTTATTGATGCCATTTGCTGAGTGTCTTCTGGAGAACATTTAAAAAGAGTTGGCAGAAAGAGGGACGAAGAGAAGGATTGAGAGTGTGAAGATAAAGAAGGTGTCTGAGGAAAACTTGTCTGCTCCTTGACCTTGAATTTCCAGTCCATCTCAGGATCAGGAGTAATTGAAACCAAGGGAAGTTCTGCAATTGCTTTAGTTTTTCCACAGACACAGTCAAACCAGTATTGCATAACCCTGGCTTGGTGAGATGGCACTGTGAACCTGGTTGTGTTTAGCATGCATCATCAAAAAGTGAGAGGAAGTGAGAGTTTGTTTTTGTACAATTCCCAAAATTGAGTTTGTTGTGTAATCAAGGGGACCTTCCTTCCTGGGGAAATCCGTGTTCTCTTCTCAAGTTTCTTGATCAAAGTGATCAAAGTTGCTTTAGATGAGGAGTATCAAACCCTGCTCCTAGAGGACCACCTTCATCTAGAGTTTAGTTCCAAACCTGATCAAAGGGCTTCGGGATTACTTTAAAATCACAGTAAGGCGTAGGGGTGTAACGGTTCAAATTCCTCATGCTTCGGTTTTCATTACGATTTCGGTACGGATTGGTATGTGCTTAGCCTGGGAAAACCCAGATGAACTTCCAGCAAATTTGAGATTTGCTCTGCAAGTCAGTCTGGCCAAGAGCCCATTCAAGCCCATTTCCACTTTTTCCAAATCGAGGTACCGATCACAAATGTTGAGGCTGGCTTTACACAATGACGATAGCTCTGATTGGTTTTAGGTCTATCCAATTGCGCCCAAAGGTATTTGAGCGACCTTCCCCAGACCAATTCTCAGTTACAACTGAGAAGGGTCTGGTGTCAACCAGGCTAGTGCTATGTACAGGGGAAAAAAGGACTACTGATTCAAAATAGGGCTTTTCGGATTATTTAGGTATCTACAGTAACACAAGTTTTCAAGTGCAGAAATTGAGTAATCAAATGTAAAATAACATTGCAAACAATCTGTATAAATGTATAAATTAAATAAATATGAATCATTATTAAAGTTACAAAAGCTATATTAAGTCAAGAGCAGTCAGTGATATCCTTGTCTTTTGTTGTTTGATTAACATTAAAAACACCGATAACAGGAATATTAGGCTACTGTCACTTTAAAACATACAGTAGCTAATGCACGGATCCAAAATGCAGATATGCGTTGTTTTTCTCGACTGTTAAGTTAACTTAAGACATATCCTACTTTGCTTGATTGGATACTCGCCAAGACGGGCATGTTGGCAACTTTTCAAGACTTGAACTCAATATTTGTGCGCTGTCTGAGATTCGGCTTTCTGTGTGCGTGCTTTAGATGAGCGTGCACGCAAATCTTCTTACAGTGTGCAAGTTCTTTTTCGCGTCTTGCACTTGAATTTTTATATTGTCAAGGCTTAAATGAGTTTGTTTAAACACAGATAATAACGTGAGCTGTTTAGGTCTAACCTGCGCTCGCCCACTATCAACAGGTTGATGACGGCATAAATGACTGGTCATATTAGCGCATATGGCACTCCTATTTAACAAAGTTTACATAGATTTTGATTACACGATTTTTTTTTTTAAATAATTTTGATTTTTGACCCTGTTGCGCCCCTCTATAGGCCATAACCAGCGACTAGTCAATGTCAAGCTTAAATTGACATTGTATTGACAGAAACGTACATTAGCCTAACTCTGTCTGTTTTACACGTTATTTTCTAGGAGCTGTAACTAAATTCTGCAGGACTGTGGCCCTCCAGGTTGACACCCCTGCTTAAGACAAAAGCTTATTAGGCTGTACTATCTACAATATCTGGGAACATTATAGGTTCAAACCCTGCAAGGGATGATCCATGAACTATCGACATTGTGCCCTGGAGCAAAGCACCCACAGTGTAGGTCGTTTTGTAGAAAAGGTGAATGCAAATTCTTGTCCACTTGGCAGGAACTATACTGCCAAGAATTACCACAGCCGACAGTTAAAACAATAGTGCCATGGTGTCTTCAGATAATGGTTGTAGTCTACATGCCAACCACTATTATCTTTCAAAAATGCAATTCACGGTTGTGCCGCCTAAGGTTAACTGCTTCAAACTAAGACTTTGGACTTATCGCACTGGGAAAAACATCAGCTAAATGACTGACTGGTTAATAGCCACCTCCTTCAGGTGTCATTGAGTAAGATTTTGGCAGACGCCTAACACGTCTGGCCAAAGACGCAAATGTTATCTTAAAGACCTGAACATAATGTTGAGGTTAATCTGACAAAGAATCAAAGCAACTAAAAGAGAAATTGAAAATAAGCCTACAAAAAACTGCTTAATGAAAGCCAATTAAAACTTGGAACGTTCACTGCAAATAAAATTAGCTCTAATCCAACCTTTAAACCATTTTGCACACCGTTGATGTAACGTGGACAAAATTTATTTACATTTAAATCAAATCATTGTGCACTATTCTTTATTCGGAAAAATAGAACTTGTGCTGTGACCAACCATGAAAATCATAGTGGAAATCAATCAAATTAAAAATATACATGAATAGAACAAATCTGTTGTGGTAATGGACGTTAACATGCATTTAATATACTTGTGTGTGTGTGTGTGTGTGGCAAGTGTTTTACAAAAGTAGAAAAAATTACCACTGCAGGAGAGTAACTAAACACAAAACACATTCCTAAAGTTGAATTCAATTATGTGTGGACAATCACAAATAAAATTAACCACAAGGGCCAAAAACGTAAAATGTTAAAGTTGCAAATATAAATATGGAACTAGGCCTACACTTAATAGTTTAGCTATTGCGAAACGTTCTCTCTTCAGTCAGTCCGTGTTTCAAGACAATTACGTCTCACATTGCAAATAAAAACGACGAGTAAGAATCAAAGTAAAGGCACTGACAAATGAAAAACCATACAGGCTTTCCATCGCAAAAGAGAGGAACAAACATGATGCCTGGACGTATAGTTGTGTTATCTGGTGTGGTCACATGACATGATACTGTATGCGTCACTAACGTGTTAATAAATATGGCCTTGACATTGCAGCAATAAATCAGCCCATTGTTAAAAACAGTAAACATAATCACAAATACATCGCTTTTCTACATTAGATCACAATCTGTCCATCCATCATGGTGACGGTTGCTCACTTCTCCATAAATGATTCAAATCAAATCTTTAGTCCATTTACTTTCCCCGCAAACTATCTTCCTGCGAAGTCCACCATGGCAGAAGAGGACATCTTCTTGCGTTCAAGAAAAAAGGCAAGTGTCTGTTGAGAAAATACAATATCTATTGGTGCAGTGTCAAGGCAAAAAGGTTTTTAAGGCTGTCAAATCTTATTTTAAAAAGAGAAGAATTTTAAGAACTGTACCTTGGGTTTAGTCTGCAACTCTAATTACTAGAGCTCTCTCGTCTGGCATCAAGTGCCCTATAATGAAGACACAAAACATAAAATGTACCAAAATTAACACAGCAATACAGAGTGATGGTTTTTCCTGCTTGAGGAAAGCAGTCTGTTTTAATGTGACGCTGAAACAATCAGTACGTCAACTATTATTGTCTTGACTGACGGCTTGAAATGAACTCCGAACTGAAGATTTTCTGCCAGGGTTGAGTGTAAGAACCAAAGAATGTTCATGGTTTGCTTTCAGACATGTGTATGTCATCTATTTTACATTTATATATGTGTATACTTGTGTTTCCACGTGTTATTCTGGTTTATCAAACTCTGTTCCAAAACCTAGTAGGCTACCTTGCTGTCTACTGACTAACTAGGCTACGTAAGTAAATGGAACAGTTCCAAATAGGCAGTTCCAAATGGAACCTTTCGAATGTTCCGCAAGTGAACCACACAGACGACTAGCTTAGAAATACGTAGCACACACAAATACGTAAAATATAGTTTTTCAACAATTTTCAGTAGGCCTAATTTTTAAATAGAATAGCCCTCGCGTTGGTAAGTCGCCTACAAAGACCTAAAATACCTCCCCTCCTACGTAGGAAGCTTACTAGGTTTTGGAACACAGCCTGAGTGTGTGTGGCTCCAAACTACAGTGAGCTTGCAGCTGGTATGACAGTTAAACATTACTCAACCCCAGTGTTCATTTTTCAGTCTGGTACACTCCACCTGTCTGGAACTCTATACGGCACCTGGCACAGGTAGAACACCCACGGAACGGGCCTGCTGTCTGGATTTGCCTTGCCATGCCATTGCAGCTCAGAACATTGAGCTCTTTTGAAGACGTACTGTATTAAGTACCAGTGCACAAAGAGTTCAATTCATATTCAGAAATGGACTGTCTCGAATACAGACAAAAGAAAAGAAACAAGTCGTTGCTTTTCAATGGCATGAAAACAATTTTTTTTTTTAGTTTTAAATACTGCTTTTGGATCTGAGCAGTGGCACCAGTTCTGAGTCTTTAAAACTCACTTAATACATTTTTAATATCATATGATTGTGTCGATAATCATTTTTTGTCACTTTTTCAGCATTATGTGATATTGTATGTATTTATAAAAATTTAGAATTCTCTTCAGCAGGGGTTGGCAATCTTTTGGGCATGATGTGCCATTTTAGAGTTTAGTTCCAAAACCCATACCTGAAATTTTCAAACCATCCTGGATGGATAGACGGATGGGTGGGTGGGGGCTTGGATGGATGGATGGGTTTCTAGGGTGGATGGATGGATGATGGATGGATGGATAAATGGGGGCTTTGGGTGGATGGGTTTCTAGGATGGATGGATGGGTGGGGGCTTGGATGGATGGATGGGTTTCTAGGATAGATGGATGGATGGATGGATGGATAGATTCTAGGTTTCGATGGAAGATGGATGGATAGGTGGGGGCTTGGATGGGTGGATGGGTTTCTAGAGTGGATGGATGGATGGATAGATTCTAGGTTTCTAGGGAGGATGGATGGAAGATGGATGGATAGGTGGGGGCTTGGATGGGCGGATGGGTTTCTAGAGTGGATGGATGGATGGGTTGGGGCTTGGATGGATGGATGGATGGGTGGGTGGGTGGGGGCTTGGATGGATGGGTTTCTAGGACGGATGGATGGGTTTCTAGAGTTGATGGATGGATGGGTTGGGGCTTGGATGGATGGATGGATGGGTGGGTGGGTGGGGGCTTGGATGGATGGGTTTCTAGGACGGATGGATGGGTTTCTTGGGTGGATGGATGGATGATGGGGGCTTGGATGGATGGATGGATGGATAGATAGATAGATAGATAGATAGATAGATAGATAGATAGATAGATAGATAGATAGATAGATAGATAGATAGATAGATAGATAGATAGATAGATAGATAGATAGATAGATAGATAGATAGATAGATAGATAGAGAATTTAACTTTTCAAAATGCCTTTCTTAATAAAAATAACTGAACTATTTACTGAACCCAATATTCCTGGTCTATAAAAAATAATTATTTAAGCAAAATGTATCAATAACAACAGACCAATCTGCTCCCTCCAGCTTAAGCGCAGTGTTTTCATTACATCACACTTGTGTTTGTCTTCCAATATAACGGGATAAGAAAGGCATGCAGAAGCACATTACCCTTTTTTTTTTACACAACTTTAATATTGATATATCTACATATAATATTAACCTCTCTATCTATTTTTGCTAGTGTGCCAGTGGTTCCCCCTCCAGCACTGGCAGGCGTGCCTAAGGTTGCCAACCTCTGTTCTATAGAATTTACTGCTTTATGTTTATAAGCTGCTGAGGTCATACTTTACTGACGGACAAGGGAAGTTCGCCTTCCAGTAAGTGATGCATTTACTAATTTTGTAGTCTGTTTTTTGGCTAGTGACTGATCATAAAAGTACATGTTAAAGAAAAGTTCTGGGTTCAAAACAAGTTAACGCAGCATATGTGATATGCAGTCGATTACCACACAAAGTAATACTGACTTGTTCCTCAGTTTTGAAAACAAACAAAATTGTGTGCATAGAAACGCACTTACAATGGATGCGAGGAAGAAATGTGCAGCTCGTATTGTTGTTAAAATGGAATTCTTCCATACCGAAATGTAAATGAAAATGTAAATTGTATAATTCTGTGCAAATGTCTTGCTCTATACATATACACTGCGACTGTAAATGCATATTTTTCTCATTTATACAAACTGAAGGACGAGCCAAACTATTTTCTGTGGTCATCGGCATTATTTCACAGATGCTTTCCGTTGAGCTTAAGTTATATGGAAACCAGAACATTCTGATGGTGCACGTGTATCGGGTCTATTATCATGCGTTTGTGTTTGAACAAACACTTACCCTTGATGCTGTTGGAGAAAATTAGCAAACTGGCGGTCCTTGGCATACAGCTCGATAATTCGAATACGGTCCTGGATTTCCTGTCATGAGAGCGGGAAGGTGAAAGAGAGGGAAAAGAAGATAGACGGTTATGTAACAACATGAGCTGACCTCTCCGCGCCAGTCCTTTTACTTAGACGTCTAGACCACTTTAAACCAAGAGCAAAGGTGACATCACCAACACTATCTCACGACCAATTCGTACGAATTCGACGCATGATTAAAAAGTGGCTAATTCGTACTAATTTGTACGACCTCACTCGTACTAATTCGTACGATTTGTCTAAACCCACGTGATGGTTAGGTTTAGGGGCGGGGTAAGGGGTAGGTCATTCGTACGAATTCATACGAATTGGCCAATTCGTAAAATATGTACGATTTAGCAAAATCGTATTAATTCGTACGAGTGAGGTCGTATGAATTGTTACGAATTAGCCACTTTTTAATCATTCGTCGAATTCGAACGACTTGGTCGTGAGATCGGGTTGGACATCACATCTTTTAAAAGCATTCCAAATGTATTTTGGCAAATATCAGAACATTTGAATTATTTACTCGTGTTCCATACTTACAATCTTAAAATATGAATCCCAATCATAAAGCTATTGTTACATTGTTACAAATAACTACTGAATACAAATTCATTAGTTAACAGTTTGATTTTCTCATCAGTTCAATTCATAATCAATTCATTGCACTTTTATTAGCTTACTTTTATTAGCTTTGACTTTTTATTGAACTTTTATGTCGGAAAGATCTATTTTTAATTATTTGTCAACTTAATATAACGCATGTGAGTTGTATAACCAACCCATTTCATATTTTTTCCAGACATTCAATTTTAAAAATGTTTGTACAAATTCATATGAAATCAACACTGTGTAAAATAGACATGTTTTCTAATAAATTCAACTTCTTAGCTTAGTTTTGAGAAACCTTTTCAGCATTGCTGTGTTTCACATGTATTTTTGTTCACTTTTTATTCCGAAAAAATGTATTTTTAATTATTCGTCAACTGAACAATCAGCAACCAGATGACTCAATGTAACGCATCATGTGAGCTGTACTTCCACCCTTCCCTTCATTTTTTAGAGTTTCAATCCTAAAATATGAAACTCCATCATACAAATATTGTTATATTTTACATTATTTTTGTATTTACTTACATAACTATTACTATATAACGATAATTAAAAAAAACAAGTCAAAGTCGTGCACCCATTAACGCTCCACTAAATGTTTTATGGTTAAACTCAACTGCAGGTGTTGGTGAATAAAATACATTTTCCCTCTAAAACGGTTTAATGCCTTCGGTTCTGACTGTTACATAAGAAATATGATTTATCTACCCATCAAGTATTGTTTTCCAAAGAAGACATGCTTGACCGTTCTCCATTGTTCAATGCTGCCAAGACATTCTCCATTGTGAATATATCAGTCACGCAGACTGACAGTTTCATTGCTACAGGAACAGAGCTTTAGTTGAAGGACATGGAGTGTTTTTAGGAATGTTTTTGAGGAATATTCAGTGCAAACATGTAAAACTTGAAGTAATTGTGCAGACCACTTGTATAAACACACACAGCTGTACAGCTGTGTACACAGTGCATACCATGAGCGCCTGCTTAATAGTGTATTTATCAACAGACTCTAATGGTAATTTGTAACCATTTTATTTTAATAATTGTATGTTAATTTGTACAATCTCATTTACAAGTGTACAAGTACGATTTACGTACACCCCATTGATGGTTATGTTTAGGCTGCGATGCGTATGACTTTCGAAAATTGACTTATGTCGGAAAGATTCGTTTTTAATTATTCGTCAACTGAACGATCAGATGAGAGCTACACATCCATCCCACAAAACATTGTCAAATGAAATGTGTCGTCTTTTAGGGTCTATTATTAACATACACACAAATTCATTATTTGCATTATGCATTACCTCTTTCGTAAGTTCAGTGTTTTCATAAATGTGTCGTATTTCCTCACTGCTGAAGTCCGTGGAGATCTCAGCGCTGCCGGTGCTGTACGCAGGGGTATCTGGGTAACGGCGGTAGTACCGACTATAGCCCGTAGTTGCTTCGCTTTCAAACATGGGATTGTACTTAGTAGCTCTTTCTAGAGATGGCACGTTCTCTGCAAATCTGTGGAAATGTCAGGAAACAAAAGTCAGAATATGGACCTCATCAATGCATCAGAAAAAAAAAGAGTCTTGGTGCTAATTTGGGAAACACAGGTTCGAATCGAATGCAAAACATGTTTCACTTCCTGTATATCATCTCTCTACTATATGTCAATAAATGATATTAAAGGGTTAGTTCACCCAAAAATGAAAATTCTGTATTTACTCACCCTCATGTTGTTCCAACCCCGTAAGACCTTCGTTCATCTTCGAAACACAAATTAAGATATTTAATATATTAAGATCGCTCCTGCATACAAGTCCATAGGCTTCTTGAGGGAATGACTCTTGCTGTCCTCGAGAAGTCATTAAAGACATCGTTAAAATAGTCCAAGTGACTACAGGGGCTCAATTTTTAACTTTATCAAACAACAAGAATACTTTTTGTGCGCAAAAATAAACAAAAATAACGACTTTTTCAACTATTCACTTCCTTCTCCATGGGCCTGTAGTCAGTTAACGTAGTGTGATAGCGTAAAGCTACGTCACACGTAGGCTCACTATTGGCCGACGCTGGTCGTGTGTGATGCGTGTGACGTACAATAACAGAAGCTTACGCTATTAAACTAGTAACCTGACTCGAGGCAGAGGGAGAAATAAACGAATAGTTGAAATAAAGTCGTTATTTTTGTTGTTTTTTTGCGCACAAAAGTGTTCTCGTCGTTTGATAAACTTAAGAGTGAGCCACTGTAGTCACTTGGACTATTTTAACGATGTCTTTAATGACTTTTCGAGGACCGCAATTGTCATTCCCTCAAGAAGCCTATGGACTAGTATACAGGAGTGATCTTAATATCTTAAATATCTTAATTTGTGTTCCGAAGATGAACGAAGGTCTTACGGGGTTGGAACAACATGAGGGTAAGTAAATACTGACAGAATTTTCATTTTTGGGTGAACTAACCCTTTAATAAATAAACGAATAAAAAAAAATATATGTGGATACAAGAATTTTTGAAGATAATGACCAAAAGAGAGAATTAGATCGCTTCTAAAATGGCTAAATTGTGCAAAAAAAATCCAACGGTTTGTATCTGGAACCGAAGATGCCCTTGCCGTGGGCTTGTACAAGTATAGGAGATCGTCCCACCTATTTATATCTGCCCAAAGGTCAGATAGTGGAGCCACGGAAAAAGTGAGTGGATTATCTCAGCCTGAGTGAGAGCGGCTCAATGTTCTACTGTCCTGGCATTCATTCCTCTATAACCTGTTGATCAGGATCACTGATTGAATCCTCTGCAAAGACGTTACATCATCTTATGTCTGCCAAGTTTCCCTGTTCGCCCTGGTGTTGGTGAAGCAAGTATGCAGTGTTTATGTTTACAGAAAAAAGTCTAGATGCAAAAGAGAGATAAATTCATTGTTCTAATAAATAAACAAGTGTATACTATTTATAATACTAATCATCATAATGATGATGATAGCATGATTATTATTATTATTATTATTATTATTAGTGGTTTTGGCTCTCATGTTGATTTATTATGGTTGTGTGAGTGATTTTTACAGCTTTAAAAAGACTGGTCCCATGGTCATTTTTAGTGCATGTTTTTAGTCAGGTCTAGTTCGTCACAATATTTACATGTTTTATATATATTTCATATCAAATTCAGTCACAGTTATCTAATACAGCGGGGAGGAAGTGCTAAAATATTTCTTGGGGGCATTGCATGTTAACTAGCCAATGGATATTAAAAAAAATTCCATATCACCATATTAGCATAACAATGTATCGGAATTAAAGTGTTCAAGACATAGCTTGTGAGAGGAACAACTTGTTCGAAAAATATAATTGATCCAACCTGCACATCCCTTGCCTAAGAGCATTTGTTTTGTAATCACCACAGAGAACATATTCTGCGTTCCGGCCTATTTGCACAACAAGGCCATAAAATCAACATATGCATGTTTGTGGCATGAAATATTTCCCTCCATATGTATATTCCAGAGCACAGTTTATTTGGCTCCTGTTTTAACCAGGTGAGAAAACCAAATGTCATATTTTTACATGTTGGGATACACACTTTTTGGGGGCCTCTAAAGAAACACATTTTAGAGTGTTTATATTGACCACACTAATAAGAAAATGTACAGCACTGAAAGAATGAGTCATGCTTCAAATGTAGTTTACCATGCCATATAGTAATTTAAATTAATTGAACTGGTATTATTAATCCACTTGTAGTCCACTAAGGAGTTCTGCTTGCTCTGAAGTTAAGCCTCTAAATGTCATCCAAAAATATGAGCTTATAATGTATTTGGAGCATTAAGAATGTGTTTGTTATGCTGTAAGCAAAGTTTGTACCGTAAAGGGTCTTCTGAATCATCCGTGTCATACTGGTCTCGCAGAGTCCTGGCGAGGAATAAGATCACGCCCGACGCCACGAGGAGGAACCCTGCGACCGAGGCAATGGCGATGCCAACCACCAGTGGTTCTGACACATACTCCTCGCAGTGTTCGCCTCGATACCACCAGTTTTCACCGACTCGACACCTAAAACAAGTGACATGAGGGTTGGCGAATTCAATTTTTGGCCGTACTGTTCCTTTAAGAGTTGTTTTTACAGCACACACCTGCAGATGGCTCCCTTGCCAGGTATGATGTCACATTTCCCATCATTCTGGCAGAAGTCTTCCTGTATGTCACAGATACTCTGACATGGCAGCCCGTCCACGCTAAAATAGCCAGCATTGCAAACACACTCCGCCTCGCCTGACCAGCGGTTGACTAAACACTGGGAGAACTCATTACACGCTTGGAATTTACACGCATCAGCCTGATCACCTAGCGGAAAGAAAAACACAAGTTGTACATACATAAACGCTCACACCAATAATGGTGATGAATTTGAAATGATGTAAATAGGATTTACATAGAGAGTGTTTGCAACATTGTTAAAGAAAACAAAAAGCTTGGACTAAAACGATGAAAAAAAACTTTTAGTATTTGATAATCAAGCTGAAATGAAATGTAGAAATTAGAAATGTTTCCCTGTATAATAATATATTAATAATAATAATAAAACAACACTGGTTTGTGTTAAAAAAAGCGGATTTTTAAGACATCAAGTAAAAAAGCAACTAAATATTTTCTTAAAAATTTAAATACATGCAACTGTATTCATATTTTATTATTATTTGCAAAAATCAAATTTGTAAATTTTGTCCATATTATATATATATATATATATATATATATATATATATATATATATATATATATACATTTTTTACAAATATCATGAATTATTAATAAAAATATAATTAGGTTTTCAGAGTCGCACCACATGACATTTTAAACCTTGAAAGTTGTTTAAATATTAATAAGCTGTAAAATATTACTGTACAGTTTTTTTTTGTGTTTAAACAATATTTAATAAAAGATTGTTCCAATTCCAAACATGCTCATCATAGAATACGTGTATTCAAGTCAATGTTTGTATGAATCGATTTATGTATTTTTAAATAAATGCAAAAAAATATCTAAGCAAAAACATGAACATGTCATCTATTTATTGGATCTAGAGTCAAGGTGGAATACATACAATGATGTTTTCAAGTATAGATGTCAGTTGGGAAATGTGACTATTCCTTTATAAGCAACTGGAATGTATAAGTGTGGTGTCAAAACAAAGCTAATTTTCTGATTCGAAGGCTTCAGCATTTGGCCTTTAGAGATGCTGTGTGTTGACAAAGGAGCTCAGACAGAATTTACTTGCCCCCACACAGGGACACAAACAAATATGACTCACTTGTCTGGTGAGTTAAGAGCTGAACATCTTACTAGAACAAATCAGCTCTAATCTGTCTGCAGTACAGAATCAATCCACCTATCACTCATGCTAACAAGGCCTAATGTTTTCCAAAGCCAGATTGGAATAAACCTAACCCCTATAGAAGAAACCTGCTCAACTTTGCGGTTTATCTGTAAAATACCAAGGTATATCTGTAAAATGCACAGCTATCAAAACTTGCTGGCAAAACAAAACTATTGTTACTCATAGTCTTAGACAAACTATACATACAGTAAGTGCTGCACAAACTGTGATCTATATCTAATAGTACAAAATCCCAGTCATGATGACTGGTTCTAGTAATTTTGGGTTTTAAAAATGACTTCAAATTGGCAGAAAATACTTTTTTGGCAGGGATATATCCTTTAAAAAAATCTAATAATATTTAGTGAATATTTTTGGCCTTGGGCAATGGCAATAATTTGCAGATGTCATTAGTTAAATTAGTTTTCTGTGTTGTGTTTGTGTATATGTATGTCCTTTGAAGTACCTGATTCAACATCCAATGAATACTTGTCTATTGCTAGATTCATGGTTTGGTATGCGGTATTACAGAAGTCCTCCAAGATCAAGTACACTGCTGTTGTCACTCCATTGGGAACTGGCTTGCCAAACTTCATCCTGCTGTTTACCACAATGCTGCCATTCCTGAAGTTTAAGATCTCTAAATTTTGGAAATTGCTGAGGTTGGATTGTAGATATGGCACGAGCTAGAAAAGACAGACATTGAAAAGAAGAATTAAAAGAGTATTCCAGAGAGCAGCAATACATGGCAGAGTCACACGCCTAGTTACGCTAATGGAAGTCAAGAAGGTGACGGAAGGTTCTAATTCCATCAATTATCTCATTAGTTAGAGTTCATGAAGACAACCATGTTAATTGAGTTAACGGATAGTATGCAAAGCCCCTAACAAACTCCTGATGTTCTACAACAAACATCAACAAATCTAAACTGGCGTAGTCCTGGGTGTAAGTTTAGAATGTGCTTTTTGAAATAGTAAATAGTAATTTTGTCATCACTGATGATACAATGAGATTTGTCATGTTCCACCATTCACTTCCATTGTATGACAAAGTGAAATGGTTACTGAGGCTATCAGTCCCAAACATTCCATCTAACATCCCTTGGGGTTCCTTAAGGTCATTACTGCCTAGGAACATGTTTAAGAACAGTTGCCAATAACGACTCGCCTTCTTACTGACTCTGTGCTTTCCATAAAGTAGAGCAAGCCTAAATAACTTTTAATTCCTAGCTAAGTCGCTATGGCTACTTCTAAACACCAAACATAGAACCACAGAATTAATGTGACAAATATATCTTACCAGCTCCTGAAACTGCTGCTCAAGAGCCTTGTACTCAGTAGAGCTCTTGTTGAACAGATCTTCTGAAAACATCATGTTGGTGACCCTGAGGCTGAAAAACACTATTAATGCCCTTCCAGGACTGGCTGGCAAGGCAATACTAGCCAAGTCAGTCTCACGAGCGAACCCACTACCATCATCTTCGCCATGGCTTGGTCCATCAAACGGGAAGATGTCGAACGAAACTTCAAATTCTGTTATATTGGGGTTAACTGGAGGAGGAACTTTCATAGTAGTACTGTCAGAGTTCACTAGTTCGTTAGGTAGGGTGAAGCCTGTGATGTCAGATCTTGACCCTACAGTGTGTTCTTGTTCGGAGTTGTCTGAAGTTTCTCCAGGATTAACTATCTTGTCGGTAGGTCTGAACGTTGGTTTATGTAATGATGGTACCATGGTGGAACTAACAGTCTCCATATGTTCTGAAACATCTGGAATGAGAGACATTGTGGATGAATTAAATATTGTAGTTGAATTCTCATCGTCAACATTCTCTGATGAAGCGGGCTCCTCTGAAATAGTTGCAATATAAGTGTGCGCCGCATAAGTTGGAGTCTCTGAAGTCGTCTCTTGCAGAAATGAATGCGTGGTTGATTGGGTAGGTAGTGGTTCTGTGGTTAATCCTGGCACATGTTCATCCTCATCTATTGATGAATGGGATATCCGAGTGAACGGAGAGTCCTTTTCAGGAGACAGGGAAACTGAATGATCTAAACTTTGGATTGATAGTTCGGTAGGTAGGGTGAAGCCTGTGATGTCAGATCTTGACCCTACAGTGTGTTCTTGTTCGGAGTTGTCTGAAGTTTCTCCAGGATTTACTATCTTGTCGGTAGGTCTGAACGTTGGTTTATGTAATGATGGTACCATGGTGGAACTAACAGTCTCCATATGTTCTGAAACATCTGGAATGAGAGACATTGTGGATGAATTCAATATTGTAGTTGAACTCCCATCGTCAACATTCTCTGATGAAACAGGCTCCTCTGCAGTAGTTGCAATATAAGTGTGCAACGCATAAGTTGGAGTCTCTGAAGTCGTCTCTTGCAGAAATGAATGCGTGGTTGACTGGGTAGGTAGAGGTTCTGTGGTTGATTCTGGTACAGGTTCATCCTCGTCTATTGATGAATGCGATATCCGAGTAAATGGAGAGTCCTTTTCAGGAGACAGGGAAACTGAATGATCTAAACTTGGTCCATCAGTGGCTATTGTTGTTGGGGCTGTTGTTGCAACCAAGATCTCATCCCCAAATAAATCCTCTTCCGAGAGTTTAGTCACTGGGTTTTCGGTAGGCACAAGCCCGATGATTTCCATATTCTCATCTAGAATCTTGACTTCTTCATCTAATCCTTCCACCTCTGTCCATATGAGTACAGGTAACTCTGTGATCCCCTTGGTTACAGGCTCAACAGCTTCTGAATAAGTGGTAGAACCTTCCTCAGAAACTGTATCAGTGTCTAGGATTACAGGTAACTGCGTGGTTTGAGGGATTTCACTTGACTTTGTTGCAACTGATGCACCCACAGTTTCCTGACTCTGTTTGTTGTCTGTTGAAGTAGTATACTTATTCGTAGCTACTGCCGTGCTTGGTGGGATTACAGTGGGCGTAACAAGTAGTTCTGTATAGTCTCTATCAGTAGGTGAACTGACTGTATCAGGACTTTGTGATGCATCTACATCTTGAGCTTCTGCTGAAGTGTAGACATGTTGCAAGGGTGGATTGGTCACAAGTGTGCCCACGGTGGTAGATTCATCTGGAAAATAGTCATATTGTTCAGGGGCTACTTGGGTCTGCAAAGAAAGCTCGACAGTCAAAGTCTCCATAGTCAAAAAAACTGGGGCTTGGTCAGTTGTTGTATAGTGAGGATGGGTACGAATGTCTTGTGTCACAAGAACCCTGTCCAAGAATGTCTCATCAGGTGGAAAATCTTGGTGAGGAGGTTTAAGCTGTTCCTCTAAAGATTCATGAGTTTCCTGAGGTTGGTGTACCTCATCCTCGTCGTCTTCATTATCCTCATCATCCGTCAAGACTTGTGGTGTTCCTGATACCCAAGGCCAGATGTCAGGACCTAGGTGATCCCCAGAGAAACCTGAGCCCGAGCCCAGGTCTATAAAATCACTCTGAGAAGTCACCTCAACATCAGGAGGTTCTACAGGAGAAACTGGTGTCTCTTCTATTTTGGGAGGTGACTCTGTAAGTAATACAACTCCAGTTGTCGTGCCTGTGTTAGGACTCACTGTAGTTGCAGTCTGTAAGAATCCCTCTTCTTCAAGAATACCATCGTCTGAAACAAGAACACAACATTTTTAGAACCATGTTACTGCCTTTAATGGTAACACATAATTGACAAGAGATAGGACTTACACCCCGCAGCAGGAGCAGGTGCACTGCTTGAGGTCTCAGATTTAGAGGTCATAATCTCAATGTCCAAATTCTTCAAAGACACTTCTGCGGGAGATAGAGTGGTACTTTCTTCAAAGATGATCACATCATTTGCATTTGTGTCCTTATTTTGTCCATCCATCCAGGTATCAAAAGTGTGAACAGGGTTAAGGAAGTCATTGTTTCCGATGAAGATGTCATTGTTGGATAATTCCTGCCCAGGAACATCTGGTGGTTTCTCAGAGGCAAGAACATTATCCTAGGATTTAACGATAAGTTAGTTAGTTACTGTTGAATTATATTTAAGACTTAAAGATAAGCCAAAAGCCATTTTAACTTTCCATACTGAGGCCTACTGTACGTCCACTGAATGTATTTATGTTATATCAAAATTGTGTCACCATTTGACCATAAAAAAGGTAGACAGAGTGAGAAAAGTACACTTATGGTGAAAGTGAAACACATTTTCCTTAAACTTCTCACTGAATTACACTAGAAAAACATTTTTTCCAGAGAAATGTCAGTGGAAAAAATTGCATAGACACAGTTAAATCACACATGCACATGATATTCACACCAGAGGATATTTGACCAGAAACCAGTTTTAGCTGTTCCATAAACCAGAAATTAATATTTAACCTCCATGCAGATTTAGAATATGTCATGTTGTATACATGATGACTGGTAGTATATACATGCATGAGCTATTCACACCATTTTATTTTAATGCATGTAACGAGTGAGGTGCTACTGGTACTAGATCACCGTCAGTTGCACACATTGGCCTCATTCATGAAACACGAGCAGAACGAATTTCTGTGTAAATCATTCGTAAAACCATTCTTACGTAAGCTGTCACATTCAATTCAATGCAACAATTTACATAAGATTGGTTTCATGACCAATTTACACAGAAATTAGTTCTACTCGCATTTCTTGAATTAGGTCCATTGATAATTTAATATAAGACAAATGGCTTGACTGTCTACAAAACATCCTATAGAACTAGTTGAGCACCATAGCAGTTAGATTTCTAATTTGCCTTAGCAGCTGACCACACAAACTAATATCCATCTTAAACAGGATAGATCAGATAAGGCATCAACTTCTTACAGTGACTTTTAGTAACTATAATGCATCTTTTGATGCAAGCGTAATATAACCTGAGAGAGAGAGAGAAAGAACACATTTTCAAAACCAGACATGGACAAAAAGCTCCAGCCAAAACAAGACAGTAAATCTACTTAATAAGGGTATTGAAAAAAGTGCCAGTTTTGTCAAATGTAAGAGGAAAACGCGAGAGTAAATTCTAATATTATTGCCATGTTTGGTATCCAATGTGTCTTTCTAATTAAACTACAGACTCCTCGGCCTCTGCAATAAATATATGTCACAGTGAGATTAAAAACAGATTCTTTTCAATATTTCATAGTGCCTGAGCTAAACAATTTTCATAAAATAGCATGCTTACTTGTGTCTAGAGAATACTTGAGCTGGAAAATTGACTTGAATAGTTTTACAGACCTGCTGTATTATCCCATAGCTGTGCTATAATCTGTTTTAATGACATGCTATGAAAAACGAATTTATGTGCGAGGTAATTGTTCTTATCATGTAACAACAAAAACCTACACGTGATTGCTATTAGTGTGACTCATTTTTCATTTAACAGCTTTGGAAGGATTCACACTTGAAAGTGATTGCATTGCAATGAGGTGAAGACAAAAAACACTAATTCCTAAACTGCTGCTCTGAATAAGGATTCTGGAGTGGACAGTCATGGTTACCAGTTTACTGGGTGGTCCTGCCAATGACCATTGACTCACCATCATGTCATTGGAGTCAAGCGGTCTGCTGGTTGGTTTGGAAGGCAGCAATGTCTCCACTGTGAAGCCAAAACAGAGACGAATCATATCAAATTATACTTTAAACTGCTCAAGCACAGTTCATACCCATACTGGCGTCCCTTCAAGAGAGATTGGCTCTGAGGGCTGCAAGATTAGTCTGCCAAAACCAGAGATAAGAACCAAGAGGGTTTCTTGCTTCTGTTACAGTAAAACCGCATACAGCCAAGCAATGTAAGTAGATATCCCACCATTGTCAACATACTGCATTTTGGGTTCATTCAGCTACAATTGGCAATTTACCACTGAGACAGAACACAAACTTGAACCTGAATGTTTATAAGAAACATCAGTAAGAAGCATTCTGTTCAACACCCTGATGGTCTTGGGTTCCCTAAACCACAATGTGCCTCAATTTCTTAGATAAGTCTTACCGTTTTCCAGTTGCAAAGAATCAGGGTCCACATCCAGAGTGGTGTTTCTGATGAAATTCTCCTTGTGGAGGGCTTCGCTGATGTAGTTTCGTAAGTCTGTGATTGTGTAGACCACAGTGGGAAGCTCATCGGGATCTGTGAAGGGGTTCTCAACCATGTTGAAATGCAAGTTTATGTAATCCATGGTCTCATTACTTATTCCCGCACCATCGCCCTCAAGAACCACAGCGTAGTGCACCACAACTGCTAGGCCTCTGAGGAATGAAAAGAAAACAGTGACTCTTTGCGGTCAAAAAACAACATAATGCTTCGTCAAAGGCTTTACTAAGTATAAACTGGCCCCAAGACTCGAGCTGTAATGCCTAAAATGACTGCAAAATTTAGAAATAAAATACCAGCTTAATCTACTGTAGAAAAGGAGTTGGAGTTCGTCATGGTGGACCTTCCTATCTGTTCAATGATGTTTCGTCATATTTGAATGTTATATTTAACCAGTTGTACATCAGTTGTAAAATAATAGCTTACAGGTAACCGTAAGATGGGCTGCTGTTTTTAGCTGGTTTAAAATGGACTAGTTCTTATGGCAGCACTACCAAGCTGGTGTTAAGTCAGTCTCCTAGCCTGGTTTAGCTTATCAGCCTGCTAGTCTTTCTGTCTGACCCGCTGAAAAGTGCATAAAATATATTTAAAACAGACCAATTTAACCAGTATGGACAGGCTAGGAGACACTTCAGGCTTTCTGTTTTGTAGCAGAATGGCTAAAATAAAACTCCAGTCTATAAGGGCTTTCACACACAGGGTAGTTCTAGGAACTTAGTTCTAGGAACTAGCCACCAGTGTGGTTCCCCGATAATGAAGGAACGGTTTCCTGGTTGCAGGTAGGAACTCTGAAGTGACGTAAGCCGTGCTTGTTTTGTGACTTTTATTTTGGCGGCACGACGGCCCTTAATTTTGACATCATTTACCCCCTTTCCACCAAGGCAGCGCTGGTGCTGGTTCGGAGCCAGAGCCTAGTTTCAAATCGGAACTTTGTTTTTCAACCACCAAATTACCAGCTCTGAACCAGTAAAAGTGGTTCTTAAGTAGCACCAAATCTTTGCTGGTGTAGAAGTAAGAACCACTTATGTCAGCGGCTGGGGGTGGGGTTACCGTGACCAACAAGACGATGCAATTTTTGTGGGATCTGTCTCACAAGTTATTAGATAGTATTAGAACTGTTATACATAGAGTAATGAAAAGTTATTAGCGTATGCCATGTGGTTTATGTCCAGTGTTGCTAGTTAAGTTTGCATGTTAGTAGAGTTAATTTCTTTAGTAAATATATAGGGTATAATTTGTGTTTAAACAGCCTTTTTAAAAATGGCGGGTGCGGGTGTTTCGCGTGCGTTCGGCCAACAAGCATATACTAATGTCATGGATAGTCCCTATAGTGCAGGTTTAGACCCTACTCTGAAGTAGGAGCTAAATTAGTTCCTCCAAAAAGAGCTCCTAGAACTAAAATCATTCCTAGTTCCTGCGGTGCGAACACTCCAAGATCCAAGTACTTATGCCAATAGTTCTAGGAACTATGAAAAGGTTCTTTCGGTGCGAAAGGCCCTCGTTAAAAAAGCTAGCAACCAAATATGCCCTAGAATATTCAGCAGCCAGCTGTTTGTTACAAGGGGAAATAAAAAAACGAATGACCTAGATTTTTTTTCCCCCACATACATGTTTCTACAAGGCTTAGAAACCTGAAGAGTTTACAACCAGATTAATTTTCTCTCCCATAACAATTTCAACCAGGATTCATTTCCAGAAATGCTAATTAGCTTCATGTGGCATTAAGTGAGAACATCTCTGTTCTCAGGTGGCCTCATGGAGCTCACAATATGCAGTAATCCATTGTGGTGTTTAACCAACACAGTCTCATCCCAAGTCGTCATATAACTGACGTCTTGGGACGTCTTTTGACCATACGTAAATATCCGCCTTTTTAGGGCCCCCTTAAACGTCAGTAGATGGTGATCCCGGGCCGTCATACAACTGACGCTTTACCATTAACGTCATTTAGGTGACGGGGTAGGTTTAGGGTTAGGTTTAGGTCTGGGGTTGAGTTAGGATCCCATAACCTCATCTACCGACGTTTAAGGGGGCCCTAAAAAGGCAGATATTGACGTATGGTCAAACGTCAGTTATATGACGTCTTGGGATGAGACTTCGCTGGTTTAACCAAGGCCTCACTGATAAACCACATGGAAACCTTGCCATCATGACATTTGAGAGCAGAGGACATTTAGCATTTAATCGCATCATGCTTGCCAGCTGGACATGCATTTAGCACAGAGACTTATCCCACTTAAGGTGGCGATTGGCCAGATAAAATACCCCACTGGCACATGCGCATAAGATGCATCACACCTAAATGAGTATGACCATCTTTTCAATCGATTGATTTCGCAAGGTTTATGAGGCTGCAAGCACATGACCTAATCAAGAAAACAGTGTGAACGATTTCAGAGCAATGCTTTAATAAAACACTACATTTGGTGGGTGGAAAATTCAGGCACATGAATTTCTCATTAGATGTTTTGAAGGAGATATAGGTCACGCAGCTGTGTGATATGGCAAGGTGGAGAGATGGATTTATCAGGTCCGAGTAAAACATTGCACAGAGTAGCGATAGCCCAAATAATATTAATATCTGTTTTCTTAATTTTGATATGTGATTAACTGTGACTTATAAAATCAATGCACATAGCTTCAGAGCCAAATACAAGTTGGAATACTTACCCTTCAATGTCCTTCTGTGGCCTGGGATTTTTTAGTGAGAAAAAAAGAAATAATATAAAGAAATGAATATATATATTACTTTTTTATGTATTTATCTGTATGCATAGTTAAATCATTAAAAAAACCATACCTGAATTCAAGGACAAATATTTTCTTGAACCCTGGGAGCTTTTCAAAAACCTCTTCAATCTTCAACAAAAGAAAGGAAAATCTATAACTATACAACACTGTATATATAAACCCTCATGAACATGAGATTATAGATTTTAATAATTTAAAGGTGTCATGAAATGAGAAATCATTTGCATAGCTTTTCATAAGAACTTTCTTATCAAAGAGCTTTTACTGTAACCAAGCCCAGTAGGATGAAAATAATCTGTTATTTAAACTTATTTAATTATATATAGAAAGGGATCCTTTGCAATCGCTGATAAACTGCACGAGTTTATAAGTGAGTCAAAACTCCCGTTATAACAAAGTCTGTTTTATAGTCTTTGGTTATAATCAACAAATCTGTTATTTACATTATGTTTGCACTGTTAATTATGATGAAATAATTCGTTAGTGTGCAGAAATTGAGTCGCAATGACGAG
This sequence comes from Pimephales promelas, assembly GCF_988280905.1. Lineage (NCBI taxonomy): Eukaryota > Metazoa > Chordata > Actinopteri > Cypriniformes > Leuciscidae > Pimephales > Pimephales promelas. The sequence continues at coordinate 16,736,821 of NC_142770.1, read as the reverse complement.
CTCACTGCCATCATGCACTCCACATGTCTGTGCTATGCTACAATGCTAATCACTGCAACCTTTTATGCCACCATCTAAATATAATACTATACATCAAAATATAATGCTATAATCAACACATTTCATGATTTGTTAACCTCATGCTAAAGGTTTTCGAGACAGTTCCACATGTAATACTAGCTATTTCATTTGCAAAGACGTTAGCCAATCACAGCAGACACGCCCCTCCAAACAGAGTGTTACAATCAGAGGGCTAAAATTAGGGTAGGAAAAATGCCTTTGAAAAATTATGATGATTTTGTGATGTAAAAATCATACTAACATTTATAAGTACACCCCAGGAAACATAAAAAAATAAAACAAAGCAGTTCATGACCTCTTTAAATGCTTCATTCCCCACATACTTGTCACTGTCTATATGAAACTCACCTTATCAATGAACATCTCCGATAGATTTTGATAGGTGTAACTTGATGGATCTCTCAGAGCATCATCATAGCTTTTACCTCTTAGCTTAATACTCAGCTCCACAATATGGTCTCCGATAGGACGTTTGGGTCGGACCACAACGTCATCTATTTCATTTCCAATCTATATTTTTGTTCAAAGAAAAGTTTAAGGGTAACTCACAATTACTTAGTTAAACAAGCTATGTACAAAGTCTCAAGTTAAATAATAGTTACAATTATAAATTGAATGTGCTCACCATGTTGTTTTCGTCTAAAATATCATTGGAAATGTCCTGTGGCAAGGTTTGTAATGTGGAGGAGAAAGTCTTTTGAATAGTAGTTGTCAAGTCATTCAGTACAACAGTGATATCTTCCACTTTCAAGATAGGAGTTGGGGTGTCATCATCTGCAGGTTGCAGTTGGACAAAATGAATGTCAGGTGTTTCAGGTACAATCTCAGGCACCTCTGACAGTTCAGATATCGACAAAGGTGTCTGAGCTGTAACTTCTGGTGTCTCTGACATGGCTTCATTTGTCTTCACCATAACTTCAGGTGCTTGAGATGTGATATGAGTGGTCTCTGCTATAACATCAGCTTCTGTAACAACCTTAGGTGTCTCTCTTGCAACTTCAGGTGTCTCATTTACATCTTCTGTGACTTCATGTAAGATTTCCACCACAACTGTTTGTGTGTCCTCTCGAATTTTTGATGGATCTGTAACTTCATGTACTTCCTCATTTATGGCAGTAGTCAGCGTATCTTTTCCCATCTCAGTAACAGTAAGGTCTTCAAAAACTTTGAAAAGTGTTTCCCCACCACCATCAACCGTTTTAGGTGTTTCTTCTACCTTATATTCCATGCCTTTGGTTACAAATGCTACAATGTCAGTTTCAGGGGTAACAATCTCAGAAGAAGTATCAAGCGTAGCCTCAGGTGTTATTTCAGTTGTGGCCATACTTGTGAACTTAGTAGACGTTTCTGTGGGCTTCTCTTTAACCGTAAACCTTTCAGTACTTTCCTCAAATGATTCCTTAAAGATGGCACCTTCAGTTACATCCCCTAATTCAGCAGCAGCATCACTTTTTCCTCCCTCAAAATCTTGAAGTGAGTTTTCAAGAACTGTCACTTTGTCTGTTCCAATGTCTTTAAATTCAACCCCAGTAACATCTATTGCCTCTGTCATCATCTCACCAGATTTCATAATGGCAGTTGTGTCCTCATCCACAAGTGTATCTCTCTTAGTAAACACATCAGAAGCTTCTGTAGTTTCCTCTGTCACTTTGGCTATATCTCCAACCGTAACTTCTGGGGTCTCAGTTATAATGTCCTCGACCTTACCCAAATCATTATCTTCAGAATCAGGAGTGACCTCTGTAGGCTCATAAGTTTCCTTTGACACTTCATGAGTACTCTCTGTCACGATATCAGGAAGTTTTCCAACTGTTGTCATCTCTGGTGTAGGTTTGCCCTCTTTAGCGTAGGGTGTCTCTTCTTCATCTTTATCAAGTAATGTTACAATTGCAGTGTCTTCAAGTGTGTCTTCTGTTGATACAACATAGGTTTCTTCAAGTAGGTTTTCCACTGTATAATTGCTAGCAACCTCAGTTGATGTATATGCAGGTGTAGTGGGTGAGATCATTTCTGGCACAGTGGTCACATATGTGATTTTGACAACATCCTTATCCGTCAAAGCTTTTGGCAACTCATTTGTGGGGGGGATCTCTAGCAGTCCTGTAGGAGTTGTCTGCTTTGGTTCCTCTGTCAAGACATTTTGAACAGGAGATATTTCTGTAGGAGAACCTACCGGAGGTCTATCAGTGGACATCCCTGTAGCTTCCGAGATAACATCAACATTTATATACTGAATGGTAACAAGTGCTGATTTAACAGGACTTTCAGTAACACCTTTTCCAACATCTAGTTCAGTTTCTGAAATAAAATTTTCAATGTATTCTCTAGTGACTACTGAAGGGGTATTAGTACTTATTCCTGGTGAGTCCTCAAGGGTTGTAGGGAGATCTGTCTCATACTTTTCAGAGGCGAAACCACCCGAAGTTCTACCAGGGGGTATCAATGTAACCTCTGACACAACGTCAACTTCTACATTTTGAATTGTAGCATCTACTGTTTTAACAGGACCTTCAGTAGCACCCTGCCCAATGTCCAGTTTAGTTACTGAAATAAGCTCTTCAGTAGATTCACCGGCAACTCCTGTAGGAGTATTGGTAGTTATCCCCAGTGAGTCCTCAAAAGGTGTGGGGATATCATTATCATATTCTTCTGGATTTATTTCAGTGATCATCATTGTAGACTCTGAGACAATGTCAACGTCTTTATGTGGAATGGTAACATCCGCTGTCGTAACCTGTTTTACAGTGGTCTCCTTTCTGAGTTCAGTAGGTGAACTAGTGCTTGTCCCTAGTATGTCATCAAAGGATGTGGGAATAACATACTCATATTTTCCGGAAGTAGAATATTCTGGAGGTACATCAGTGGTCATTAATGTTGATTCAGAGACAATGTTCTCCTCTTCATGTTGAATGGTAATAACTGCTGTGTTAATTGGACCAAGAGTAGCATCCAGTCTCACCTCCGGGTCGGATTCTAAATGAAGTTCTTCAGTGAATTCACTGGTGATTATTGTAGTGCTTATCCCAGGTGAATTGTCAAAGTTTGTGGGAATATCATACTCATATTTTTTTGAAGTAGAATCTTCTGGAGTTCTATCAGTGGTCAATAATGTAGACGCAGAGACATCATCAACTTCATATTGAATGGTAACACCTGCGGTCTTAACCGGACCATCGGTAGCATCCTGTCCTAACTCTGTTTCTGAATGAAGCACCTCAGTAGAGTCACCAATGTAGGTGACTATTGTAGGAATAGTAGTGCTTATTCCTAATGAATCCTCAAAAGTCGTGGGAATCTCATAATCATACTGTCTCGTAGTAGACTCCTCTGGAGTTCTATCAGTGTTCATTAATTTAGACTCAGAGATTACGTCAACCGTTTCAAGTTTAAAGGAGACAACCGTTGTCTTAAATGGACTATCGGTAACATCGTTTCCCAACTCTGTTTCTGAATAAAACTCTTCGGTAAAATCACTGGTGACCACTGTAGGAATAGTAGTGCTTATTTTGTGTGAATCCTCAAAGGTTGTGGGAATCTCATGATCATATTTTCTTGAAGTAGATTCCTCTGGAGTTCTTTCAGTGTTCAATAATTTAGACTCGGAGATTAGGTCAACCTTTTCATGTTGAAAGGAGACACCCGTTGTCTGAAATGGACTATCGGTAACATCGTTTCCCAACCCTGTTTCTGAATAAAACTCTTCAGTAAAATCACTGGTGACCACTGTAGGAACAGTAGTGCTTATTTCTTGTGAATCCTCAAAGGTTGTGGGAATCTCATAATCATATTTTCTTGAAGTAGACTCCTCTTGAGTTCCATCAGTGTTCATTAATTTAGACTCTGAGACTATGTCAACCTCTTCATGTTGAATGGTAACATCCAATGTTTTGACAGGACCCTCGGTAGCATCCACTTTGACTTGCAGTTCAGTTTCTGAAACAGGTTTCACAGTGGTCTTACTTGTGAGTTCTAAAGGTGAACTAGTGCTTATCCTTGGTGAAGCCTCAAAAGCTGTGATACGATCAGGCTCAAGCGTCATTTGAAGCTCTGCAGCCATAGTGGTGAGTAATATTTGGTCTGCAATGGTCTTTGATGTGGCATCCTGTGAATCTGTCACTGCTTCAGGAATCAGAATACTGACTGTGTGAGGAAAGTGAAACAAAGAGAAGGAGGAAGTGGGCAAGTGGCAGAGTAAATGTACGTCATTTTTATTTAATTTTGTAAATTCATCCATTAATGGCATGGATCCATTCATTCCATGGCGTTAATTATCTTCAGGATTGCAGGGCAAATCTCCAAGTACCCTATAGTTAAGGCTAAGCCCATGCACAAATAATTAGTTACACTTGACTAAATGGCAAAACTTTGTCTGAGGATCCTGACACCTTTACTTCCTTACAAGCAATTGCGTACCTAAAAAGGATTAATGTCTATTCTGAGAGCAGTCCTGAGCTAGCGAGCAATAGGTCTCAGTTGATATGACTGCAAGGTCTCATGCGGACATTTACAATACACATGAATCAGAGCATAACTTTAAATCAAACAGACTGCAAAATCAGTCAATAGAAATAAGACTTTCTGGACTTTAGCTACTTATTTTGAAATATTGATAAATGTGCATACAGATCCATTGTGAAGCATATTGTTTCAAACATTTTTGTAAACTAGACTGACCTTGTTTGGTTGTGGCCACATTTGCTTGTGTTGGCGCAGTAGTTGTTGTCTGATGTCTGAGAAAGAGAAGAAAATTATACATGCTTTTAAAGGTCAGTAACATAGCCTGACAAACAGAGCAATTCCAAGAGGGTCCTCTCACCATCGGTGCTCGGGCCCTAAAAATCTAACCTTCTTATTGGCAAATGATTTTAGTTTTCCGTCTCAGGAAATTACCTGAAACATGAGGAGTGCTATGTCTCTAAAGCTAGCAGAAAGTGAACTGGCTTTAGCAGGGACTAAAGGTAAGGTTGCAATTTTTGCAGACTGTATTCAACTAGGGTGTTTTTTTTTCCTGCAAAGCACCAGTGTGTGCTCAGAATTAGCGGCCTTATCAGCCTTAGCTGCCTGGCTAAAGAGATAATTGATGTTTCGGATTCAATTAGTGATAGGGTTCGGTTACATACGTTACAATCTGAGTTCCACACTGGGCATTTGCATTATATATATATTTAGGCTGCAGGACCGTACTAGTTTATGTAGCACTATGTTGTTTTGTGCCCTTTAGTTGCCTGGGAGTCCTACCTGCATTCAGGTTGCCATGGGCTGGTGGGTACACTATCATAAGACAAATATAGGAATTGCGTGATTACACTGTTACTTTGCAAACAGTGGGATGTGATGTGGGTTTTTTTTTGTCTATATTAACACATAATTATTGTAAATATGGAGATGTGCTGTTTTAAAGTTTGATGGCAATTTGTGTGTGATGAAATTCAACAGAGTGTAAAGCCTGAAATTAAAAGTATTTAACTTACAATATTTTCATATGGTACTCCACAAAGGTAAATGTCTGTAAGCATTTCTCACCTTGTTGATGTTAACGAAGCTGCTCCTACCCTCTGCAAAATACCATAAAAGTCAGTTTGCTTCTTTTTTTCGTTTGCAAGAATTTTCTGTATCTTTGAACTAAGTTAACAGTGTTGATTCGATAATTCTTTGTTTGGTATCGTTACATAGACAGGGATACTTACACTTGATATCATAGCAAGGTGCTCAGCTGACTGGCTAAAGCTCCGGCCAATGTCAAATACGCTAACACTACTGTTTTGACATTTCCTCATCCAGACCTGGTACTCTTCTTTCTCAGGTAAACGATCCCAGAAGATTTTGAAAGCCTCCCAAACTGTTTCCTGGCACACTAAGGAATAGAAGCAATCGCAATGGAAACACACTTAAATGGGTGATTCAGTTTTTCAGGTAACTGAAAAACAGCCAAAACATTGAGGATATAGTACATATTTTCCACTAGTTCTGAATGTATTTACAATTAAGTTTGACTGAGTATCAATAAAAGAGTGTATATAACAGCCAATTTCTGTTAATTAGCGCATCGCTGCATTAGCTTTAGCAACATGCTAACCTAAAACTGGAATCGGTCACGAATTGAATCTCCAGAGCACTTTGCTATTTAAACAATGCACTTTGTAGATTTGATCTCTAAATAGTGAGCTCCAGAACACTAACTTATGAGGTTCAATTTCAGTGGCTGTCAGTGTAGAAAGCAGACAGCAAGGCAGCTCACTAGATTTTGGAAAAGATCTAGTGAGAGAAACTATAAACAGTGGAGAAGAAATAATCTGCCAATGAACTCCGCTGTAGTGGAAATTGACATCTCTTATAATGGATACCCCTTTCATTTAGTAGACAGAATTGACAAAATTATTTATTTATTTCATAATTAAATAAAGAAAAAGCAATAACTAACATAATGGAAACATCTCTTATCCTTAACCACACACGTCAATTGTTCCAGACAAACTTAGTTTCTTTTATTTCTCAGATTGTGAACCAAAATGACTATTTTCGGTATGCGCCGCATACTTTCTCAATACACCCAAGCAAGTGGAAAATTAAATGCGCAGATGGAGGATGTTAACCCTTGCTAGACATTTCGCGGCTCCAGTCGAAATGTTCCACCTACATCTGCCCGGCATACCGGCAATATATGACGACTACCAGAACTCAAGTGCGTAGGAGGGCAGAGGTCACCAGTTTTCCTGGCAGAGCGAAGGATCTGATCACTGTCTACAATGATTCAGTAGCAGAGAGAGGAAAAATGGGGAATTCTGGCCTTTTCTACTGAAATGACACATTTTGACAACATTTGACTAACAGTGCTAGACAGAAATCAGATACTTTGCCTGCCACACCTACGTTATCGGCTTTAAAGAGACAGTTCACTCCAAAATAAAATAATAAAAATAAACCATGACTCACTTTTCCATGGAACTCCAAATAACAACCAAAGTGAAACTTTTTTTAAATTATCATATAAGTACAACTAACTTGCAAGCTTTATACACAATATTTGTTTTTACACTATTAGCAGAAATAATTCCTTCAGCATATATGTAGTGGGGACACATTGATGTTTTATTTTTATTTTTAAATCAAATTGTTACGGTGATTATATAATCTGTAATAAAAAATGGTACTAATTAATAAAAATGCAAAATAGACACATTCGCAAGTTGGACTTTTGGACCTCTGAACATGTAATAAAGCATCAGAGTGCCTTATAATAGGTTACCGTGGCTAAATGTAATCAACTTTCCATTGACACACTGCAAGAATAACCTTTACGTAAAACGGCAACACTTGTTGTCATAATTAGATTCACTAGGGTCATCTGGGTCCTATTAGTGCAAACAGCGAGAGACATTATTCTCAGCGGTGGTCTCCAGCAGGGGTTTAATACTTTGATTGCGTCTAACTTCAAAATGCTAATTTGTGATCTTTAGTAAGAACATTGATGTGGAAAAGTGTGTTGAGTGCGTCTGAATATTTGTGCATGATTATACGTACGGAGACAAAAGAGACCGTGTGTTTCTGTCGTTTCCAAATCGTGGTTCAAATATGCGGTTACTTGGACGTTAATTGAAATTGGTCAAGTTGGCTCAGTTTATTAATATTGATGAAATGTAGTGCTCATTTTTTCCACACATAATGATCTCAAAGAGCATCCATTTACACTGTAGAAGTCGTCTGTACCTTTACAATTACCGTTCTTGGCGACTATCCCAGAAACCCAAGTTAAAACAGCAAGAAACGTCTGGTTCTTACCTCGCAGGTGAAAGTAGTTGAGATGATTCTGTGCGGCCTGTTGCACCGTCTCATGTGAGCAAAGTTTAACTCCATTGGGGAACAGAAGGTCTCTTTTCCGCCTGGAGAGAGCCATTTTCCCCTCACCAGACTCGTAACTCAATGTTTTACCTTTACCTACCACCATTGAGCGATTTAAAACGTCCTTAGCATCCACAAAAGTTGTATATCCATTTGCTGAATAATCCTCATGAGCTTCAGCACCTCATGGAGAACGAAGAGTACATGATCACAAGATTGCAAGCATCACAAAACTCATCAAGATCCATTTATAGAGTAGATACGTACCTGCATCAACGGAACGGTGTCCGGTCAACAAGAATAGCAACGCCACAGCCCAACAAATGCATTTAAAAGGTACATCAGGCATAATGATTGCTTATTCCAGCACACTTTAGAGAAAGAATCATTAATTTTTTAGTAATTTGGGCATACTCGCAGCCCCAAAAACTAACAAATAGAGTTGAATTAATTAGTCTGCATTGTCAGTACACCCGGAGGGATGCGATCACGTAGCTTTGAGCTGACGTCTCCCCATGTGGCTTAGCAGATGGCTCTTTGGAAGATTTTTCTTGCCCACTAATCCTATTTGTTAATTCTTCAGAGGAAGCTTGTCGAGAAGTCAGTGATACTCTTTTTATTGCCCACCTGTGGGATCCGTCTGGATGCAGAGACATCCAAACGCCGGTATGTGGATTAAGTCGTGTAATTTGATCCGCTGATGAGTTCAATTATGATATGAGAGTGGCTCCATGGCTGCTGTTGTGTGCAATGGGATTTAAATCTGAGAGAGTTGCAATGATATCAGTGTACGGGGTTTATTGCGCAATCTACCGTAATGCTGCAAGGAAAGATCTCTTGTTAAGTGTTTGACTGGATGTGACTTGATCTTTTAGGGTTATCCCTTTGTCTACAAGATTGCCACGTGCTGTGACCATACAGCTTACAGGGACATCATCTTCATTGGGTTTTGGGTGTATTCCATCATGGCAGGGATTGTATGAACAGATGGGGTACAAGCATGAGATAATGCCATGTTTGGGAAGGTATCAATGGGTTGGTGGAGGACATCGAAAGCAAAGCTGTTCACTCAACATATATCGACTCGAGAGATATATAAATTACACTTTGTAAAGAGAAACTTTGAAAGTTGGCTTGGCAAAGCCTTGTCTGGAAGCTTAAGTTTGGTTTACAGTCTTACTTTATACTTTATTGTCAGACGAGTCTGACATTTTTCTTGCATAACAGTGTTTGTTTACAACATCTAACATACATTCTACATCGACATACTTATATCATACCTTCAAAACAATACAACATACATACAACAAATCTGAAGGTTATGTTGGTGTTATAGATAGAACGATTGGTTGATAGATTTATAGAGCAAACATTTTCATGCATGTCAATGTCAAATAAATGCTTTATAATCACTTTTTGTTTATATTAAAATAGTTTTAAAACAGGGTTATTTTAGTACCATTTATGTAATATCATAATACTATCATATTATTTTGAATAAGCTTATATTTGTATATTTTAATTTTAGTAAAAAAAAAAAAGTATATATATATATATATATATATATATATATATATATATACAGTATATATATATATATATATATATATATACAGTATATATATATATATATATATATATACAGTATATATATATTTCTGTTTCCAACATCATACTTGTAATGTAAGTACTTATTTCAGATAGTTGGCAAGGCAATTTTTTTTAAGTTTTTAAGTTTTAAGTGCAAAAGACAAAGTACACTCTGAAAAATGCTGGGTTGTTTTAACCCAATTTTTGGTCAAATATGGACAAACTCAAACATTGGGTTAAACATGTAATTTATGAATGTAACCAAATGGCTGGGTTTGTCCATATTTGACCCAAAATTGGGTTAAAACAACCCAGCATTTTTTTAGAGTGTAAGTGACCGCGACGGTGACATTTCAAGGTTTAATCGGTAGATGTTATTTATTGGATGAAATGGTAAGTAGTTGGATGCTTGCCCGGTGGCGATCCAGCAAAATCCCCAGTGTTAAATGAACTCTCCTGGTAGGTCCGTGTTCATTTAACACTGGGGAAGATACAGTACTGTCCAGACTGACCGGATAAAGCTGTAATCGTCACAGACACTTCCACTCACATTTACTCTACTTGCTTGATATGATTTAGCTGAAAGGCACTTACAGTTTATATCCACATAATAAATATTTAAACAGAGAGATGTTTTGTAGAAAGTCCTGGCTGCTCTTTTCCACTTAATGAACGTGAATGACATTAATCTGCGGAACAATATTTTTAATGATAATATATCCAATGTACTGAATATTGTATAGTATTATTTATATAATTATAGTAATATAAAAAAAAAAAGTAAAAAAAATCTCATTAATTTTAATTATTATATTTAATAAATAATACGTAATATAATGATTGTTATTGTTATTACTAAAACAAGGATGTGAGTGGCCAGTTATTTTAATTAATTTAATGATATAATAACACTAATAATAATAATTAAAAGCGAATTAATTAACGTTACATTATGATGAATATTTATAGTAATTGTATTATTGATTATAACTAATATTAATTTATTACTATTATTATTATAACATTCAATTATTTAAAATAGTTTCAGAACTCACATTCTTGTTTTAGTTCTAAAATCATACCAACATATTAAATAATAATACATAATAAATAATAATAATAAAGAAACTTTGTTTTGTGATTGTGATTGCGGAAACTATTTTTAAATTTCTGATGACTACGATGATGATAACAATAAATAAGAAAGATTAAAATTGAATTATGTACTGAATTGTAGCTTAGTATAATTTCTAATTATATTATTAATTATAATTCTTTCATATGAACCTATTATTTATATTACTATTATTATGACAAACAAGGATGTGATTGCAGATCTATTTTAAATAATTCTGATGAGATATTAATAAAATAATTAATACATATTTTTTTCCTAAAACAAGCATGTTATTGCAAAATAACTCGAATGATTTAATAATAAAATTAATTAATTGGTAACACTCACAGTTTCCATCGTACACGTTACATGTAGTTACTAAAGTAATTACTATAAATTGTGGATAGTTACAGGCAATTAACTTTAACACAACCTTAACATTAATTAATATTAATCAGTACTTAAATATATAATTACACTGTAACTCAGATATAAAACAAAGTGTAAACAATTAGTTAAATAAATGAATACTATAAAACAAATCTTTAACAATACTACTACTAATAATACTCATAATTATTTTTTTTTAGCAATCAGATCCTTCCTTGTTTTGATTGCAAGGACTGAACCTGAAACCAGTGGCCTAGTTGTCAGAGTAGATTATGGGGTATGAAACAGAATTGAGGGGGCTGTGCAGGATCCAGTCTTTTCAGAGGCTTTATTTCCGCTCTAATCTCAAGAGTCTAGTACAGATGAACTAATCTATTGCCATATAGTGTAAAGTTGCAGCATCGGGCCTGACATTGCCTAAACCAGCCTACTTTCATTGTCAGACCTGATTAGAGGAAAGCCCAACAACGGTCTTAAATCCCACTGCAACACCCCAGTCAGGACATGACTTTAAGGTCACACACACACAAACAGAGAGAGAGAGAGAGAGAGAGAGGTTAGAGCTGTCCAGCTATGACATGGGAGTCATAGATCATATAAATCATATATTTGAATATTATCAACAGATCAATTAGATTAAAAAATGCATTCAAACTTCTTAATAAAACAAAAAATTTAGGGGGCCTTTTTAGTGAGGCAAAACATAACAAAAGGTACAAGGAAGTGGAGAAACAATAATCTCTTAATTTTCTTGCAGAAATCCTTCAGTATCCTCAGGAATAATCTCCTAGTCAACAACATTTGAATTAGTGAGAGGAAGAGATGGCACCCAGCAGTGACCGCTTTAAATCCCATTCCCATCCAAACACCTCCCATCTGCTCCGATCGACAACACTCTCCTTCAATCCCACTCCGTTCGTGCATATTCAACCCTAATGAAAGATGAGCTTCATGTTTAATACCCATATTGGGATGATGTATATATATATATACAAAACGTACATCTCTGATTTCATCACATTTTCCGCCATATTGGATTTTGTCCAAAACCTATTTTTGACAACTAGTACTAGGGGTTTCGCCAACTGGAACCAAACCAGGGCAGAAATATTCTATATATTCTATATTCTAGTCAACCACTAATTAGCAGATTTTTTTTTTATTTTCGATTCACCATCACGAAAAAAAAAAAATTGAAGTGGGTGTTTTACTTTTACTAAAATGCTATAACCTTTGAACCAAATGAGATATTTTCACCAAACTTGGTACACATATGAGCAGAGCTTGGCAGCACGGACAGAGGTGTAATTACACAACCGTTAAAGGAGTAGTTTGAGAAAACTGGACTTCAATGGGAACCAAACGGTTCAAGGCCCAAAAGACACTTTCAGTACAAACTGCAAACTGTTCAAAGAGCTTTAAACAATTTCAGACGATGAATAAGGGTCTTATCAAGCGAAACGCTCTTATCACTCATTTAAAAGAAAAAATAACAAAGTTTAAGTTTTATAAGCTCAAATCCTCGCCTTGCTCTGTTCGTGACTCTCCTGGTCGAACTCGTTTATCAAAATGAACGAATCTTTTTTTCGTGTCATTTGGTTCATTCAGCGAACTAAATTAATGAGTTGACTCGAGAAAAGATTTGTTCATTTTGATGAACGAGTTTGACCAGGAGAGTCACGAACGTGCATCACAGAACAGAGCAAGGTGACCATTTGAGCTTCTAAAACTTAAACTTTGTTATTATTATTTTTTTTTTTAAATGAGCGATCGTTTCGCTTGATAAGACCCTTATTCATTGTCTGGAATCGTTTAAAGCCCTTTGAACAGTTTGCAGTTTGCACTGAAACTGTCTTTTGGACTTTGAACCGTTTGGTTCCCATTGAAGTCCATTATATGGAGAAAAATCCTGGAATGTTTTCACCAAAAACCTTAATTTTTTTCGACTGAAGAAAGAAAGACGTGGACATCTTGGATGACATGGGGGTGAATAAATTATCAGCAAACGTTTTTTTAAAAATGAACTACTCCTTTAATCCAAATGACTTGAGAATGGGGACAGTCCCGTATCTTGAAAACCATGGCCGCCATCGAACAATGAAATTTGAACACTTATAGACAAGGTTACCAGAGGCTGATCGGAATGAAACTCAATGGGTGGGTCTGTTTGACTCGTGACCCCTAAAGTCTGTGAGAATTCTTTACGCATGGGTGTAGATGATATTACGTGATGTTTAACACATACAATATTCATATCATATGTTAGGTCTCCTCATTCTGAACAAATTTGCATCAAGAACCACTAAAGCATGGAAATTTTGCTGTATACTAAACATAGGTTATTCTATGATAAATATATCAAATAGTATACTGGATGGTGAAATAACTCGTTCTATTTTGCATTCTGTCATTATTTTTAAGACAATTGAGCATATTACAGCCAAATTAGGTTTAACTATTCTCAAATAATATATAAAATTGACCCCGGCACTCTTTGTAATTTCTTCTTCTTTGAAAGACCCACAAATTGCACAGCTATAGCAAATGTTTCCATTTACTACTAAATACTTATTCTTTGTTGTCATGCATCCAATTAATACAAGTTAAAATCCATAATTATTTTCTCTGGAAGCAAAACGCACACAAAAAACCAATCAGCGTGGGCTTTTCCCAAGTCGAATGCTTAAAGTAGCGCAGCAGGGGTTTATAAAGCCTATATAGTGAAAGCTTACTTTCATTTTCTTTCAAAAACGTTCATTTCTTTTCATCACTCTCCATTTTGAAAGTTTTCCATTAATGAAAAGCATTTTAAATACATGCCAGGTACTGGATAAATACAGTTTATGATGTTTATTATTATTTTAGTAGGCAGTGAGGGGTCCAGCTGAGCTCTGGCCAACTCACACAAACATTAGAGAAAAGCAGGGCAATGCTTTGTGTTTCAACTTCATTACAGATTGTCGTGTTCTCTTGTGCCTCTGGAAAAAAAAGACTGTGTTTATGTCCTTCTTTTGTCTTTAATGGACCAAATAACGGCATGGGGCTTCCAGAACTGCTTGAACTCTCAGAAACACAATGCTTGTTTGTAGTGATGGCACTATTGGTTCCAGCTGCCGCTGTCAGGGGTATATTTTTAGATTTAGTGATGTTCCGTCAGTAAAAGCATTACTCAGACTAAGATCACTTGGAAATCTTGGAAAGATAATTGACGTCATAATGAAACAACAGTGACTTTTCACTATTATTTACAACAGGATAAAATATTTGTCTCTGAGTAACATGTAATTAATTTAAGCCACGAAATAAACTTTATTCGGTAAAATAAGTATGATGAACTACACAAAAAGCATAAGCACATTTTATATTACCCAAGCAAATTTCACGCCGCCTTATACATGTTATCACGCCCGTCAAAATCTAGCTGTCGGTTGGAATATTAGAATAAAAAACATCGATATAAGGCATCAACCACTTCACTGAATACTAGGCGGTTAAGAAATAAATTGTTGGATCCAAACTAAATCCCGTTTTCAAATCCATGTGTCATTTAAATATCACAACATCAATGTCTGTCAAAAAAGCGAGGCACGCGTTTCCACTACCGGATGTTTTGACTACATCATTGCTTTCCGAGATGAGGGAAAAAAATGCTGTCTGTCGACGATAACATAACACACGAGTATAAATCTGTTCTTCACTTGCTGAAATTGAATGAGCAGGAACTGAGTGAAATATCCAACACATTCTCATCCTTTGGCGTCATATAGGTGGTGCCATATGACATTTCGTTGAAATACTACGCACATGGCTTTAGCGTCAATTTAAAGGGTTAGTTCATCCAAAAATGAAAATTCTGTCAGTATTTACTCACCCTCATGTTGTTCTAACCCTCTATGTGTTTATTTGTTCTGCTGAACACAAAGGAAGATATTTGGAAGAATGTTTTAATCAGACAGATCTCATTCCCCATCGACTACCATATGTATTTTTATCTACTATAGTAGTCAATGGGGAATGAGATCGGTTTGATTAAAACATTCTTCCAAATATCTTCCCTTCTGTACAACAGAACAAATAAACACATAGAGGTTTGGAACAACATGAGGGTGAGTAAATACTGACAGAATTTTCATTTTTGGATGAACTAACCCTTTAAATTGACGCTAAAGGGTGCCATGTGCGTAGTATTTCGACGAAATGTCATATGGCGTCGCCTATATGACGGTTAGTGAACATCATTTTTTTTCATTATACAACTTTGGCAATAGATGAACCGTCAAATGAGAGATCTTGAGATGATTCCCATGTATGTAGTCGTCCAATTTGCCTATTTCGTCAAATGCCTATGCAATATTATAATCTCGACAGATGATTTATTTACTGTATGGAATGTAGTTCCAATACTTTCTTCTCAGTTTTTTTATAAGATTAAGGCAATTATCAAAGTTTGATCAAATCTGATCATTTTCCAATAAAAGATGATACATTTGTACATTACATTTAATGATTACTTATCAGATTTTGACTAATAGTCTAAATATGCTACACTGTTTGATTATTCCTGCTGCTCCTGGACCTGCTACTGATAATAGATCTGGTGACTATGGGGGCCATTTTAGGAAACCAATTTGAAATGATTCAAGCTTTGTGATATGGTGCATTATCCTGCTGGAAGTAGCCATCAGAGGATGGGGACATGGTGGCCATAAAGGGATGGACATGGTCAGAAACAATGCTCAGGTAGGCCGTGGCATTTTTACGCCAAATTCTGACTCTACCATCTGAATGTCTCAACAGAAATCGAGACTCATCAGACCAGGCAACATTTTTCCAGTCTTCAACTGTCCAATTTTGGTGAGCTCTTGCAAATTGTAGCCTCTTTTTCCTATTTGTAGTGGAGATGAGTGGTACCTGGTGGGGTCTAGTCCATCCGCCTCAAGGTTGTGCGTGTTGTGGCTTCACAAATGCTTTGCTGCATACCTCAGTTGTAACGAGTGGTTATTTCAGTCAAAGTTGCTCTTCTATCGGCTTGAATTAGTCAGCCCATTCTCCTCTGACCTCTAGCATCAACAAGACATTTTCGCTCACAGGACTGGATGTTTTTCCCTTTTCACACCATTCCTTGTAAACCCTAGAAATGGTTGTGCGTGAAAATCCCAGTAACTGAGCAGATTGTGAAATACTCAGACTGGCCCGTCTGGCACCAACAACCATGCCACGCTCAAAATCGCTTAAATCACCTTTCTTTCCCATTCTGACATTCAGTTTGGAGTTCAGGAGATTGTCTTGACCAGGACCACACCCCTAAATGCATTGAAGCAACTGCCATGTGATTGGTTGATGAGATAATCGCATTAATGAGAAATTGAACAGGTGTTCCTAACAATCCTTTAGGTGAGTGTATATATACTATGAGGTATTAAAATACGAAATTCAAACTCAATTTAAAATATTGAACTTTTTTTATTCAAGTAAACTAAATATTTGTGCAGAAATCAATAAAACGGATGAAATTACATCACATTTAA
The DNA here is from genome assembly GCF_988280905.1 of Pimephales promelas. Lineage (NCBI taxonomy): Eukaryota > Metazoa > Chordata > Actinopteri > Cypriniformes > Leuciscidae > Pimephales > Pimephales promelas. The sequence continues at coordinate 16,720,276 of NC_142770.1, read as the reverse complement.
AAAGCCATTTTAATACAAATAAATACAAAGTTAAATTATAAATATATCCTTTATCTTTTAATCAGTAAAAAAAAAAACAACAACACAAAAAGCACACAAACAAAACGACAGGCCCTAATTGTTGTTTGTATGCTGACAGAACATTTCCTCGCCGTTGTTATTTGAGGCTCTGCTCAGCCCCGCCCCCTTGTCTCCGGTACAGCTGCAGCACCAGCTCCCGCAGCTCCCTCCTCTTCATGCGCACCTGATTCCGTGGAAACCAACGCTCCAATCGCAGAGGGACATCGAAGTGAACCACTGGATTCTGAAAGTTGAACAAATCAAGGGCCGATTTATTTACTTTACGACCGCTAAAAAACACAAGTATGAATATAATCTCGATGTACTACATTCGCCAAGTTGTCGTTTTCATGTGATTAACAGCTTTAGTTGTGTCGCTTCACTGCCATTCATAAAGTCTCCCATGGGCTCATGGGATAGTAAAGTGGGGACTTTTGCCTACTCCGCAAATTTCTGACATACTTCTTTTGTCACATACTGAGTTTCTCCAACTACATATAGTAAGGAAGTATGTGATTTCAGATGCAGCCTATGTAAAGCTGACATTTGGAAGCTAGTTAGGACACGACTACAAAATAAAGTGTTGCATAAAAATCTCATGTTCCGCATAGGATTGGTTTGCGATGGTAGGGTTAGGGTTAGGTATTGGGTATTAACAACTTCAATCAGGTGTAACTTGAGTTCCTGAGATCCCAATCTCTTACTTGCCTTACTGAAAATCCCACCAAACGGCTGAGTGCAAAATGTCAAGCGACTTGTGTGACCGGCGTGTCTCTAGTGCTGTAATGTTAGACTGTACTCTGACATTTAGCACCGAGAGAGCTAAAAAGCACTGACCCGGTACGAAAAGCACCATGTAGACGAGGTACCGTGAGAAAGACGACATTGCGCTATCGGCTCAGTATGTAGGTACCTGTAGGAAGCTCTCCACGTACTGCAGTAGGTACAGGCCACAGTCGCTGCTGTTGTCCTGGAGCGGGACCCTACAGAGACTCCCAGTTAAGCTCTCACTGGTAAAAGTTCGAGCGCTTCCTTTCCGAACCTCCCACTCCACCTGCAGGTACCTGAGGGATGACATCCACAGGTGAACCACAGGGATGTAATATGAAGCCATTTAGCTCTCTGACATGATTAAACGTAATAAAACCTGTCCAGAATAGGGCTGCAAGATATATTGAGATTAAATCAACATCGTGATATGGCTTAGTGTTGCACAGGCTGCAATTTAATGAATATATGCATATGCGCTACCGGTTTCAGAGTGAAGCGTGGCATTTACACACCGGATATTAAGCGTGTAAATGAACACAAGATTCCCTCTGAAACCGGCAGTGCATATTTTTATTTGCTGAGAACTCGTCAAAATAAAAGCTTGATGGGTTACCGTTTGAAAACTATGAAATTATGACGTAAATATTAGTACTGCAAAATAAAATAAATTACATTTTTCAATTTTTATTTTACAGGGCTATAGTATTCCAATATATATACATTTTTATATTTTCTATTTTTAGTAATAATCACATCATATCATATTTCATTATCCATTATCCAAATCATATGCACATCGAATTAAAAATCACATTTTTAAGCTTAAAAAAAATATATACAAATATTTTGCCATTAAAGTCACCATAAAATTGACAATACATTTTTTTGGCAGTATTTAGCAGTATTTATTATAAATAAAAATAAATGAATTTTTTTTTTACTTGAACGAGGGCGGGACAAACTGTCACTCACATGAGATGCACCAATAGCAAACCACAACCATCCAATCAAGTCCCGCCCTTCCTGTTTCACTCGGATATACGTCACAATATGAAAGAGTACACTATTGCACCTTCAGTTTCAAGTCGACTTTAGTCTTCAGAGTACAAAGCAATTTTTAAAAATATATATATATTTTTATATGAAATCACCCCACTTACTCTATAATGATTCATTATTTCCATGTATAGCTATTCAAGTCATCTGGAATTTTTTTTTTTTTTTAATAAATCAGAAAAACTAAATAATTGAATTGTCAGTTGTTGTTTTTTTCCCCAATATCATGCAGTCCTAGTCCAAATACAGTTAAACATCAATACAAATAACTCAAACATAAATCCATTCCCGTAATTGTAATTGCATTACGGTGATTGACTCACTCTCGTAACAATGTGTAGATCCGCTGATGGTAAGACAGCTTTAGAGAGTCCATGACCAGAATACAGGGCCTGAGGTTCAACCGGGGAAACAGACAAAACAGCAGATCAGATAACGGGATAACGGGATCTTACCCGAGGAGCCCTCTTTTAGCACGGCAGGCTAACACAGTGTCGTGAAGAAGTATTTGACCCAATGATATTTGCCCCCTGAGATCAAGATCAAGAGATTTTTACCTCCTGCAGACGGTCTCTCTTGTGCAACTGTGTGCTGTGCAGTCCTAAAAACACACAAAAGACCCGTCAGATTCCCTCATGCTGTTTTACTGTACATGGAAATCCGTTAATAAACTGAAGTTCAAACTGTAATGTCAAGCCAAGGATTGGCTAATGATATCTGAGTATTTAAAATGTGTGTGTAGTTAGATTACCGGAAGGTCATGTGATCTCAATCCCTTTTTTGGCAGCTGTGAATTGTCTGGAATTAAAGAAAAAAAATATTTTTTAGTCTGTTCTGAAAGTTGGCTTGTCTTTACAATAAGGGCACAAAATCTGTTTGTTTTTTTTGCAGTGAGAACTATTAGATATGTTATATATATATATATATATATATATATATATATATATATATATACACGAGTGGTATTTTTTAATGAATAAAAAAAAAAATATATATATATATATATATATATATATATATATTAAAGGGATAGTATAATCATATTTAATAAACAATTCAATTTCATCTCTGGTAAAATAATAAAAATATTTATATAATCAAATAAATAATATAATATAATAAATAATATTATATAATGTAAATAATAAAAAATATATATAATTAAATAAAATCACATATAAATACAGTACATATTGTATTTGAAGGTGCAAGTGATACCTCTTTGACATTCCCCTGCTGAGCTCCCTTTGGCTTTCTGGCTCCCATCCTGGGACACAGGGCCTTTGTCTCTCCACTGTACGTACTGAGTCCGTTCCAGACCGGGAAAGCAGATCACCACGAGGTACCAGTGAGCCCTGGACAGACAGTAAACAGAGAAAACAGCAGAGGAAGTGGAAGTCAGTGATCTGTGATAAAGCTTTATTTCCACCGCCAAAAACATCCTGTAGCAGTCGGTCTGGATACTGATAAAACAACAACAACATTTCTTTTTCTTTTGATGGTATACAATATAAATATAATATTTATGTATCTGCTCTGAAATGGCAAAAAAAGAAACAATATTTGCCTACATATATTTCAATTAAAATTATTATGCTTTATGAAATTATACACTAACTATATATATATATATATATATATATATATATATATATATATATATATATATATATATATATAATGGCATGCAATACTTTTCAGATATTTAAATGGATCATTTGTTAATGTACGTTAATAGAAATGTAGCAAAATACCAAAGATTGCAGAATGATCTAATGAAAGGCTCTAATGTTCCACATGGTAGTGTATTCGAACATGAAAATGAACAATTCGCCAGGACAATCATTGTGAAAACACTGTGCATATTTGCTATGTCACCGAGACCTAGCACAAGATCTGCGATTGTACATTCCCAAGCTTGTGAACCATCTGTGTACCATTTCGTACTGTGCGAGAGTGTGCATGTAGTTTCAGTGAATGTCCTAATGGGGCAATTTGCTTTTATGAGAACATACGACGTCAGAATTCCCCCTTCCCGCTCTCTTGGAATCAGAGACTCGTTTGACCTTGTTTAAGTGATTTATCCTCTCGTCCATGAAGCACAATCCGATATCCTCCGCTGTCCTCGGACATCAAACAATGCTGAACATCTACACGGGGTTTCCTCGTTCAGCTCGGTCATAAAAACAAAAGAACAGTCTGTAACGCGAGTCTGGGGTGTCGTAACTATTTGCAAGGATTTGCGCAACGCTCTGACGTCGAAAGCATACCAAGTTTACAATCTTGATTAGTTATGTCACATTTTACTTGTTGGGGATTCACTCTGTACAAAAACATCAAGTTGATTATAAATAAATACTGTATTGTTCAAAAAATTTTTTAATAAATGGATACTTTTATTCAACAAACAAACAAATTAAATTGATCAAAAGTGATGGTAAGCACATTTAAAAAAAGATTTATTTCATACAAATGCTGTTCATGCATAGTGGTCACTACAGTGGACAGCTATTTAAAAAGCATTTTCTTGAATTTGCAAGGGTTTTGATGGGAACGTTGCACATCAATCTCTTCAGTGGACCCTGGTGCATCATCCTATGCATTGCAACAAAGTTGTAAGCCATTGAGTTTTGATTTTGACCAAACCAAGATGGCCAATGGCCAGTCAGACATGCCAAGGTGCTCCGGAATATCCACCCATTCCTTCTATCCTAGGACACTCTTGTAGGTAAAAAAAATATTGCAGTATCTAACGAGTCATATCACAGTAAAATTTTCCAAGTTTTGATTTTAGATTGGGAGAAAAATCGGATAAATCACCCGTTCACTATAGCGGACCTCATGCATCAATGGCTATATTTTAGCTACAATTTATACTTATACTGTGAATATTGTTTTTGAAAATACTTAATCTGCAGTAACTTTTTTTGACTGTAAATAAATGTAGTTGTATTATTAGAATGTAATTTACATTGACGTCTAAAAAAGTTATGTAATTACATAATTTGTGACTTGTAATGCATTACTTTACTCATTTCATCAAAAAGTAATCTAATTACGTAATGCATTACTTCTTAGATCAAAAAAATATCTGTTTACCTATAATGTTTCTCTACTCGTAACATCAAAAAGTAATCTGATTACACAATGCATGTTACTTGTAATGCATTACTTGTTAGATCAAAATTAATCTGATTATGTAATGCATGTTACTTGTAATGCATTGTTAGATCAAAAAGTAATCTGATTAAATAATGCATGTTACTTGTAGTGCATTACTTGTTAAATCAAAAAGTAATCTGATTATGTAATGCATGTTACTTGTAATGTGTTTCTTTATTCGTAACAACAAAATGTAATCTGATTACGTAATGCACATTACTTGTAATTAGTTGTTAGATCAAAAAGTAATCTGAGTAGGTAATGCATGTTACTATATATTAAGTAATATTAAGTAAGTAATATATTACTTTACTCGAAACATTAAAACAAATCTGATTATGTAATGCGTGTTACTTCTAACACATTACTTTACTTGTAACATCAACCAAGTAATCTGAATGCGTTATGCCTGGCCCAACACTGCTCATTTCAGATGAGATTTAAAAAATGTATCACTAGGTTTTCTCAGAAGAGGGGCTATGCTAGAAATGTGTCAATCTCTAACATAATCAGAATTATCAGCTAATAAGGGTAAATTGACGTACTCTGGCACACTGGAGGGAGCATCTGAGTGTTTCCACAGTTGTACATTAACAGGCTGTAGACATTTCTGATGGAATCACATCATCATGTTCTGATATCCAAGATACACGAAGTGCAACTTGTATGCAGGTCAATTGCCTTTGCAATATTTCGGATTAATATATATTTTTTCATATATTTTATAGTTTTCACATGTTTTGATGTAATTGTATTGATTAGTTTGTTAAATACACATAATTTATCTGTTTGATTATTGTATTATGTTTAATACAGTATCTCTTCAGTTTAAACTATAAGTGCATGCTGTCCACTCAAGTGGACATCTGAAAATCTCTTTGAAAAATTTGTTTAAAAAAAAAAAAAAATCAAATCAAATCAAATCTTGTTTTTCATGCCCTAAGAGCAATAAAAACACAAAGGAAAAAAAATCCTGACTGAGGATATCATAATTCATGCATGAAAGGGTTAAAATATTAAGCTGTATTTTCAGCATTGATAATAGTAATAAATATTTTCTGAGCATCAAATTAGCATATTTGTGAAGGATCATGTGACACTGGAGTAATGATGTCGAAATTTCAGCTTTGATCGCAGAAATAAATTACATTTAAAAACACATTAAAATAGAAAACAGTTTTTTAAAATGCTAATAATATTTCACAAAACTTGTGATTATATAAATGCAGAATTGGTGACAAATTGTTTATTAATTATATATATAAAATTAAACTATATATATATATATATATATATATATATATGTAGATTAACACCATATATATATATATATATATATATATATATATATATATATAGCGAGAGAGAGAAAGAGAGAGAGAGAACCGAGTGTTTGGTGCTAATCTGAATCGTGCATATGTGTGTTTTAAATTTAAATTCCCCACTTACTCCTGATTAACGGGTATAAAAAGGTAGTCTTTGCTAAAGATGTCCACGTGACGGGTCCATGTTCTCACTCTCTGATGTCGTCTGTGTGGGGCTCTGAGGGAAAACACCACATAGACATTCCCATCAGCATGAAACTCACAATTTAGCAAGAAATTTTGAGATTTAGGACTCTTGTAACTTTAGGGTGTACTGTCCCTTTAAAACTTATACTGGATTTAAAGAGACAGTACACCCAAAAATGAATTCAAAGATTGTAAAAAGGTCTTTGGGTGATTTCTTACGTGCTGCCGGTCTCTTCCGGGCAGCTAGTGTCTTTTCGAGTAAGTTGTTTGTAGAAGAAGCTGCTGAAGATGTGAGATCTTTCGGCCACATCCTTGTCGGCTCTTTCCAACAGAAGGTACCTGAAGGGAGTATTCAGTAGTAGGGTAAGGGAAAATATTACATCACATTTCACAAGCTCAGAAGTAGCATTGGACTCACTTGAGGTAGAAGTCGATGATGACGTCGTTGAGAAACTCGCCATCCTTGAGGCACTCCAGGTCCTCGGTTGTCACTGTAATGCCGCCCTTGGAGGGGGGAGGGGGGTACTGGATCAGCCTGGTGGAAAAATTTCAAACAAACTGTAACTTCAGCTTCCAAAAATACAATCCTCTTTGCTAATCATGACATATCAATATTGACTTACAAATTAAATCTTAATTTCACTGCCCACATGGAAACTTCAACAACTTGATGGAAAGTTAGTGGTATGGAAACCTCTCAAAAGGGCCAGGGAACGTCAACGTTTGGGTTCCAGCTACTGAGCTTATGGCTTAATCATTGCTTTCAGAAGAGAAATTAAAGGTGAAATATGTCATTTCTGCACCTCTAGTGGCACCAAAAAGAATTGTAAAAATAATGGCAAGTTTCATCGTCTTCCACTGTGCGGGTAAACAGGCAGTCCAACCTAAACCTAATCCAATTCAATCGTCCCAAAGTCAATGGGTTTTGTGAATGTGTTTTTGGTTCAATGGCTGAAATAAGGTCAGAGGTGAACACAAGCTCAAGTTACTTTCACGTTTTTTTTTTGTTTTTTTTTTCCTATGGCATAAAATACATCAGTGATAAAAGATTTTACTTCTTGTCAGGGACATTAATCATCATCCACAAGTAAACTGATCTTCTCACTAGTCCACTTTCACAGCCTCGTCATGTTTAGAAAAACTCTTGCAAACTATTATAATGCAAACATTCAAGGGATTGTTTTTAAAAATAAAGACTGAAAAAGTTGTTGAAGCTTAACTTTGAAGTTGTGCGACCATAGTGTAGTTCATTTATAGTCTACGTTTAGCTTTTTACTTCTGGCGGTTGCATTTAGGCTTAGAAATTCTGAAGCGGTGTTCATTTGTAAAGATTATTATGATAAATAAAACATGCAAGAATCATAAACTTTGCTTGGTTTACAGAGCTGATTTTTAGCAATAATTCGAAAACCATTGAAAAAAATCCTATTGAGTTTTTGTCGAGGGAACCAGGATGATGCGAACTTCCAAGCTGACCTACAAAAATGCATTACTTAAGCGCTCTATATCACATTTTTGTATCATTTTAAATGAGTCTGTATACATGAAAACATTTAGCTGCCTTTATATTTTAGTAAACACAGTATCATCACATTGGGGAGTACTTGGGACCCTTGCCCTTGGGAAACATCAACAGTACCTGCGGGCTAAGCTCTGTTGCCGGCTGTTGCTCCGGAGGGGTCTCCTGACCGTCGGCAAGCCGCTGGTCCCACTCACGTTCTCCTGTCGGGGAAAAGCGAACAAGGTCAGATCAGACTCTTAACAGTTGGTGATACTCCAAACACCTGTGGTTGGAGTACCCGAACCTACTGACCTTTTCAGGGGCTTTGGTTACCACTCGAGCATGCTAATGGCATTGGATTTTGTTGAAAAGAGCATTGAAAATATGGGTTGGGAAAATGTAAAGAGAACAAACATGATGTATTCAAAGTGGCAGTGGCGATATGGGTTCAGAAAAAGGAAAATGAAAAGTGAGAAGAGCGACGCCATGTGCTCTCTTTAGGGCGGATTGCAGGGCTCCATTTTTCTGTTGAGCGCTGAGCCAGATCATAAAACGCAAGAAAAGAAAGAAAGGAGAACGCGTCTGAGGTGGCCTACTTCCATCGCTGCCAGCTGGCACCATCAAAAGCGCAAAAGAACGTGTCACGCCCCAAGAGCCCTGACGCCCACACACAGATGTTGCCCCAAAAAAGACCTACATGCGTACTAAAGTTGTAGTACCCCTAAAATGCAGCAGCCGTGAGCCCCCACACATGTCATAAAGACTCTGGAGAGAGTGACACAACGGCCACTTCCACAGATCCCAAGAGAAAGGGAACTGCTCAGCTACTATCCCAAAAAGCAGCCAAGTTTCCTTCTCCGTCTCATATCTACACACCAACACAGCCTCCATGGACCATGGCTAACCTCACTCCTGCTCTTATATTGGGCCGTATAATTCCTCTGGTGCCTCTATCATGCCTGCACTCAAGTTCCTGCCAATATCTGGCCAACCCATTGAACACTGGAAGAGGAAGCAATGGAGAGGGGCATAGGAATGGATAGATGGACAAAGGAATGAAGGATATATGGATGAATGCATGAATGAATAGACAAAGCAACTGAAGGATGGATGGATAAATTAATAGATGGATGGACAAAAGAATGATTAAAGAAACTGAAGAGTAGATGGATGGACTGAAGAAAAAAAGAATAGATAAATGAACAAAATAAAATTAAGGATGAAAAACTGAAGAATGGATGAACAGATGGTGCACTGATGAATGGACAAATTGATGGACAGACAGACAAAAGAAAAGGAAGGATAGGATAGATAACACTGATGGATGGAAAAAATAAACATGGAAGAAAGAAACGGATGGATGGATGGATGGACAACAAAAGAACTTATGATGGCACTGATGAATGGACGAATGGATGGACAGACAGACAAAAGAAAAGGAAGGATGGAATAGACAAGATGGATGGATGGATAAAAATGAAAAATGGATGGACAGAAAAAAGAATAGATGGAAGGACAGACGGGTGGACAAAACTAATTTGATGGACTAAAGCATGGATGTATGCATGGGGAAAAGGAACAGATGGATAGATGGACAATCAACTTTTGGAAGGATGGGTGGATTAAAGAATGGAAAAAATGATGGATAAAACGATGGATGGATGGATGGATGGATGGATGGACAATGAAAATGATGTGTGGATGGGTGGATTTAAGGATGAATGAAAAGATGGAAAAACGGAAGGATGGATGGACGGACAATGAACTTGTGTGGATGGATGGATGGATTTAAGAATGGATGAAAAGATGGAAAAACAATGGATTGATGGATGGATGGATGGATGGATGGGTGGGTGGGTGGGTGGACAATGAAACTGATGTGTGGATGGATGGGTGGATTTAAGAATGGATGAGAAAATGGGAAAACAATGGATGAATGGATGGATGGACAATGAAATTGATGTGTGGAAGAATGGGTGGATTTAAGAATGGATGAAAAGATGGAAAAACAATGGATGGATGGATGGACGCACAATGAAATTGATGTGTAGATGGATGGGTGGATTTACGAATGGATGAAAAGATGGAAAAACAATGGATGGATGGATGGACAATGAAATTGATGTGTGGAAGGATGGGTGGATTTAAGAATGGATGAAAAAATGGAAAAACAATGGATGGATGGATGGACGGACGCACAATGAAATTGATGTGTGGAAGAATGGGTGGATTTAAGAATGGATGAAAAGATGGAAAAACAATGGATGGATGGATGGATGGATGGACAATGAAATTGATGTGTGGAAGGATGGGTGGATTTACGAAAAGATGGAAAAACAATGGATGGATGGGTGGAGGAATGGACGAACAGATGGATGGAAAGACAAATAAATCGAAGTGTGGAAGGATGTATGGATGGACAAAATAATGACTGGATGGAAATATATTAGATGGAAGGACCAACAAAGCAGTGACCAGATGGATGGATGGACAGACAGATGTGTGAGCTGACCTTTGCGGTGTCCTGTCCAGCGTCCTTCACGTTTTGTCCCAGCAGTGAGAGGAGATGTTCGCCCCGTGGGTGATGATGAAGCTGATTCAGCCCATCCGCCCAGGACAGAGCGTTACTCAAAGTGCCCTGGCCATATTTCAGACCAATCACATCCATGAGAGACGCCAACAGGGCCGTCTGAAGGTCCTCCAACTGACCAGTCAACACCAGCAGGACAAAAGGACAGGCCTGTCCTGGAAAAACAATAGAAGAATATAAACCACATTTTTTCATTTCTTTTTTTTTTTTTAATTAAAAATAGAGCTTGTTTGTCTACAGCATTTAACTCAGATCAGATGGTGGATGATCCATCTAGAAATGCTCACTGTGTGGCCAAAGTTAATAATAATAATTAATAATATTAATAATAATAAAAAAGTTTGCAAAGACACATAATAGAACTCCAAACACATGAGCACCAGACTGAATGAATTAATCTTTTAATGGCCGCCGATCTCACACACACACACGCAAACCCACTGAAGGTAATGCCTGTATGTTAATGCTTTAATACTGGTTGATGGCTTGTCACACAAGCTTCAATAACCGCATGGTGCCATTAAAACTGTCTGCGCTCTCATTACAGAGATCAAGGGTGTGTGTGTAATGTGGAGGCCTATACTAAGCAGGGCTTGACACATGGTGATAATCACAGCCAATCAGAAAATAGGGTTAGATGTTTAATATACAGTTATAAGAAGCAGGATTTTGGACCAATGTTCAATGTTATTATTATCATTGATAACAATAACATTGAACACTATTTTTTTTTATTACATTTATTGTTATGCTGTTTGTTGTATAAATGTTAGTTATTGAAAATAATTCAGGTCGTTAGTATACTCTACAAGATGTGAGAGGGCAGCACTGAGTCGTATCGTTCCCAAGACTTTCGCTCTGAAGGATAGAAGAAGAAAAGTAATGGATCCGCAGTCGCGCGCACAGTTTAGGACAAGAACCAAAACAAAAACGATGAATGCTATGCTGCTTTCTTTTCTGTTTTTGGAACAGCTTGTGTTTTGCATTGTTCTATCCGCACTCTTCTTCGCCAACTGCACAACATATTGCCACCTAGTGGACGCTTCTGTCTTAACATTCACCTACCATCCATGTAAACAAAAATCGGGCAATTTCTTGGATCTAGTTCAAGAAATCTCCAGTAGACGCCTCACCTGAAGTGTGTACTGTGTGCAGCACGGACAGCTCTTTCTGAAGAAGCCTGGATTGAGCATCCGACACCACGAGGAAGAGGAGAGAAGGGGCGGGCTCTTCCGTGCTCGATAACAAACTGCCGTCACGGGACAGTCCGCCATCCCACACGCCGTACAAGCACAGCTGAGAGCATGACACGCTAACCGCTACCTCACCCTCCCCATCCACACCTACAAATACAAGAAACAAGCAGGATTATTTCCCTTTGGTTACAGATATTTGAACTACAGTATGACGAAGCTTCGCTAAAAAGTAAAAACAAAACTGTTGAGTAAATGATTCAATGATTTGCTACTTTTTTTTTTCTTGAGATTAATATAGTATGTATTACTATAATACATAGATAGTATAGTAGCCAGATATTATTAGAGGGAAGGACAAAACATTTGTGGTCTATTTTACTAGAGAAAATATTTGAATATTTCATCAAAATGCATTAACTATCTCGTCCTCCGTAAAGACTAACCCGTTCTGTGGACGTCGCTCAATTACATACTTAGTAGCTCCAATATTGCATGACGGATGAACAACGCAATGTTAAAAAGTTATGTTCTATATAGTTATACATATGTGTAGTATGATTGTAATCTGGACGTACTACAGTACGTTCATCATGTTGATCAACACATTCACAGCTTCTCTCCCGCCTTTTGGAATTTCGGTAGAAATAATAGGTCTAAACTCTTTTATAAATACTACCAAACTGGACATACTACTCTTTTCTTGTTTTTTGCTTACTATATAGGGATTTTCAGACACAGAATTAGACTGTGCAAGTTAATTATTAAAGCATAATGTTAAACAGCCAAGCTTCTTAGCCATTGATTTAAAGGAGTAGTTCACTTTTAAAAAAACTTTAGCTGATAATTTACTCACCCCCTTGTCATCCAAGATGTCCACGTCTTTCTTTCTTCAGTCGAAAAGAAATTAAGGTTTTTGATGAAAACATTCGAAAACATTCAAACATTTTGATGAAAACGAATCTTTTCCGAGTCAATTTGTTCATTTCGTTAGTTGAATGAACCAAATGACACGGAAAAAGATTCGTTTGAAAACGTATCTTTTTCTCTCCGTTTTGGCCTTCCGTCCACACTGAGACGCCGTTTTAAGTCAACAAAAACGTATCGTTTGGAAAACGCTCTCCGAAGTGGATAAATTTGAAAACGCCGTTTTCGCGTTGTAGTGTGGACCGTGAAACCGGAGGTTTTTCAAAACGATGACGTAAGTTTAGTCATGTGATCCATGTAGTACCAATAGATATTCATGTTTATCGGTATTGTGCCTGTTATGTGTTATTCATTTTTACACTATTGCTAAAACATGTTACTTTCTATGTTAATATGTGCTATTCTTCATAGCACAGTACTGCAAAGATAACAGATAATGTAGTCTACTCACATTTGCTGTCCTGCGGCAAAACAGGAGAGCAGTTGCGTTTTAGACCAAACATATGGTGACTGAATGCGACCTGGACGCGTCCGCGATGGTGAGATATTTTGCTAAATAAAATTATCCTGTTATTGTGCGATGACATTATTATTTATTTTCCCATCTGTATCATCTCAGTGAGCTTTTGTGAAGTTTCACGCATGCGCAGTAAAGTGAATTTAGAAGTTTCTCATCCACACTGAAACGTCGGAAAACACCTGAAAACGCTAGTGTGGACGGAGAGCGTTTTTAAACGAAAACCCCGTTTTCAAATGTATCCGGATTAATGTGGACGTAGCTTTATTCATCATCTGGTGTCGTTTAAAGCCCTTTGAACATTTTGCACTGAAACTATCTTTTGGACCCATTGAAGTCCATTATATGGAGAAAAATCCTGGAATGTTTTCATCAAAAACCTTAATTTCTTTTCGCCTGAAGAAAGAATGACATGGACATCTTGGATGACATGGGGGTGAGTAAATAATCAGCAAAAGTTTTTTTTAAAAGTGAACTACTCCTTTAACAAACTAGAAATGGCACATTCTAGTACGTAAAACACCCATCTGTTGCGATCTAAATCGCCACTACATGTTTTCTCTTGTTAAATATCCCTTTTCCCTCAGAAATACATCACCTTACTAAAGTCAACTAGTTCGAACTAACTTCTAGACATGCACGTCAACACTAACAGCTAAAAGCCGCAAACCTATCCCGAAAGCTGCTTCATTTGGCACAAATGATAATTGTCTCGAGTGGGTAGCTTATGTACAAAGACCATAGAGAGCTAAGAATAGAGAGCCACTTGTCTGAAACCCTCATAAGCATCTTATAATCATCTTATACACACACAGGTGCTCTATTGAACACATTCAGTAATACTGGGAATACTGAAGTCACGCAGTTCTCTGCTCTTCCTCTGTCTCACACACATAAATAGAGCCTTAATCTGAGCCGTCTTAACGGTGAAACTAAGCAAGAGGAGGGAGAGAGAGAGAGAGCGAGAGAGGGTCACAGACAGTTGAGGAGAGCTGTAACCCGGGACAGAACAGGGTGAAGGGTCAAAGAACTCTGCAGTCTGCTGGACACTGATCCAAAGAGCGAATCAGGTTCAATTACTCTTCTTCGCCACATGGGGCAGTCTTTGTATATAAACTATATATAAATCATCTGAAATGCTCACTGGATGTTTAAATTGTAAATCATTATTACACTAACTCACTCTTCTCTTTGCAAACATGCACGTGTCGTACAATATAATGCGAAACACCTGCTTAGACGAGTCTAGATTTCAACGCTCTTCACAGCTTGAGCACCAGACTGAAGAAATTAGTCCTTACAGTAATGATCTCACATACAGACGCACACATTTAATTTTCATTTTCAAATATATATTTATTAATTGTAACACTAGACGTAAACATATTATCAAATAAATGATTAAATAATTGTATTTTTTACATAGGTGTAAGCATATTAGCAAGTACATAATTCAATCATTTTATATTTATAATTCAACTCTAATTCGATTTTTCTTATATTTACTATTTGATATTCATTATAAAAATATTTTTCAAAATGATACGAGATGTAACTATGTTCTCAAATAATTAGCGTATCAATTATTAAATACATTATTGTATTAAATAATTTCATTGAATATTAAACGATTACATCTAATTTATTGTATTTAAAAAAAGTTATTTTAAAAATATTATTTTTAATTTGATACAATTCGGTGTAAATATATTAAATATTATTAATTATAATACATGTAATTAATTATTACATACTTTTGTTAATTACTATTTAGTGTTTAGATTTGACTATTTCAAAAGTAGTTATTAACTTAAATGTCGATTAGTCTTCTTTCTAGGTCGTTCCTTCACCTCATTTCTCAATCCCTATAATTTGTTTTCTAAAAAACATCAACACCATATTATTACTTGTAAATACCTTTCAGTGGTACAGAGATTCCTTCATCTGTGATCTATAAAAGAAAGAGGGAAAACAATGCATTGAGAGAAAAGCCAAACATGGACGGGACAACAAAAGACTTACTCCATTTAACAGATTGGAGATATAAAAGAGTCATTCAGCTGTTATTGTGCCACAGATGGAAAAGCAGAAAATAACACAGTCACATAAAAAAAGTGGTCAATGAACACAAACATTTTCAGGCTGGGATTCGTTCCGATAAAGACAACAAACGCTTGACACTTTCTCTCTGTTCTTGAGCTTCCTCGCTGTCTGCACTGGCAGTTTGTACTCTCTAGGTTTTGGAAAAGAGATAGTGCCCTGTTAAGCACATCATAAACACATCCTAAACAAACCGTCCTCTTCACGAGGCCTTAACTATTGTTAATGGCTTGT
The DNA here is from genome assembly GCF_988280905.1 of Pimephales promelas. Classification (NCBI taxonomy): domain Eukaryota; kingdom Metazoa; phylum Chordata; class Actinopteri; order Cypriniformes; family Leuciscidae; genus Pimephales; species Pimephales promelas. The sequence continues at coordinate 16,704,654 of NC_142770.1, read as the reverse complement.
AAAGAGAGAAGAAACCCCCTGAAAATAACACCGTGTCATGTACTGTTGAAGCATTACAGGACAAACACAGTCAGGGCCAGTTTAGGTTCCAGCCGTCGCCGTTGTCCTAATCAAAACTGCTTTCTGCCGCTCTGCAGTGTTTGGGGTTTAACAGTTGGAATTTTCTGGCAAACAACGGTTTCGTTGGTCTCTTAATCACATCTGCAGACCCACGTCGACTAGCTGTTGTTCTGTGGTTTGTAGCACGACCAGCCAATTAAAATACTGGAATAACAGATGTCCTTCATTAAACAAACAACAACAAAAATCGAAGTGCGTGATTGGCAAATGTGCAGGACGAAAGTGTTGGAAGCATGTGTTGGGAAAAAAGCTCCAGAGAGAACTGAAAGATCCACCAGATAAGAGACATGAAGGGGTCATGACATGTACTTTTTTTTTTTTTGATGTTGCTTGAGGTTCACAAAATTTTTTTTTTAAAATATGTGGAGAAACTAGTATTTCCAGACCCTCTGTCTGAAATGATCCCTTTTTAAAGGGATATTCACCCATGATTTACTCACCCTCAAGTCATCCTACTGTAGGTGTATATGACTTTCTATTTTTTTTATTTTTGGGTGACCTACCCCTTTAAGAGGCGGCTCTTATAAGGCTTATCAGTAAATAAATACCTCGTTTATTTATTTCACTTGAATAAAGTTTTATTTGATTATTCTCCGGTTCCTCCTTCCTTCTTCTTTGGACCTTACTACAATCATAATTGTGAATGATATTAGTTTCTCACCACAACGGTCCCGTTAGCCTGTGCCTCGACTGTGTCGTAATGAAGTCTGGTGAAGTCCAGCTCCATGATGGAAGGCACTTCAACTTTGGTTGTTGATCTTTCACCTCCTGCGTTTGCCTTTGGGCTCTTTTGGTTCCCCGACTGAAGCGTGAAGAAAGAGAAAGTCATGAGAGAGAGAGAGAAAAAAAGAGACCTTTACTTGTTGGATACAACATTGTTCGTGTCTCAAGTTTTTAAAAGCGTCAATGACCTTAAACATTACTTGCTTTTGATACATTATCAAAACCTATTATTATAGTCTCGTTGGTTTTACAGCATATATTTATAATATTAAGTCATTTTAAAGGATTTTTTATTATCAGTAAATCAATGAATAGCCAAAATAATCATTGACAATCGTAGATAAGTTGAATTTGATTTAAAATGCACCTGCACTGTTTAGTTTTTTTTTTTACTTTCAGTCTAATAAAACTCAATTTTTCCAGTCGTATTTTGTCATTGAAGATTTCGTGAACCCAATAGTGTTTATCGTCTCGTCTCATCTGTAAATTGCACTCGCTGTCGTCTGAATTGTGTTATTCTCATTTTCCTTGGACCTAACGGATATAAACAAAACCTGCTTTTCTTGAAATTACGAAAGACAAAAGCACAGCGTGTTTCTCATTTCGTCTGCATGTCAAACTGAAGGTGAATGTGAACTGATATTGAGTCGTATTGCTCAAGCCTCAAACATCCCGAGCCTGTGATCGAGAGCCCAAAGCTTCCCTCAAAGGCGTTTCGAGTTCAGAATTGAGCACAAATCCAAAATGCTGCGTTCCAAACTCACAAACCTCTCATACCAGAGAGCCATGATGGATTTTTTTCACCCGTCACGAAAAACGATGCTAACTGAAGATGTGTCCAGCTTGGACTAACAGTTCTAACCATTCTGACAATGGGCATTTGTTGAATCGTTGTTAAATTAAGACAAATTCAAAACTCCACAAACATACTGAATAAATCTAGACTTCAAAAGACAGATGTTCATGATTCTTCGGCATGGTTTCAAAGCTTCTTTAAGTGAAGAGTTACACACAAACGGGAGTATGTTAGGATAACACTGACGGGGACATTTAAAGAGCAATAAATGACGGAGCATGTTTACGATTCCACATTCATTAGCTATTCTGTCACAGAAAAGTATTCATTCACTACTGTTCGAAAGTTTGGGGTTAGACAGATATTTTTATATATTAATATTTTTAGATATTTTTAGACACTACATTGATAAAAAAAACTGACAGTAAATACATTTTATAACAGGTTTCTATTTCAATTAAATGTTCTTTTGAACTTTCTATTCATCAAAGAATCCTGTAGAAAAAAAAGATCACGGTTTATACCGTTTTCAACATTGATAATAATAATCAGAAATGTTGAGCATCAAATCAGCATATTAGAATGATTTCTGAAGGATCATGTGACACTGAAGACTGGAGTAATGATGCTGAAAATTCAGCTTTGATCACAGCAATAAATTAATTTTTTTTAAATTCTAAAATAGAAAATACGTATTTGAAATTATAATAATATTTATGACTAATATTCTAATATATGTAACTGTTTTGTATCTTTGCTAAAAATGAATGCAGCCTTAGTAAGAACTGAAAGACAATAGAAAATATCAACATGATTTTACATTATGAACATGCTTTTATTTTCAATGTAAACGTGTTAATGCATTTAGTTTATTTTGAAGGAAACTATATTCTATGTTTACATCATGTATGATAAATGTAAATATGCAAAAATTTCAATAACAAAACAACTTTACCCACAATTTATGTACTTAATTTCACATGTTTTTGACACTGACCTGTAAATTAATGTTTCGCCTAATGTGTTTGGCTGGTAGGTGGAATTTTTAAGAGGACCTGTTATGCTTTTTTATATGTATAGCTTTCTATAGTTACGTATACGTATAGTTCTGAAGTTACGAAGCAAAGTTTCACTCCAAAAGGAGTTCTTCTCTATATCTCCCTGAACGCCTTAAGGACCTTGCAGACTGAGTCCGAAATTCGCGTCCGAAATTTTCGCGCGTTAAAAAATAAATACGACCTCACGCTTGCACACTGCCTCCGAAACTTTCCGTCATTAAAAAAGTCCGTCATTAAAAAAAAAATCAAATCGGGTTCGATTTTCTGCGTTTTTCGCATCCGTAGCAAGCAGTTTGAATGGTGTTTTGACAATTCAGAGCCACCGAATCACGAATACGAAAAAACGCATACGAAAATTTCCGACTCAGTGTGCAATGGCCTTTAGTCTTGAGTTTTCTTCTGGGAACAAAAACATAACAACATTCGTTATTAAAGTAATACGCAAAATAAAATGGCGAGGCCTGTTAGAGTTAGTTAGTAGTGTATTAAAACTCGTGGTTATGGCAAGGGTGTGGCATTTCACAAACACGCTCGAAACAGTTGACCAATCAAAACACACTGGTCCAGCCGACCAATCAGAGCACATTGTGCTTTTCAGAAGGAGGGGCTTCATAGAGCCAGGAACTAAACAGGGGTGTGTTTCCCGAAAGCATCGTTAGCCAACTATGGTCGCAAGTTCCGTCGTTTTCCAATAGAGTTCAATGGAAATTTGCGACCAACTTGCGACCATAGTTGGCTAACGATGCTTTCGGGAAACGTAAAAAAACAGAGCGTTACTGACAGACTGAGAAGAGACAGAGCTGCAATAATGTAAAATATGTGAAAAAATACTATGTTTTTTTAAACATCAAAGCATGAAAAATTAGATCCCAAAATCAAAATCAAATCAGACATTGTAAAAGTCTATGTATAATTATGGCCTAATTAATTGTTGACTGTCACTAATAAATGTCACCAGATATTACTTTTGTTTAGCATCCCGGCTGGGTTTGATTCATAAATAAACTATTTGTAAAATAAATAAACTTCAGTAATCAGGTTTGAAGTGTGTGTGCTCAAAAATATTGTTTGTTACATCCAGTCATTAACTTGAATAGGGACATATCTTAAATCTACACCTTCTTTATCCGTTACCTGAGCGTCCCTGATCCCCTCAGAGATCCGCTGCTCTTGCAAACTTCCAGAGACGTCATTCATCTCTTCGGCTCCTTCATCATCGCTGGACAGCACGACTGAAGGGGAAAGAGATTGACCAATCAGAAACTATGAAGCACACTGAGTGTTCTTCGAATCACGAATTAAAACGTTTTGCACATCATCTGCCGATAATATAATTTGCGAGGAAAACTTTTTTATATTAAATTAGGAACGAATGAAGAATAGAAGCAGAGGTCTCAGACTTCTGGACCACACCACACGTGTCTAAACGTTCTGGACGATAAAAAACAACAAACTTCAGGCCTCTAGATAAACTTCTGATGCTACATTTTCCAATGAGGTAAATGCGAGTCTTGACAGATGTTTCCTTCAGTAAACAGTTTGTATGTGTATTTGAAAAGTTCACATGATTTACATCATCGAGGGTCAAATGGTCGTTTTTACACTGTGCTCTTACAATTCAATATTATGTTTCTAATAAAGTTACCGGCCAATTTTTACTTGCATTGGATGGGTGTTAATTTTGGACCGTGTATTTATTTTTTTCTCATCTTCTCTGTAGCAGAAGCTTCTCTTTGGCTGGGTCCCATAATGGGCTTTGGGAGAGAAATGGGGACATGGGTAATCCTCTCTCTTTTTTTTTCATCCTTCACCTCCTTCCCTTCCTCTTCCCGTCTACCAATTCATCAGAAAACAATAACAAATTCAATGCTGCCCATCTGGTTTTGCTAGATTAAAATGGCTCGAATTGGACATATTTGCAAACTAAGTGGACATTTGTTAGCTGTTCGAATCAATCCATTCAAATCCTCTTTGTCAGATCATCACTAGAGGAAAAAAAGTTGTTAGGAATGAAATAATTACGGAAAAACATCATAAAACTAGTCGTGAAGCCGTATGATTGGATTGGAGGACAAACTTTGGGCCAAATCTTTTCAATGAATCAGTTGATATGGTTCACAAAACCAGTTTGAATGAACTCATTGACTTAAAGATCCAGACAGGAACAGAAGGTGCATAATTAATGACAGAATTACATTTTTTTTGGGTGAACTATTCCTTTAACGGCTACTAAGTCCTCGCTGATCATGAGGAGGAGGACGGTACATCTGCGCTCCTCTCTAGCAGAGAGAGGTGTAATGGGCTTTACTCAGACCTTGAGGTCAGGATTGTAGTAATCTAGATTGTGAGAGTGAATGTTGCTATTCTGCACACCTCACACTTAAAGACATTAATCTTTATAAGGTCATCCTTCATCCAATGACAGCTCAGAACAGACGCCACCTCCAAGCACAATGGGACCGTCCGTCTCGGAAAAGACTTATTTTTTTTTTTATAAGCTGGGTTAATTCAGTTTCACTCTCTTTTTTACGTTCACACTTAATCTGCATTTCTAAATCCAGATCCCACTTTGTGCATTGGTGGAAATTTCCTAATTTATTTAGGGATGATGCACTATACTATATGTTTAGGGATGTTGGTTGAGGACATTCCCCCTTCCATATGCTATATAAAACGTCAAGTGCTGTCAAACAATATTTAATCGCGATTAATGTCATAGTTAACTCGCGCTTAATTGCACATTTTTCGTCTGTTGATTTCTTTTTGTCCCGTTATTTTTTTCTCATTATAATGCTCTTATCAACATGAAAAAGTGGATCGGCTTGCTTTGTGCAAATGTTTTTTATTGAAAACAACGTTGGCATGTACGGTGTTCAATTTCACACTAGCATTCTCACTTGGAGCAAATAATCTCTCACACAATGTAACACTGTCCAGCAATAAAAGGGTGAAAGAAATCCCGACGAGGGGTTGGAGAGTTCGCATCAGGTGGTGTTTCAGACTGGACCTGCTGCGTGCGACGATGATAGCTCAGTTCACAATGACAAAACACACTGATGACTTTGGTCTTGTCAGTGGAATTTGGCAAATTTTAAAAGTAAAATTTCCATTCAGAATCTTATTGGCATCCATTTCGGCGTCTCGCGCCAACTATTAACCAACTATTTGGCCGTCTCGCAACCCTTAACAAGTGTGTGTGGTGTCGTGCCTGTTGTTTTGCTTCTGGTCTAGCTAGCTAGATCCACTTGCGCTTTGGTCGATGAAGCAACAAAACGTCCTCGCGCGGCACAAGCCATTGAAAAGAATAGTTTATGGCGCAGCGCTGCATCCTGTTGCAAAAGCATGTGAAAAAAAACCTACAAAGTTTGCTAGGCCAAAAAGGCTGTTAATCGTGCGATAAAAACATTGACGCCATTAAAATGGGTTTGCGTTAATGCCGTTAATAACGCGTTTAACTGACAGCCCTACTGGTCAATAGCATTTATCACAAATAGGCTTTTTTTGTTTCCCGTTAGGTTAATTCAGTTTCACTTTCTTTTAAGTTACCACTAAATGTGAATTTCTTAATCCAAATTCTACTTCGTCCATTGGTGAAAGTTAACTAAATTATTTAGGGATGCACTATAGTCCCTTTTCCACCAGAGCATTTTGAGAGCCAATTCGGAGCCGGTGCCTGCGCGCGAATCAGTTCTTTGTGTTTCGACAGCCAAAGAACCGGTTCTCGGCCAGGAGAACTGGTTCCAAAGCGGCACCAACTCTTTGCTGGACTAGAACCGTTCTTTTACCACGTCATGTTCACGTCGGGGGCTGGGGCGGGTTTAGATGTGTTCTAAACATCTTTTCTGACCATAATAAAGGATCACAAAGCCAAAAGAAACATTTGCAGAGAGTTCGCCTTTGTAACCGTTATGCTAACGCAAGCAGTTCTATTTTTGTAATTGTTTTATTGAAGACATAAGTAAAGAAGAAAACAGTCACAATATAGAACAAATAAATGGAAATAAAAAAAAGACACAAGACAGGGGTACATAACTTATCAGAAAAGATTACATATCAAACGAAAAGATTAAAAGACTTACATATTTCAATTGTTTTTAAAGCTTTCTTGGTACACGAGTTAGAGATAATCCGAAAGTAATGTGTATTTGCAAGCGTTTCTAGCTAAGACGTATGGCGACGTACACAGTGATGTAACGACGTCGTTCCCTGGGCGCTCTAGTCAGTGGAAAAACAAACAGGTTCTGAAGCGGTTCGCAAGTTAAACCAACTCCGAACCAACTTTGAACCAGCACCAGTTCCGAACCAGTTCTTTTTTAGGTGGAAAAGGGGTATATGTATCTGTCAGGTTAATTAAGTACGGTCACACTCACATACAATCAGTATTTCTTAATCAAGACATGTTTTTTTTATAGAATCAATCAAAATCAGAAATGTAATTGTGCATGTTAATTTCCCCTTCTTTTACATTTAGATTTCCTTTTGCTGTCATCGAACGCTCACGGTTAATCTTTAGAAACACTAATAATTTAAAAACACTATTAAATCTTTAACAAATCTCAAGATGATTATCCATTTTTATAATGTAAATTCTAATGTTGTGATGCCTAAATTTACTTGTAGCATTTATTGATTTTAGTTTTTAGATTTTTAGCCACAAAAAAAAAATAATATGATCAGCTTATCGTATTTGTCCGAATAAATGTAATTTTGGTGCATCTTTATTTGTATTTATTATTTTTACTTACTATAAATCTTAACAATCCCCTAAACCAAAGTTCTTTGATGGCACAAGTCATATTTGGGGTCTAAAATGTCATTAAGACTTGAAGTTTTTGACTAAGTATGCAAACACCCAGATCACCATAGCAATTTCACAGCAACGTTCTGGAAACTCCCTGTGGTTACAAATGTTGCACAGACAAGCAACATTCACATTTTTGTTAGAAAATGTACATATCTAGTTGGTTGAGTTATTGTGACCTCCTGACCATTTCCAAAAACCAAAATCTGGTGCCTCTGTCAATCAGTGTGTTTAAGACACACGTCTTCCATTAAAGGCAAAGGCAGCAAGTTCACTTTTTTCAAGTGTTTATGGGGTAAGCTGGCATGCACAGCATGCAAAAACTGTTAAACAAACTACCCAGCACCCTGGAGGGTAAGAAAGTTTAAATAAGGCTAGCTTGCCTTCAATGTTTGAGAAGTGGTGGAAAGACTCGAATAAAAAAAACAAACAACAAACAAACGTACTTGGCTCTGTGGAGCTGGGCTTGGTTCTCTTGTAGGTCGCGCAGAACCCGTGGGGCTTCCTCCTCAATCCGTTGCTGTAAACAGACCCAAACGGGTCTTTGCGCTTGGCCTTTGGTGGGGAAATCAGCAGGTCTTTTTTAACAGGCACAGAGGTGGTAGCTCTTTCTCCAGAGGACCTGAGATGCCTAGTTTGAGCTTCCTGAACGTTACGGCCTGAATGGAGGCTGGATTTGTGATTGGACGGTTTGGAAACAGATTCTTCATTCGACACATTTCCATTCTTGTTTTTGCTTGATGCATTCTGGGGTCAAAATGCAAGGGACAACAACGAATAAAATGGTTACAGGTGGCATAAAGGCTCCTTTTGATATATCTAATATTTCAATATTTATTAGGTAACATGACTGAACGCTTCAGAAAGGCTACAAAGCAACTTGAACTGTAGAACTATGCCTTTAATATTTATGACCTAAGACTTTGCAATATTTGTAGTATTGACATCAGTTCCCATTTCAAGCTAATGAATATTTAAGAAGCCCTACCATAAAGGCTCAGATCATGAATATTAAGTAATAGGAGGGTTTTGAGGGAACGTCACATCAGTATGACATCATGCATATTTATTATGCATATTATGGTGAAGGTATGCTTCATGAATATTAATTAGGTAACATGACTGGATGATCAGTGTGACCTCATTTACATTTATAAATAAATTGTTCTGGATGCTCTAGGATGGTTAAAAAGCAATGTCAGACCTAATTCATATTTATTAGTCGACTTTTCCATTGTAGGATTTGTAAATTTACAGCCAGTGTACCAAGGACGTTATGACCCAAGGCATATTTACAACCCTTACTTAGGGATTAAATCAAGAATATTATCTACATACTTCTGAAAATTTATGAGGTAACCTCAGGATAACCTAATTTATATTTATGAGCCAAAACTGCGGCGTAGTTCATTTTTCAAGTAGCAACATTGCTTTGAACCAACTAATATTAACAAGTCCTATTATGGTGAAGGTTTGTCTCATGAATATTAATTAGGTAACAGGACAGGAAGGTTATTAAGCAAATTAAGCGTGACCTCATTCAAACGGATGACATTGTACAAGCAGCTATGACATAATCAGACAGCCTTGATTAATATTCATGAGCTAAGGCGTTACCATGAACTATATTATGTTAAAATTCTGCCTCATAAATATAAATTAGTTCAAACTGACGTTCCCTCATAACCTTCCTGGGTACAATGGTGAATTCATGATTACTACTTATGTAACATGACTGGATGCTCCAGTAAACAACACCAGTATCTAATTAATATTCATTAGCTAAAACGTCACCATAGAAAGGTACTTTATTGAGGTCTGGACTTCACTGGCTCTCACTGAATGACAAGAACCCCATCTCACCTCAGAGAGGCCACAAACAGAACGCGCGGGCTTTAATTTGCGGTCAGTCTGCGAGACGTGATCCACGTCTTCTGGAGTAGACGACCGCGAAGTCTCCTTCGCCGGAGAACTGCCTTGCGTCTCTTCCGTTTCTTCATCCTCGTGGAAAAGCCTGCACGCCTCCAGTTGCCCCGAGTCCAGGCCTAACAAGATGGAATGATGGGGAACTTGGTTAAATAAATAAAAAAAAGAAGAAGAAAATTCTGGGGCTTTACAAGCAGCACATAACCTTCTCCTAATGACTTTTATGCACTCTCCAGTACATATAAAATGGCCTTATTGAGCAAATATCATTCCTCCACCTTGGTGGAGGTCACATCAGCCATGAAACGGGGCTAAATCGCCCAGATCTCCTGAGACGTGGAACTAGACAGAGTATCAGCGAGAGGGCCAGCAAGAAAGAGAGCTGCAGGACCATTTTAACAGATCCATAAAGTTAAGCATTTGTTTATTTATCAGCGATCCGAAGCCAGGAAAACTCCGATGCCGTCCAATATTATGCAGAGCAGGGAGTGAAGGAGGGTCAAAGGAAAGGAGACAGCTGCGAGATGTTAAACATAGCGCCTGAAGCACAATGGAGGGAAAGAAGAAAGAGACAAAGCTAATCATTAAGGTACTTAGAGATGCAAAGCCCAAAAACTGAGTATTTTCCCTCATTAGCTTCTTGATAATCTACATCAGATATCTCGGCCAAAGTTTACAGTTTACTTTAACTGCTTATTTAGTTTAACGATCCAACTCATTAGGGAGAAACCAAAGTCTCTTTCTGAATTACGCAGGAACTTGTTTGTGTTTTTGGCAAGAATCAGTATATAGGTCAATTTTAGTTTTCATTTATGCTTACTTTTATTTTGTATTTTTATATTTTCTGAAGATTGTGGTGTACATGTGCAAAACTGAGTGCCACAGTTCGAAAGTGGTTGCCAAGTCATAAAAAGGTGTAAATAATAAAATATATAATTAATTAAATAATAATATTTGATTATATAAATATTTAAAATGTTAATAATAGGACAGTATAACTAAACTATATTAAACTATATATTATTAAAGCTATCTACACCTTGGTTTGTATTATATAAGTATATATTTAAAAAAAAAAAGATATATTTATATAAATACAATTAACTAGATATCTATTATTTATTAAATATATATAAATAAATGTATAGTAAAATAAATGTTAAAAAAGTGTAAAAGAGAAAGATTGAATCAAGATTGAATGTGAATCCAAGAAAAGAGTGAAACCGATCCAAAAATTCCATCTTTATTTCTCAATCCAGATTTCACTTTCTCTTTTCCACTTTTTGAACATCAAGAAAAGAGTGAAACCGAATTAACCCGACAGGTGAGAAGAGAAACGTAACAAACCAAGACGGTTTTGCTCGTTCATTAAAAGCCTAAAAGCATTTTGCACTGCCCTAAAGCACTTGTCTTATTATCGTTAATAAAGGGTATGTTTATACGGCAACTGTGCACTAAAAATTGATTTTTTTTTTCTTTTGTCTGGTTTTTTGTGTCCAAAAACATTGTTAAAACAATGTCTGTTCACAAGGATCCATGAAAACGACTAAAAACGCTGTATTTTGTAGATGGCGATGTCACTTTTTAAAGAAACACACCTATAGACTGAACACCTAATAGCTGTGTATGACATCACCATGTGCACAAATACACATTTTTGTAGTTTACATGGAGAGGGTAATGGTATCGTTTTCAAAAACGTGCAATTTGAAACACGTTTTCAAAACTTTTCAGGCCCCCAAAACGGCATTGTCGGGTAAATGAATGTAATATTAATATTTCAGTTAGTTTCAAAAGCAGCATTTCTAATTTTCATTTAGTTTGAGTTGCTTAGTAAAATTTACAAGTGCTGTAAAATCGATTCGCTTATGACATAAAAGTTGTCTTCTACATAATATTATGCCATATATATTATATTTATATACGACTATGGGTGTGTGTGCACGTGTCATAAACAAAATCGTTTATGTTAGATGCGATTAACCGCGATTCATCGATCTGACAGGACTAAAAATTACTAAAAAGGGGGTGTTGGGGTGACCTACTGCAAAAATATATTAGTGACCCTAAAATAACCCAGGGATGTACCTCTACGAATCTTGAACGAGCTTTCAGACACCCCGGACTGGTTCTCGTCATGGCTGAGAAGAGTATCCGATGCTCGTTTGGGTCTCCAACTGAAACACATACACACACACGTTATAAAACCCACTAAATCATCCCAATATCTTCTCCTCTGGACCATGTGCACTAACCCCCACACCACAGTTCAGATTCCCACCTGCTATTTCCTGGGAAGTCTCTCGCTGTGGTGGGAGTTTGACATCGGGGTCTGAACCCTGTCGTCTCGGACACCTTATTAGGTGTCCCGTTAACTCGAAGAGGGCTGATTTTTATTGGCTTTCTGTTCATTTTAAAAGTAACCAGTTCACGTGTGGCTCCTTTGGGAAGGTTATCTGAGCAGGTGCGCGGGACGCGGCCTGGCGTCCGCGCGTCAGGTGAAAGATCCGGTCTCTCACTGCTGAGGGATGTTCTGATGGGTCTGAAACAGAACAAAAATGGACACAAATATAAATAAAATGAGCCGTTATGCAATTGATAATGATATTTTGCTCTTTAAATGTGGCTCATATCCTTGTTGCAATGTACTGCAAGTCTGACTACAGTAGGTTTAATACATAGGGTTAGGGATTGTTTCAATTCGGCTCAGATGTCCTCAGCAAATGGCAGAAGTAAATAAACAGCTCCATCTAGTGATGGTTTAGCCTATATGAAGTCTTACCTCACCGATTCACTCCTCTGTCTGTCTTTTGACAGCATATTTCCATTAGAACTGGATTTATGAAGCTTTCGTCCATTAAGAGTGGTTGAACCCCATTGCATCTGTGGAACGAGAAATGTTTGAAGAGCAGTGACTTTTAGGAGTTTTATTCTCTCAGATGAGAATGTAAATGGGGAATTTGTATTGGCTGATTATATGGACATTTGTTTATGAGTGTGTATGATGTTGTCATCACCTTGTGTGTGTTGCTGTCCTGCAGTCGTGACAGTGGAGACTGCATGTCAAGACTGCATGAATCTGACGGCTGCTTCTTTTTGGGGATTCTGAACTGGACATCCATCTGCAAAAAATACAATAATTGTTACGATTTTAAAGTCATAATGTATTTGTAACTCAGTTCAATTTTACACCATGAGAAATCAACTTTATCCACTATAACAGATGTATTATTTGTAAAAACAGGGGTTCTGGAGGTTTAAAATGCAAGACTTTTTTAAGAACATTTAAGGAATAAATTGAAGTTTTTAAAGAAAAATTGAACAATTCTCAAATTCAAACGTCTAGGAAGCACACAATGAGTTAACAAAATACAACTTCCAACAGATCTCCATTAGTTTTTAATTAATTTTACACTTGAATATTCCACTAGAATATGGGAATAGCCATAACTTTTAGTGTGCCTGCAATAAAAAAATTAAAAATATCAAATTGTTCCAGTACAAATGTCTAAAGATTCATAATTCAAAGTACATTTACTTGAGAAACAAATTCAGTGAAATTGATCAAAATGAAGTGACTTAAAGGTTAAAACAAGAACAAACCAATATGACAATATGGTTAAAACAAAAAGTCATACCCCACTGACAGATATTAATATTTGATTTAAGCATAAATTCAGAAATCATTTAATATATTTCTCAGAAAACAAGACTTTGTATCTTCATTTTACATCTCAAGTAAATGTATCGGGATTTAAGAATATTAAATGATATCTGTATTAGAAAATAAGTGAGAAACATGGAAGAAGATATAAAAAAATGTTTTTAAGACTATTTCTCAATAAATATTTTAATTTTATTTTCCCTGTTTTTTTATACACTAAACCAAAAACGTGTTTCTCTGAACTCAAATTACTTGATATTGTTTAACATAATGCACGATTATTGACTATTACAGTCAATTATTACAATGAATCACTTTCGAAAAGAAAAACAAACTTAAGTTTTACGAATAAAATAAGTTCTTAAATATATATAAATATACAGATATTCTGCTACAATTTACACATGCAGTTTGATCTTTAAAAAGGTACTGAATGTTCTAAATAATAATAGTAATTATATTAATTGTCATATTGGTAGCCTAGCCTTAATTTTTTAAGTTCGTCTTTCCAAGTAGCTCAGGTTTGTGATCACCGTTTCTTTCTTCCATAATTATTATTCATGCAGATTTTAATTTAGAAATTAGACTGGTGTACTTCATCTGTGTACTTCATTTAGAAATTAGACTAGTGTACTTCATCTGTATGTAAACCAGTGACCAAACCTGTGAAATATATCAGAACAATCCAGTAACCTTAAACGTCCTTAAATCCCTCATTCATATTGGGTTGATATTTTGAAGACTGTTTAGATGTTTGTTTATATATATATATATATATATATATATATATATATATATATATATATATATATATATATATGTACAGTCACTAATCAAACACAGATACGAATATAACACACACCACGCACGAGCTAATCTTATATAATAGAAATAGTTATGATAATATAAGTGTCTAGAACCTCTAGAGATCATGAACGTGATTAATAACAAACAGTTTAAGCTTTTAGCCTTAAGGCTGTTCAACTCCAGGGCCATAAATATTAACGTTGCACAGCTGATAGTGGTCTATAAGGTTCATAAATGCCATACTTACAGCACACACCTGTCTGAGACTCGCTTGATAAATATCAGGCATGGGCTATGAACGGGTAAAGGCACTGATAAATCATTCTGGTCAGCAGAATATCAATAAGTGCACTAAGAAGTGAGCATCCCTCTTTCTGTTTATGTCCGACGTTTTTTGTTTTTTTTTCTTCTTCTTCTTCTGCAGTTGAAAGATGTGGCGGGTAAAGAATCGTAATCGTTATTGCGCCATCTGGTGTTCAGCTGGAGGGACAGAACCAAGCATCATTTGTTCAGCGCTTGTTTCTAATACAATAATATTCAAATAAATGTGAAGATTATAGCAAATTAAATCAAGAATTTCAACAAAATTCGATAACTCCTGTTTTACACAGCCCAATTTCACAACACCGGTAACAACAGCCCATGTTCCTCATGAAATGATTGACAAATTCCTTGAAAAAGCCAAAACACAATGAAAAGTGAGTAGGTGAAAGGGACAACACATTAGTCGGGAGAAAATAACAGTAAAAGATAATCACAAAGCTAACAGTAATGCAATTGGTGATGGTCAGTAGATCACCACATCATTTCTGCCTGCATCACACACACAAAAAAATCAAACATTTACTACAAATAGAATAACAATGTATATTAGCTGACATGTTTTAGTCTTTAGTTTTATTATATTTTAATTAATCTTGACTGTTAAACTTTTTGCCAAATTATTAGCCAATTATTTGCAGACATAATGTCAATGCTGTAAATTTGTGCGTTAGCACAATTCATTTGGAAATAATTGGTTCACAATTTGGTAAAATAATTTGGCACAGCAACAAATTTGGTTGGGTACAAAAGCGCCATCTAGCGCATGGTTATCAAAACTGCAACGGGATTTCCCCTCTTTGTTATGGATACGCTTCACTGTTAAATTTCAGCTGAAATTTCAGCTTAATTCCTCCAATAACTATATATTTGCATTATTATAAATTTGTACATCATGCTCAAAAGGTACGTTGTGCTGACTTTGTCGTCGTTGTTGTGCAGTAGAGCTCTTTATCCTCTGGCCTTCTTCAGAACAGAGGCGCTTTGTTAGGATTATTATTCTGCTAGGATTGCTAGCAGAATGCGTGGTGCTATAGATATTCCTACATTAACGATGATAACGTGTCTTAAATATCCCCAGCAACGGAGAAATGTCATTTCCGTTAAAAAATCGGCTGTTTGCGCAGATATGCAACGTTAATGTAACGTTACATTAGCTGTTATTTGTAATAACTAGCTTGCCAGGCTAATTAAACATAAACAAGCTGGAATTCGTGAAAACTGAATTAAAGTAAATCAAATGTTATCGAATGTATGCCTTCATCAAATAACTTTTTTTGTATGTCGTGCTGATATTTGTTTGTATTATTATTATTATTATATGTGACGTCAACCGGCACCTGCTGTTGCATAACAGATCAATTCATATTGATGAATGCAACAATTGTATTGTATAATGCAAGAATTGTCTGTTTTAAAAGATTTTAAATGATCTAAATACACCCGTTGGTGTAATGTAGGCTATATAAATGTCAAACTGGCACAGAATTGCACAAAAAAACTGTGACGTTATCTTCACACTTGACGCTGCCTGTCAATATAAACTGCAAGTTTCATCATCCACTTTTGTCACCATAAATGACGTTTTGTTGACCTCTGTGTCACTGTTACACCTGTTGTTGAAGTCTTATTCCCCTCAGGAAAAGATATAACTAGTACCCTGAGGCATATCTTTAATATTGGGAATAGTAGTTATCATAGTTTAATGTTTCTGTATGACTGTTTTTGCATTTGTTTTTGCAGTGTGTTGCTCGTCTGTTTCTTTATACTAGTTTTAAATGAAGGTAAGCACAAAATATTGCAGATATTTATTTGAATCAGCTTGGAAGTCAACATTGACTTCAGTCTTTCACATGTTCATGGTCTGTCTGCTTTTGTTTCAGCATCCGTTCAGGAAACCGTTCAGGTTTTTATCGGAGATTCTGTAGTTTTGCCGTGTCGTTCTCCCAGGCAACCTGCCAAATTTACTGCATACTGGAGATATGAGGACAGCAAGAATGTTTATGACATACAAGATGGCGTAGCATCGACTAAGGAGCAGGAGCCAGTTTACAAAAGCAGAACCGAAAGTTTTCCTGCAGAATATTCAAAAGGAAACTTCTCCCTCAAACTTAGGAAACTTCAGAATATTGATGCAGGGTCGTTCTGCTGCTTCCTCCCTGAGTTTAATTCTGTTCAAATATGCACAGTGCTTCAAGTCAAAGGTGCGATGAGTTGGTTGGCATTATTAGCTCTTAAAATTCTTGATGTTAAACATCAGTGAGTGTGGCGAAGTGTAGTGAATATAAAATGTTTAATGTTCAGACTAAAAGACAAGTGCACAGTGAGCTGTTTATGTCCTGAATGTAAACACTGGGGTTTGATGGCACTCATAAATGAGCTGTTTAGTGAGGAGGAAGTGTACTGTGGCCGAGAAGTTCAACATCGCATGTTTGAGACCAAATAATACAACAATTTTGAAAAAAAAAACAAAAACCAAAAAAAAAAAAACCACAAAAAAAAACCTGATTTGACAAACAAAATAACCAGTCTGACACTATAGGCCTATTGTACATTCTAAAAAAAAATTATCAGATAAATTATCTAAAAACCAAATAAATAACTAATATAAAAAATAACACATTTGACAAAAAATAAATAAATAAATAACCAGTCTGACAAACAAAATAACAACAAAAATAAACAAATTTGACAAAAAAAAATCGGTAACACTTTAGAATACTGTATCTTACTTACTGCAGAATTAATAAGGAATTATTGACGAACTAATAGGTAATTCTTCATTAACTACTTCTTCACTACTGTTAACTACTAAGGAAGATGTGTTAACTAATCAGTATGTAATATAATTGTATGATTGTGTTAAGTATCAGTTAGTTAATCAATAACTAATGAATTCTGTCATACCTCCTGAAGAACTACTATTAATTATCTACTAATTAAGGTTCAAGAAAAATAACTAAGAAGTAACTACTGAACAGTCATACAAAACTAACCTCAGATTATTTGTATATTTTATATACAGTACTGTGTGTGTCTGTTTTCCTCAGCATAGAATGCCACTGAGTAAATTCATGTATTTGAGGCAACGACTGAGGGAAACTGAAAATATAGAGAAATTATTAGTAATTAATAAATAAGTATCAAATAATTCTGCAGGAATTACTTAGAAGCTGGAACAGTATTCTAAAGTGAAAATATAGGGAACCCATTAGTAATTAATAAAGAATTATCAAATAATTATCTAGGAATTAGGCTACTTATAACCTGAAACAGTCTTCTAAAGTGAAAATATAAGGAACTTATTAGTAATTAATAATTAACTTTTAAATAGTTCTTCAGGAATTACTTAGAACCTGGAACAGTATTCTAAAGTGAAAATACAGGGAACCCATTAGTAATTAATAAATAATTATCAAATTAATTATCTAGGAATTAGGCTACTTATAACCTGAAACAGTCTTCTAAAGTAAAAATATAAGGAACTTATTAGTAATTAATAAATAATTATTAGATAGTCCTTCAGGAATTACTTAGAACCTGGAACAGTATTCTAAAGTGACAATATAGGGAACCCATTAGTAATTAATAAAGAATTACCACATACTTCTGACTCAAATCAAACTTACTGTAAATAAAAAAATATTAGCCTATATATATATATATATTAACGTAATCATCTAAACCTTTGTAAAATACACGACAGTTACTTGCGACAAAGGCGAAGAGAAGTGAAAAAGGCAACAGTGGCAAGGAACCAAAACTCCATCAGGTGACGGAATGGAGAAAAAAACCTTGGGAGAACCCAGGCTCAGTGTACGTGGCTACCGCCATATTGCCGGAACTTGAATGGTGCAAAAGAAGTTTAAAATGTATAAGAACTAAGTATAATAATAAGGTGTTATATACATGAGATGTTTTTGCTTATTTGCAGATCATAGCCTATAGGTAAATGTCTGCACTTATTTTTCTTATTAGTGCTGAAGAATGACAAACTGACTACTGTGTATGAGTGTTAATTAGTAGTTACTTCATAGTTATATTTCGTGAACCTTAATTAATAGATAATTAATAGTAGTTCTTCGGGAAGTATGACAGAATTCATTAGCTATTGATTAACTAACTGATACTTAACACAATCATAAAATTATATTACATACTGATTAGTTAACACATCTTCCTTAGTAGTTAACAGTAGTGACTTAAGTGTTAATAAAGAATTACCTATTAGTTCTTCATTAATTCCTTATTAGTTATGCAGTAAGTAAGATACAGTATTCTAAAGTGTTACCAAAAAATCTAACAAAACAAAAAACAGTCTGACAAACAAAGTAACTACTTTTAAAAGAAATCAAATCTGACAAAATACATTCTAAAACAAAATAACCAGTTTGGCAAAAAAATAAAATAAATAAGTAAATAACCGACTATAAACAAAATAACAAATTAATACAACAAAAAAATCAATTTGACAAAAAAAAACACTCTGACGAACAAAATAACAACTTCTAAAACAAAACATAAAATCTGACAAAATACATTCTAAAACAAAATAACCAGTTTGGCAAATAAAATGGAAAATAAATAAATAAATAACAGACTATAAACTAAATAACAAATGAAAATAACAAAAAAAGCAAATTTGACCAAAAAAAAAAAAAATCAAACAAAACAAACAAACAAACAAAAAAAAACATTCTGACAAACAAAATAACTTAAATACTTCTAAAACAAAATATCAAATCTGACTAAATAAATTCTAAAACAAAATAACCAGTTTGGCAAACAAAATGTAAAATAAATAAATAACAGACCATAAACTAAATAAATTAATATAACAAAAAAAAATATAAACAAATTTGATGAAAAATCAAACGAAACCAAAAACAGTCTGACAAACAAAATAACTACTTCTAAAACAAAAAAAAAAAACAGTTTGGCAAACAAAATGTAAAATAAATAAATAAATAACAGACTATAAACTAAAAAACAAATTAATATAACAAAAAATAAACAAATTTGACAAAATATCAAAAAAAAAACAGTCTGACAAACAAAATAACTGCTTCTAAAACAAAATATCAAATCTGACTAAATAAATTCTAAAGCAAAATAACCTGTTTGGCAAACAAAATGGTCTGTGTACCTTCCGATAATTTTTGGATTTTTGTTTTGTTTGGAAATGATCACTTTCGTTTGGTGTTGTTGCTTTCAGCACAGACTTTACACACTTCTCCTCTGGGGTTTTAGTGCATTCACTAATGAGTCAGTACTAGCCTACATGCTACTGTTTTTTCATTGTTTTTTCATTGTTTTTTGTATTTTAGAAAAATCAAGGGGAATCCAAGAGAAGCCTGGCTTTAACCGTGGCATTGAATCCAAAGCGGAGAGGCTTGTCTCTCTGTTGAATCCTCTCTTTGCTGCGACTATTCTGCTCTGGTTGTGTGTGGTGATTATGGGTAGTTAAGCAGTGTGCTTGCTAAGCTGAGCTTTTACTTTGCAATATATGACTATAGTCAAACCTGGAAACGAAACCTGTTTCCTGCTGGACCAGAGTAAGAACCACAAAATTACATTTTTATGTTCAGCAGTTCATCAAGATGCAATTTTGTTAACATTTAGACGCACACGCGACATATCCGACATGTTACAGATCTTACTCTGGGCAGATGCTATAAACACAGTCTGTTCACTGGACTGCACTTTAGATCTGCCATTCAGCTAGAAATGTGGCTTTCAGGGAATATTTCCAGTGGACAAAACCAATAAATGTTTAGCAATAATTAACACTTGTTCATTCACATAAATCAAAACATGGCATCTAACCTGACGAGGTCTATCGTTTCCGTTCTTCAATAATTTAGAAATTTTGATGTGATGCAGTGCTTTTGTTGTGCGATATGAGTTTACTAAATTATTTAAAGATTGTACTACTTTTGAACTACTACTGTTTATATCAATTTTGTTGCTTTATTTATTTATTTATTTATTTATTTTAAAATAAGCTAATTCATTCCACCTATTTAATTGATTTGATGTATATAATTTATTTAACTTATTCAAAAAGTTGTTCTGTAAACCTGTCAAAACATAAGCAGTGCTGCCTGCAATAAGTGCAAGTGAATGAGTTCTGGTATCTTCTGTTGGTGTTGTTTTTGTTTTTTTTTACTAGTTTTGACTAAATTAACTGCATTGTGACTACTATTTCCATTAAAACTAAAGGTGGGACCAAGAACTGACAGTTTTATCAGAAGAGGCCGTCTTAATGACATGTAAAGAGACCAATTAGTTTGTTGTGTTTTCCATTCCACTAAGAGGAGGGTTGATCTGAAATAGGTGATGTCACAATATTAGGCACATGTTTTGATGGTACCATGTGAAACCTCCGTTTATTTAGTGTATCAGTTCTGTAACTCTTGAATGTCTTGTGTTCAGAAATAAACGAGCCATCCTCCTTATGTCATCGTTTCTTCTTCCACTTGCAGTATCATCCTCCATCAGTCTGCATGTTCACTACAGAAATGGTCCAATAATAGGCGATACAGTATGGCGGCTGATCTTATATTTTTTTCTAAGCCACTGACATGGTTTTATACGTTTTAATGTATTTGTAGAAAACTACTACTCGTATCTTGGTGCACCTTCTATATATGTATGGATCATGTATCACTACTTGATATAGTGCTATATGGTATTTTTTGAAAAACATAGTGTCACTTTAAATGAATTTGCAATGTAAAATTAATTCACCTTAATCAGAAATCATAATATTGTACATAATTGATCATTTTAAAGAACATCATGATAAGTTTATAATTCAAAGGCATTACCCCTATTTATTTTTTATTTTTTTGGTTTACAAGTTTATTTATTTTTTGCATTATATATAGTTTACATTTATGATATCGTCACTGCTAAAACACTGCTATATTGCTTATAATTCCATCCCAAATGGTCCCAAAGGAAATACGTAATATGTAATTTACCGATACAATAAAGATTGTCCAGTTTATTATAGGGTTAATATTATATGGTTTTATTTTCACACACTGACAGAAATGACAATGACAACAAACATTGATGAACGGCAAGTTGTGCTTGATAAAATGAAATCAGTATTATGATATATGTCAAGTAATTTAGGTTCCTTTCCTTGCTTATACATGTAGAGGGAGTCACGAGAGAAGGCAGTGCCTTTAACATTTACTTCATTCACCTTTAACACTATCAGTTCAGTTCTGATCAGAATCAGGTTAAAATACAGAGGACCATGTTACTTTCTGGAATGGATGTAAAAAGGTATTCAGGGTGACAACAATACTTAATGTGCAGATACTTGAAAATGTACTGAATAGAGTAACTCAGATGAACTATTTTCAACATGCTGATTGAACTCTAATCTGAACTCTACACGCACAAATACAAGGAGGAAAAACTGATAAACAAAGACAAAATTAATGTCAGTTCTCCATGTAGTCCTCCACGGTTCCCACTTCCTTCTGGTTTATCTGTGAGACAAAACAACAGCGTTAAAGTGTGTGACATTAGCTTTACCAGTCAATAACTTAATTCAGAATTTCAGTTTTTCCAATGAAACTCTTTAGATTATACACACCTTTGACATGAACCTTTATGTGTGTTTCATTTTGATATTGTTTACTTGTGACGATACAGATGAACGTCATCCCTTCATCAGTTTTTTGAAGACTGGTAAATCTGATGGAGACATTGCCTTTCTTTTGCTCATCAGGGAATGTTTTAACTCTGTTCTTGTACTTTTCATCTTGGTCTTTAGCTGTTGTGATGACAAATATGTCAAACACTTTGTTGCCTTGATCGTCTCTCCAGTGTACAGCAGCACCTTGAAGCTCACTTTCAGGGATAGAACATGGCAAGATAACCGAGTCTCCAATAAAACCTGAAACTGTGATCTCTGAAGAAGAGAAGGAACCTAAAAAAAAAAAAAAAAAAGCAAACACACTGTTTGGCTTCTGCATGTGACATGCAGGTTCATTTCAAATGTCTATTCTCTCACCTGTGATATACAGCAGAAACACTGAGATAATGATGGACCAACTGTAGAAACAGAGGATAAAAACATATCAACAGCGTGCCAACTTACTTTTGCCTTTACATTTGAGAAATATCTTCTCACACACCTTCTCTCCAATATTCACAATCATTGCTCTCCATCTCTACATTCAGTAACACTCTTCTGTGACTAAAAGCTATATATCTCTTTGTGTTTTGATCAAAGATTGATCAACATCAACCTCTTTTCTTTACAGCAACAAATGTGGATTAACAGCATAGCTTGTGTTGTGGCAAAAAAAAAAAAAAATCCTGTCAAACATCATCACTGCGTAAGAGACACTCAGAGTCAAATGTGGAGTGAGCGAGACACCTTCATGGAGACATGAGGTTCCTCTTCACCCACTGTACCTTTCACCCACCAAGATAAGGCCCTTACTGCTGTTTAGTCTCTACTTAAATGGATACTCCACTCTTTTTGGAAATAGGCTCATTTTACAACTCCCCCAGAGTTGTAAAAATCCATTCAGATCCATTCAAAATCCATTCAGCCGATGTTCTCATATTTAGAAGAATATCAGTAACCAGACAGTAACTCGGGGGAGCTCCAAAAGTGGAGTATCCGACACAAACTGGTGCTGAAATAAACTGGCCAAAACTGGACGTCCCGGTCAGAGGTCCTGCCCCATATGTTCCTAAAACATCACCCACAACCACGTAGAAATTATATTTTACTCATGGAATAGGTTCAATGGAAACGCATGGCTCGGACAACCTAATCTTCACTAATGATTAATATTTCCACAACACTTGTCTAGCACTGTAGTTTGAATAAAGCAAGTGAAAGACCCAATTTGAGCTTTTTACTTAAAATCTACTAATTAGAATGAATTAGTAAAAGTATAGTACAAGTAGCAATTTATTTGATCCACACTGCTAATTATGCCGATCTGTCTCTGGCCTAACGTTACGCTAGAGACCGAACAACCACATCAAACCTGAACTACTTTCCAAAAACTCATGTAACTATCTTGCACTTAATATATTAATCTCATATGTATCTGTAATGAATATAATTTAAATATAAAATGCTATTTATGGTCAAAAATTTATATTTTTAAAAACATTGCATTTCAAACATCTCAAAATTCACTAAAACATACCTGTGTTTCATGGTTTTTTGGTTTTATATTGTAATCGGCCAAAAAAATGTATAAAAATGTAAATCTAATGCTAAATTAAAGCAACTTTCAGAGCTACAGAGCCACGTGCGATGGCCAACGTGCCAGTGAATGTGTCATGGCGGATCCGCATGCGTATATGCAATGTGGCGGTTTCCGGTGACTTAACATAAAAGTATCGGCTAATTTTATATTTTTGGACTAGCTAGAAATATATTTGATTTACCATTAATACCCTATTGTTTATTTTATTTTTTTTTTAATTTTTGTATTGTTTTTAGGATGTTCCCTTATCATGTGCGCAATGCTCCCCAAACCGTATTTGAACCCAAGAGGTTACGAATTTGACTACTCAGAATGTATTTATTTATTTATAAACAAAAAGTCTTACCTGGTTAGTTTTTCATGGCTATAGTTTTAGGACAGGTACTATTACTGAATAAGACTGCGCAAATATAATACAAGACACACCTTAGATGAAGAAAAGTGCTTGCTTCCTGAAGATGGAATAAATCCTTCTTGATTCTTGAGTTGACTTTGAGGGGAAAATATTAAAACTACAGTTTCATGTAGTTCTTTTCCTCATACGAAATCTTGCCTTGAAATGCCACATTCTTTCTTTGCGCCTTGTCTTTCAGTTAAAAGAAAAGCATCACAGGAATTCAATTTGTAAGAATCCATTTTGGGAGTGTCTTGTTCATCAAGTTCCTCATAGTGACCTGCAAAGGTTTAAAAATAGTAAAGAGAATGTAAAAATATATACATTAGAACTCACTATTATTATTTTTTATTTTTTCAGTATGAATTTGCCCTTTAAAAATGTATAATCTCCAGATAAATACAGAATAAATCTAAATAAATGAGTTGCTACTCTCTGCCAAGACAATGAAAGTAGATGAGACGTGACTTACCTTACGGTAATTAACATTTGCCTTTGCCACAATCTAAAAAGATTAGTTTGACAGTGACCTGCCTTTTTTCTCATCTTCTCTCTGTTAAAGAGATGCCTGGTCTCTCCAGAGTCTGTAGTCTATACAGGTGATGAGGAAATAAAGAGCTTATAGTCGTGATGGGAGGAGCAGAATCCACCCGATGAAAACTAATTTTAACTATATTACAGGAACGACAAGCCATACCAGTTTATATTTTAAAATGACAAGTACTTGGGAGACTGTGTGATCTTGTCATTGGTGTTGTTTTAATAAAATATGACCCGAATAAAAACAGTTCAGCTGAAATGCCTGGACGAATATGAAAGAGGGACCTTTATTTGAAGAATAAGCTTTAAAGCAATGTGTGCAATAGGCCTTTAGGAAAGGATCAAACACAAAAACTCTAAGACTTCCTTGATAAGAAAGCTCAGAATAAGTCAAAGCTTGAATCTCAAATTAAATACTGCTTTAACATGACATGAAATGTAAAGAAAAGTTTATTGACACAAAGACATAGGGAAATGCAAACTATGGAAATGACAAAGACAAAGGGAAATGCAAAACATGGAAATCCAAAAGTTTAGAATGGCAAATTTGTGATTTCATCAAACCAAACCATCATACTGTTTTGAAATGTTTAAAGGCCCACTGCCTTGAAATGCACAGCATTATTCAATGTGTTGAGGTCATTTCCACTGAAACAGTCAGACAGCTCCTCCCCTTTTTAAAATAGCGTTTAGCTTATATTCATATCCCATTATACCCATCCATTTGCATACAGATTAGGAGTAGTGAACACACACACACACACACACACACACACACAATGCACAAAGTAAACACACCTGGACCAGTGGACAGTCATTTTTGCTGTTGCACCTGTAGAGCAATTATTTGTTTAACAACCCTTTTATGCATAAATTATAATAACCTGCAGTCAGTGTGTGTTTAGTGCTATTAGGGCATGAAAAACAAGAATTAATTGATTTTTTTTTAACAAATCAAGTAATTAATTACAAGTAATTTGCATTATGTAATCAGATTATGTTTTGATATTACGAGTAAAGAAAAGCATTAAAAGAAACCTGCATTACGTAATCAGATTACTTTTTGATCTAACAAGTAGCCTAAAGAAATGCATTACAAGTAGGCCTAATGTGCATTACATAATTAGATTAGATATAGAAATGCATTACAGGTCACATACATTATGCAATTACATGACTTTTTTGGATGTCAATGAAACTTACATTCTAATAACACAAATTTATTTACAGTCACAAAATGCTGGTTATTTTCAAAAACAGCACTCAGTATAAGTATGAATTGTAGCTGAAATGTAGCCTTTTATGCATGAGGTCCTCTATAGTGGACAGACGATTAATCAGAATTTTCTCCCAATCTAAAATCAATACTTGGAAAATGTAAATGTGATATGACTCATTAGATATTGCTTGATGCTGCAATATTTTTTTCCCCTTTCGGGAGTCTGATAGAAGAAATGGGCAAGCCTGGGAAAACCCAGACTACGGCTTGCAACTTGGTTGCAATGCATAGGATGATGCACCTAGGTCCACAGATAATAGCTGTCCACTAGTGACCTCTATGCATAAAAGGGTTAAGAAACGAACATTTACAGTAAACTTGCGTAAAGGGTAAAAAAAACTCTTGCCATCCACACATGGGATGAAGTAACTTAAATAAATTGTAATGGACGAGTCTTCTGATTCCATATGATTGCCCTAAAAGTAGCAAAGAATAGTTTGTTTTATACTGTAGCCTATATTATGCTATTTTTCTATCCAGACTGGACTATTGTAGTGCTCTCTTGCCAGCTCTTCCAGATGCTGCAGCAAGACCTAAACTCCTGCTTCAGATCTATGTGTCCTCCAAAAGCTTGTGTTCTGCCACTGAACGACACCTTGTGGTGCCAAAGAGTCACAAAATCACTTTCTGTTATGAACT
The DNA here is from genome assembly GCF_988280905.1 of Pimephales promelas. Lineage (NCBI taxonomy): Eukaryota > Metazoa > Chordata > Actinopteri > Cypriniformes > Leuciscidae > Pimephales > Pimephales promelas. Next base: position 16,678,329 of record NC_142770.1, on the reverse strand, counting down.
GCTCAAAGACAGGAAAGTTGAGGATCCAAATGCAGTTTATTAAAGTTAATCCAAATTATGATCAGAATCAAGGCAAAGGTCAAACAAAGGCAGGCAATCCAAACAAACAGACAAATCCAGAGGGTGAGGCAGGAACGGGAAAACCAGGACACGAGCAGAAATCTAAAACCAGGAATAAAGAAACAAAAAACAAAGGAAACGCTCATAAATGCAGTAGAATAACGTACAAGACGCCACAGGGAATGATGAGGTGAATCAGGCTTAAATATGGGGTGAACTAAACAATATAATGAGACAGGTGAATGTGATAATCAGGGATGATGAGTCTGGGCAGTGAATTATGGGAAATGTAGTTGTGAGTGAACAATGATAGTCTGATATGGAGTGCCCTCAGGTGGCTCTCAGGGGCACTCCAAGCTGATAACCGTTACACTTTCACTGACCTTTACCTGGACTCAGGGCTTAAAGCATTCCGGCACCGTGCCGGATCTCCGGCGTGAGGCCGTGTGGAAAAAAAATCAAAATAAAAAATTAGGAACTTGCATGTGGTTTAATATTTTTGAGTCAATTGATTTCACTTACCAATCATAACGCAACTCATAACATCCATACGTCACGTTAGTGAAAGTTGGTGTCTAAAGAGAAGTGTGCCAAGTTCAGTTCCTGTGGTAAAATAAAATGGAAATGCCACATTATAAAGTCACCACTTCCATTGGTTTGTCTACAGCAGTGTACTGCACAATATCAGTGTAGCCTACTTTTCAAGATAAATGGTAATCAAAATCAGAATATGTCTAATTTAATTTGATTTCATTTAGATATCCTATTTATTGAGGTCTTGGGTCAGTGGTCTTTTATTTTTGGTTTGCACATCAATATTAATGTTTAGATCAAGCTTCAGGCAATAGTTGACAAGAGCTTTTGTTCTGTTCTGTAATCAATGTCACTTACGTGAGGTGTTAAACAAGTATAGATAGACTATGTTGAATGTGGCCTCTGTGTGACTTCCGCCCATATAAAATGACTTCCCACCCTCTGTTGGTTTCAAAGCTCGAAAAGTTCAGTTCCAACCTAAAGCCTTTGTGAAAGCAACACTATTTCATCAGGTAATGCGTTTTAGTTGTGGAACCGACGCAAAGATCATACAGCATCTTATTTGTAAGTGCAATTTATTGTATATCTTGATATATTTATTATACTTGATCAACATTTATTTGATTTTATTTTGATCTAACAGGTCTGCTAGTATGGTGTCAAGCTGTAGAAACAGAACTTATAAAACTGGGACAAAATGTGACTATAAACTGTGATCTTGGTGAAAAAGAGATTTATTGGATGGTGCTAAAGCCACCAAATCGCCCAGTTGTGATATTACGGATATTTTCAACTTCTCCAACACCTTTTTACTACGATATAGGATTCAGACCCAAATACACAGTGCAACCTAAATATTCTCTATTCATAAAAAATGTCACTGTTGATGAGTTAGGCATTTATTACTGCATGACCACTGAAGCACCTCCAAAGTTCAGCAACGGCACCAAACTACACATCATTGGTGAGTGAGCTTCCGTGATCAGAACATATGGATGTTCAGTGCTTTGGTTATTTAAATGGAAGGCTATTTTTTACAGAACCAACTCAATTAATTGAGTGCCAGAACAACACAGTTGAGCACAATCACACTGTAGTGAATTATACTGAGCAGATCCAAAGACCATGGGGAATTATTATCCTCATATCTGGCCTGATGCATGGTCTTCTGGTCATTGTCGTCATTGGTGAGTTCATTCCATTAATTGAATTACATTTGATTGAATCTATTGCTAAAATATGACCATAATTCTCTTGTAGCTAATGTATGTTGCTACTTTGGAAAAAATGTAAAACATCAAGAGGCGGATTTACAACGGACTCATTCCATGCCTTTTGAACAACTTCAAGAGACAAAGACAGTGGTAAATTATGCGAAACCATCTTTTTCCATGTACATTTATATACTTTTTGTTTATTTTATTCTTTATCACTGTTTGGATCATAAAATAGATGAAACACACACATTTATAACTGCTAATACTGGTGCCTTGTTGCTCTTTCAGTATACTGAGGTGGTCTTTTCCTCAATATGTGAAGATTTTGAACAGAACCGGTGCTTTTCTGCTCCAGCCCAAATAATAAAAAGACAAAATTGTACCTGACCTTATATCAGCAGGTCACCTTTGTTTTAAATATAAAAATTCATGGCATATGCTTACCTGTATAATGAATAAAAAGATATATAAAAAGGGAGCTCTTCCTTGTTTTTTATGAAAATCGAAAACATCCACCAACTAGACGATGGCTAGACAAACTCCTCTCTGCAGAACAAACGTAGGCAGTGTGGTTGGCCTCAGAGTTCAGACAAACTCAGTCATTTTTTCCACTGTACTACCATCCTTTTTCCACTGGAGCTTACAAAAATCATGATGGCGATATGTCTAAAGCAAATGAGAACTCTGCTTAAGGGTAAACCACCTGTCTAGAAAACCATGAGATCACATGTGTCATTTATTGTCAAGTGACCAACTCGGAGGAACTGAAGATTATTTGAGCTAAACCACACTGCTTCACACTTCTGCTAAGACAAGCAAAAGTTTTGCGTGTACAGATTTAATGTATATTATCTTTAGTGAGATGCAATAAACGTCATGTTGAACAACTGTATTAAATTCATCTTAGTGAAGCAAAGTGTGTATAAAAGTATACAAGTGATGTGTATACAAACAAGCAAACACTCTGAAATGTCCAACATAATTATCCACAACATATAATGATATTTATTCCATTTTTCAAAGCATGTGAAATGTTTAGTGACGTGTAAAAACACAAGAAAGCTGCAAGACCCTTGCTGTCCTTCACACGACAAACCCACAGCACTTACAGGAAGTCAGAACTCTAACCACATTTTGGCCATTTTATATACCAAGAGTCAAGTAAACATGCTACCACCTTACAGGTTACATATATATATGAACATTAAGTTAAATCTCTTTCAACGTTTAAAGCGTTAGTTCACCCAAAAATAAAAATTTTATTATCATTTGCTTCAACCTGTTCAACCCATTATTGCTTGGGGTGGTGATGGTGCAGTGGATACGACACATGCCTTTGGTGTGAGAGACCTTAGTTTAAATCCACTGCGAGACACGTGTCCCTGAACAGGCTGATCTCATGAAATGGCGTATATGAAACGCCAATTCATATCTCCATTTTTGGCGTGCTATTAAAGGGATACTCCACTTTTTTTGGAAATAGGCTCATTTTACAACTCCCCTAGAGTTAAACAGTTGAGTTTTATCATTTTCGAATCCATTCAGCCGATTTTCTGATATTTAGAAGAATATCAGTAACCAGACAGTTTCTGGTCTCATTGACTTTTATAGTAGGAAAAAAATACTATGGAAGTCAATGAGAGCAGAAACTGTCTGGTTACTGATATTCTTCTAAATATCAGAAAATCGTCTGAATACATTCGAAAACAGTAAAACTCAACTGTTTAACTCTGGGGGAGTTGTAAAATGAGCCTGTTTCCAAAAAAAAGTGGAGTATCCCTTTAACACGCATAATCGCTTTTCAGCGTGTTTATGGATGGCGTTGACTTAACATTACATTACTGTATAATCCCTACGACCCTACAAAGGTCCTGCAGTTTGGAGAATGGGTGGTAGTATTCCCTGGGCATTTGAGCAGGGGTCATGGCTTGGTGTTGCTAGCACCATGCTCTAATATTTGAGTTACAGAAACTTCAATTTTAACATTTTGTTCAGCGCAACTAAAGACATAGAACCCATTATAATGTGTGATGCTGTCTACACTGGATGTTGCGTGGGGCGACAGTAAACTGATGCCATGTTCTCTTTCTGATGCCCTCCAAAAGTGTTCGCACTGGCACAAAGGACAAATAAATCTGCAATGGTCGCTTTGTCACATTTAGTGTAGACAGCCCCAAGCTGTGGCAGCGTGACGTGACAACAGTCACATCCAGTGTAGACGGAGAATGTGCACCCTTTACGGAAGGATAAGGTTCAAAGGTGTTCCCTTGAGCTTACCACCCCAGTGATAAGCTGGTGTACTCCTAAAATGCAATTTTTCAACATTTTCTATAATAGTGTATGTAGTAAAAAAATCGCTTGTTTGCTGTCTGTGTAACTGGTCAGGGGATCTTTAACAGATGGCACTGAATTTGTTTGCTATGACATGGCATGTAGTCGAACAGGAAACAAGTTCAGATAACGATCACATTAAGCAGTCTATGCACTTTGATAAAATTTGCTTTGGTAGTCCATCTGGAAAGCTATCAATGTCTACCTGCACTAATGCACAATACATAGTTTGGCATCTATTGATGTTACTGCAAGTGCAATTTTGAAGTCGGGAGTCACTCTTCTGAGAGTTGTTCTCCAAGGTACCTCGCTCCTCTTGCAGTCCATCTCATAACATGTCAATCCGCCTTCTCTTCAACACCACCAACTCTGAAAAGAACAATGTTACTGACATAGACATGAGTACTGCTGCTGGAAGGATCACAGGGGCTCTGATTCTGTGCCTTTTCTTACCGATTGGCATCTCTGGAAACCTATTGATCATCTGGAGCATCCTGACTCGAACCCGCCACCGTTCCATCACCACCCTCCTGATTCTAAACATGGCCTGCGCGGATGGATTTGTGATGCTTTTAATACCCTTTTTCATTGTTTATTTTGTAAAACACACCTGGATTTTTACCCTTCCACTTTGCAAGATTCTGTTGTACCTCTGCAGTGCCAACATGTACGCTTCAATATTTTTGATAACGCTGATGAGTCTGTACAGGATGGTGACTGTCGTGTGGAAGAAACATGCTGGTGTCCTGTCAGACCGGAGGGTGATCATTCGGGTGTTGGTGGCACTTTGGATTCTTGCTCTCTGTATGTCAGTACCTAATTCGGTTTTCTGGACCACTTTCAGGAGTGAGCAAGAGCCAAATATTGTAGCATGTGCTTGTAAACATTCACAGCCACGAGATGTAAGTTACAATTGCCTGATTTTTTTCAATGATTAATAATAAATAGTAAATAGCAAAAATTTAAAATCACAGTAACTGTCGGTACACATTAGCATGTAACTATAAAAGGAGTAATGAGTGATGGGGACGAGATCACCTATGCCGAGTCCAAGTCAAGACCGAGTCTTTGAAGGGTCGAGTCCGAATCAAGACAGAGTCCGTTGGTTTTCAAATACAGTCGAGTCCGAGTCAAGGCCGAGTCTTTGAAGGGTCGAGTCCGAGTCGAGACGAGTCTGTTGGTTTTCATATACAGTCGAGTACGAGTCTTTGAAGGGTCGAGTCCGAGTCGAGACGAGTCTGTTGGTTTTCATATACAGTCGAGTACGAGTCTTTGAAGGGTCGAGTCCGAGTCGAGACTGAGTCCGTTGGTTTTCAAATACAGTCCAGTCCGAGTCAAGACTGAGTCTTTGAAGGGTCGAAACCGAGTCTGTTGGTTTTCATATACAGTCGAGTACGAGTCTTTGAAGGGTCGAGTCCGAGTTGAGACGAGTCCGTTGGTTTTCAAATAAAGTCGAGTCCGAGTCAAGACCGAGTCTTTGAAGGGTCGAGTCTGAGTCGAGACTGAGTCCGTTGGTTTTCAAATACAGTCGAGTCCGAGTCAAGACAGAGTCTTTGAAGGGTCGAGTCCGAGTCGAGACCGAGTCGTTGGTTTTCAAAAACAGTCGAGTCCGAGTCAAGACCGAGTCTTTGAAGGGTCGAGTCCGAGTCAAGACTGAGTCCGTTGGTTTACAAATACAGTCGAGTCCGAGTCAAGACTGAGTCCATTGGTTTTCAAATACAGTCGAGTCCGAGTCAAGACAGAGTCTTTGAAGGGTCGAGTCCGAATCGAGACCGAGTCGTTGGTTTTCAAAAACAGTCGAGTCCGCGTCAAGACCGAGTATTTGAAGGGTCGAGTCCGAGTCGAGACTGAGTCCGTTGGTTTTCAAATACAGTCGAGTCCGAGTCAAGACCGAGTCTTTGAAGGGTCGAGTCCGAATCGAGACCGAGTCGTTGGTTTTCAAAAACAGTCGAGTCCGAGTCAAGACCGAGTCTTTGAAGGGTCGAGTCCGAGTCAAGACTGAGTCCGTTGGTTTTCAAATACAGTCGAGTCCGAGTCAAGACTGAGTCCATTGGTTTTCAAATACAGTCGAGTCCGAGTCAAGACAGAGTCTTTGAAGGGTCGAGTCCGAATCGAGACCGAGTCGTTGGTTTTCAAAAACAGTCGAGTCCGAGTCAAGACCGAGTATTTGAAGGGTCGAGTCCGCGTCGAGACTGAGTCCGTTGGTTTTCAAATACAGTCGAGTCCGAGTCAAGACCGAGTCTTTGAAGGGTCGAGTCCGAGTCAAGACTGAGTTTTTGAAGGGTTGAGTCCGAGTCAAGACTGAGTCCGTTGTTTTTTTTTAAATACAGTCGAGTCCGAGTCAAGACCGAGTCTTTGAAGGGTCGAGTCTGTGTCGAGACCGAGTCCATTGGTTTTCAAATACAGTCGAGTCAGAGTCAAGACTAGTCTTTGACGAAGCAAGTCCGAGTCGAGATTTTGTCCCGACATATCAGTTTTGATTTTCATGATTTAATATCACCCCAGTTAATAATCAACATTTAGGCCTACAGACTAAGCTAGATTGGGAATTGTTTAGAGCAGTTGTTAGTGATGGGGACGAGAACGTCTATGCCAAGTCCGAGTCAAGACCAAGTCTTTAAAGGAACAAATCCGAGACGAGTCCGAGAAAGCAGAAAGCAGAAACCAGACTTGAGTACAACATCACTAAGTAGTAACGCTACTAATTTAATAAATTAATAGTTTCTGTGTCATAGAAAGTTATGCACACAACGAAACTCCATATTTTCCCAGTCAGAAGACATAAATCAATGTCAATGACAGTAAACATCTGCTCCAATAATAGACACACATAGTCCTAATATAATAAGATCTTTATAGAATGGACAGACAAAATCTATCTCTGAAAGGAAATCATGTTAAATGATTCTACACATGATGTGACCTCACTCTGTTTTAGGCGATACTGCAGCACTGTTTTGAAATTCTGTTGGGTTTCATGATGCCGTATGGACTGATCATAAGCAGCTACGTGTGTATCCTACGAAGAATTCGCAAGACCAGGTTTCGTAGGCACATCCGAAGTGAGAAACTCATCCTGGTGATTGTTATCACCTTCGGCCTGAACTGGCTCCCATTCCATATCATGAATATGGTGGAGGTGTGTGTAACAAAACCCCTCAAAGGGTCCATGGCTTCAAAGAGTTTGAAAACTCCAGGTTTTAAAGAAATCAATCTCATTGTTTTTTTTTTTTTTACCTGAACAGGTGGCTGTTGCTTTTCTCCCAGAAGATTCCCCTGCAAAAGCCAGGCGAGTTACTGAAACTAATGCCGTTTTCACCTGGTCATGTAGACGAGCGAGACACATTCCCCTTTACACCTGGTGTTTCAATCTGTCTATTTTGTCCACTTTCAACCACTTCTGTCCTGATTTATTCGATAAAAGGGACAATGATTTGGTAAATGTATGTTTTTGTTTTTAGATCTTGCGATCATGGACAAAATAAGCTTGTGCAAGAACGCGAAAGGAGACGAAGGAAAACGTATAGGGAGAGCAGCAGCTTACGTTTCTGCTTTGACAGCCGCAAGACCACGTTGAATAGAGTGTATGTCAGAAATCAGGAATGGTTAAAGAAAATTTCTCGTTTTTTGTTTTCAAACCAAACTTGGGTCTTCAGCCTGAAAAATGTAAAACCCGCCAGACTATTGCGCTTCCCATAATGTTTACGCATTAGGTCAGAAGGCGGAGAGTATAGACTTTTTGATAGTTTTGTACACTATTCGAAACACTATTTAGTTACACTATGAAAACAATCTACAACTACCTCTTGAAGTGGTTGAAATTGGACAAGCTCCAAACATTTTAGACCTTGTTTACACCTATTTAGCATCTTCTTGTGATCCGATCGACCAAAATACACCTTAATACTAGGTAGGGCCTAAATCCATTCAGAAGGAAAAGCTATTCTGGTTCCTTTAATTGTGTTTTAATTTAATATCTAATTTATCCTCATCCTCACAGACTCAATCAAATCTGGACATCTTTCCGGGGTTTCACCTCCACTTTCACCTTCATCAGCAGCTCTATAAATCCTGTTCTTTACACATTTGCTGGAAAGTCCTATATTAAACGTGAGGGCCTGGCCTTCATGGCACGGCTGTTTGAAAGCTCAGGGATCGAGTCCAGACAAAAGATCCGGCAGATTCAGAGCAATCGAGAACGAGAGAGGAAAGAAGAGGTTGACTATCCCAATGATGGAATCTGATGGAATCCACTAGCGCTAATGCTAGCTTGTACATTAAAGTAAAGATATGGCAAGGGACCACAGCATAAACTTAGAAAGTTCTTTGCTGTTTTTTTGAATCAATGATGCTGTACACTTGTACACATTTCTTTAAAATAAATGTCATCTGGTTTAATATTTTGTTGTATAATGACATTTTAAAGTGTGACTTGAGTATCCAAATACAGAATCACTGTGTACAGTATTTTTTTAAAGATCAGGTTCAGGTGTTATCCAGTAGAGGGCGCCACACAACACAAAAACACTAAACGACTCCTTCCTCTTCACTGTAATTCTATATATTTAGTTCTGAGCATAACCTGCACTATATTCTGTTATATATGCTTATAACAAAGAATGACTTCATCGAAGTAATATTTTCTCAGAAAAGTCTATAATAACAGCTCAGGTGAACAACTTTTTTCATAGTAAACCTTTAAATAGACTGTGTATTCAGTGTCTACAACGTGTAGGCTGGATATGACGAGGAGACTTTTATTTGGAATTCAAACTATATTTTCAGAGAATCCTTGCGGTGTGTTTTTCCCAGTAGAAACCACGGAAGTGTATAGGCCTACCTATTTTTTTCTTCTTTTTGGTTATGAGGAAACATTTAGTTGTATTAAAATATCCAATAAAACACCCAACTAAATATCCCAAAACTCCAACAGATGACAAAGAGATTGTCTGCATTCAATGAAACACAAAGCTCTGAATATACCTGAGAATACTAAAGATTTACACAATCTCTGTAACTTTACAACACAATGTTTTTAAGCAAAATCTTAACACGCAAATTACACACTTTCACACATCACTGATGATCAGCTGTGTCTGAAGTTCAGATGAGTTTGTGATTTTAGGAGTATTTTCCTACATCAGCGTATTGAAGATTGCTGAGTTTGAAGAAGTTTTCACTCTCCAAAGTTTCAGTTCTGTTTATAGTCTGAATCCAGTTTTCTCTGGTAAATTCTGCTGTGTGTGTGTGTGTGTGTGTGTGTGTGTGTGTGTGTGTGTGTGTGTGTGTTTGTAGGCCCTATTTGCTGTATAGACCATTTCACAAGATGTAAAAAACACTGGTCCAGAAGCACTTCCTGTTTCAGTTTTTTAACACTACATAAAAGCTGGGATAAAATACAACCAACAGAACATTTAAAACTGAATCAAAAAGTTAAACAAACATCTTTAAGATATTTTCTTTACATGTGAAATAAAGAAAACAGTTACAAACTGAAACAGGAAGTGCTTCTGGACCAGTGTTGTTTACATCTTGTGAAATGGTCTATAATAATGAGAGTCAAAGTTTTATTAAATGGTCTCATGTTTTGTCAGTGCTAATAGTGATCATTAGTTTTCATTAGATTTAAATAGAAACTTAACCTGGCCTATTTGAATATAATGAGATCTGGATCACTGGTTGGTTGTTTAACAGGTTGAACTAGTGAGGAAAAGTTTTGAATAGTGTAAGACTTTCTGTACGTCATAAACAGTAGCAGCCTTTACCCCACCTGCGTCACTTAAAACATTTCTCTGAATGATTTCTTATATTCCTGCTGCCGTTGAGTCCTAATAAAAAGTCTTAATAAAGAACAGAGCTGGATCCTGATGAGAGTGCGCAAATACGACCATATCTGCCCCATCACAATAAACTCTGGTCATGAGTTTATTGTGATAGGGCAGATATGGTCATAAACTCTTTTCTCATGTGACATGTCATATGTCTATGACAAACATCCTTATCAATACCACTCTTTATGTAATCAGATACTGGCATCAGGTCACAGCTCTGCAAACTATTGAAGAACAATCAAACTGAATGAGTGTGTGAATTTCACCTTGATAACACAATAAAGCAAATTACTTTTTTTGCCTGTTCTGTCTCAATATTTTATCAAACTTTTTTTAATATTCTTTTTTAAATTTGCATAAATTCCTCTGTGGATCAAAATGAGGATGTAACTGGTGATAATAAACAAAACAAAGACATGATGGTATATATAGGACACACTGTACCTGCCCATACATCTAGTCTGACAACAATCCTGAATCTCTCTGAATCATTCCTCTCGTCAGAGAATACAGTCTCTTGTTGTAGTCTAAGCCTATTTGAAAGGCAAATTCATGAAAAGGTTAGGCTGCTATTCCCTGTTGTAAATTCTCTCTCGTTTATTGTAATAGCCTGTCGAGAGCAACAATATGAGACGCATGTATTGAAAGTCAATGGAGCGCTGTGGAAAAAGTGTCGGACCTCTGTGGGAGCTCGTTCTTGGCTGCGCTGTGATTGGTCAATCTACATTCTAGGGCGTGGCTTGGCCAAAGGCAAATTGGTAAAGAAAGCCACTTAAAGAAAGAAAACAATTAATGAAACATTCGCGTGTCCATTACAAAGGGACTTAAAGTCAATATTACACAAGTATAACAAGAAATACGGCCTTAACATGCGTGACCTACCGCTGTGAATGCTCATGCAGAGTGAGAAGAGGCAAAGTGCGTCACCCCCCACTCAAATCAGTATGGCGAATGGAAAGAATAAGGAAAACCCAAAAAAGATCATGGCAATTGGCCAATATTTTTCATGAAATTGGATCACAAAATAAATGTTCTCAATGCCCACCTGCTACAGTGGCAAGGGGTATTTGCATCTTTCAAGGAAGAGGTGAAGGTGATTTCGCCAAGGAGGAAGTTTCTGAATCAACTTGTTGGTCCTGGAAAAACATACTTATCAACCAATAAAGTTTTAGGGTTAGTTTAAGGGCAACTGTTTAGGCTTGGGTTAACATTAGGGGCTTGAACACCATCTTTATCAACCTAATGTTCACTAATTTGAGGGTTAGTTGTGTA